>NC_048896.1:24334091-24447800 GCF_011077185.1 Oxyura jamaicensis | reverse complement strand
TTTATTTTATTTTATTTTATTTTATTTTATTTTATTTTATTTTATTTCCCCTGACCATCGTCTGTTGTTATTTATTGAATAGTTCCTTTCACAAAACTACAACTAGCTCTAGGGAGTCAGTTGCATCCTAAATTTCTATCTTACTTCCTCCATTTTTTAAGATTTCAAGAACTTTTTTCTCCCCTGGAGGCAGCAATGCTTTCCATTCAAGCTGTGCTTCCTGTTCAACAGTTCCTCAGAGCTTATTGAAGACTCTGAAGGGTCATTCAGGAATGGGAAACAGATCCCTTCATTTGCTGCTCTGCTGAACATAATGTGCAGTTTCCCTACTATACCTTACTGAGATCATCTCAGTTGTAAGATTTATGAACACAAGACCTATACCACATGTATTTCAGTGCATTCAAATCAGAATCAGAAGTAAAAAAAAAATCAGAAATCCACAGACAAAATTTCTTACCTGCCTGGAATGCTTTAAATAAATACCTCTTGTGATATAAGTAAAATATGCTGGTAAAATGATGCACTATGTTATTAATGTTGGAAAACATATATATTATTGGCATCTTGAAATCCACCATTCATTTCCTGAAAGCTATAGTAAACTTTAGTTGGTGGATAATACCAGAAAGGTAGAATATCTGTTTCATTCTTGGAAAAAAATATATATATATATATAAAAATAAAAAATAAAAAAAAATTGTAACAGGCTTAACAGAGGGCTGTTAAAAAGAAATGGTTACTATATCATCCCAGTTTCTAGAACCTATTCTAACTGCACACAGTTTTTCTGAAAAAAAAAAAAAAAAAAAAGTATTTTACTGTAAAACTAAAAGCTGACATTGAGTTTCCAGCTATCTTACTGGTGAATCACAGCTTTTAGTTGCAAAGAAGAAAACCATCAAGGTTTGAATAAAAAAGTCCCAACAGAAAATGTGATATTTGTCAATGAGAACCACAGTCAGATTACAGGACTCTACCTGGTTAAACCCTTCCCCTAGAAACTTAACTCTAAGTAGCCATAAAAGCTGTTTTTCCTTGTCAGCCAGGAAAAAACTCTTCCAGTATTTTCTTACTGTCACTAGGCCTCTGTTATTCACTGCAATACTTTCTTTTCTGTCTTTTGCATTCCCTGTCAGGCCTGCAATCGTGCAAAGAGAAATAAGGTATTGAAGAGGGAAAGAAAAAAAGTGATCAAAGTAACTCAGAGCTAAAAATATATATATAGAGAAAAAATCTTTCAGAATGAAGTGGAAACTAAGCTAACTCAGGAAACTCAGTAATCATCTGGGGAATGATTACTGTTGAACAAAGTGGCATATTTTATAAATCTGTGGAGTGCCACATCAAAGACAATATGGCATTTGGTCAACAGAAATAATTGCAAGTATCTTATAAAAAAGGTTTAAGGAAAAAACATCCAGTTATGAGGGCGTGGGTGTCAGTATTTCTCAGGTAAAAGCGATTAACAGGACTTGAGGAACTGTTTTAAGTAGCATCAGAGGAGGTTTAAATTGGAATTTAGGAAGAATTTATTCACAGAAAGCACTGACCTAGCTGCCCAGGGCAGTGATGGAGTCCTCATCCCTGGAGGTCCCTGTATGGACATGGCATTAAGGAACATGGTTTAGTGATGGGATTCAGTAGGTCAGATTAATGGTTGGGCATGAGAGGTAGAAGACAGCAATGGCTAACAGAACATTAATAATGATGGGCATTTGCTGTTCCCATAGGGAAAGATCACATACTGGAGTAGCTCAAAGTATAAAGAAACAGTTTCTGAACTTTTTCCATTTCTTGAAAAGCTAATTCTAGCAGTATCTTCTCTGTGGAATTTCAGAAGCTACTTCAGGACATGGTGGTAGCTAAGCCTTCAACAGTGAACATTGTTCATCAGTAGTTCAACATCTAAAAACCAAACTGATTATCAAAGAGTGGCACAATAACAACAAGCTTCAGAAGGAAAGATCCAATAAAATGTGGTTAGTCAAAAAGCCTGTATTGCAAATGGTAAAACTAAGCAAAATACCTAAATACTAAATCAGATATCATCAAAAAAAAAAAAAAAAAAAAAAAAAAAAAAAAAAAGCAACAAGTATTGAAAGAGAATTAGTGAGCAAGGCCTAGAAGATATCTATCCGATAGCGGGACATCATGAGACAAGAGGTAGCTCTAGGAACCCTAGATCTTATCAAGATTGATTTCCACAGATTTTTTTCCCCTGAATGTATGACTTTTTTTTTCTTAGGTAATTATACTAACTTGTCTGTGCTATACCAGACATCAAAGAATCCACATGAAGTTTCTAATAAGGCATAAGCAGACACAGGAGAAATTGAGGTTCTCCTTATGGTTCAAACACCGACAGCAAGTGTCATTTGTGTGGTTTTCCTGATGTGTAATAAAAGTTGAGCTCATCACTCTGCATTGTCTCCTCCAGTTGGCATACTAATAAGGTCTCTAGTCTCTGCTTGATCTCTTACATCTACAAAATTTGTAGTAATTTAGCATCTCTGAGGCTCATCAGATTTCTTGGCAATTTACCTCTGGCTTCAAAAGTTATTAGGAGGGGACTAGCAGGCCTCTAATCACACGGCCCTGTACATTAACTCATAAATATAAAATAAGGCTGGAAATGTTCTTTGTTTTCTGAGAAAAACAGGATTATTTTTTTTTTTTTTAAAGGCACACATTTGAATCTTTTAAGATTCTTTGGATGTATAATGTTAGTGAGATCCCATGAGTATAATTTTGGTAGACTTTCACAGGATTCTTGACATTTCAGTCTAAGAAATGAAGTAAACATGAACAAAAAGACGAAGTATTGTTATGGATAAAAATCTACCTAGAGGGCTGAAGAAAAGAAAAGTTTCATTGTGAGAAATAATTAGTAGTTGTGTTTCATGCAAGAACTGTCCCTGGAAAGCTACTGAACATTGAGACAATAAATCTGCAAATGATACAAAATTATTTAGACTAATCAGTACCAGAAGGAGCTGTGAAGAGCTTCAGAAAACTATAACCAATCAAGACAATGGGCAACTTGACAAGCAGATGAAATGTGATATTACCAAATGAAAAGTAGAATGCATAAGGAAGAGAAATGCAAATCTTCCTTCTCTGAAATGCAAGGCATAAACATTTCTTTCAATAAACATTTCAAAAATGTAAGTCATAAGCAAACACAGGAATTGGAATATCATATCAGAAGTAGTCTATATGTCAATATTGCAGTCTTACTTGGGCTTTTGGTTGCTTCACTTTTAAAAAGGTGTTTCAAAATGAAAGGAGCTCAAAAAGAATGAAACTACTGAAGCTGTGAAGAGAAATGTCCTATGAAAGGAGGCTGAGAAGGCTAGGGTTATGTGCTTTAGCAAAGAGACAGGAGAATAAGAGGACAACCTACAACATAATCAAAGACAGACAATGTGAAGTCACCATATTTAATTGCTTGTTTCGTAGCACAAGAACATGGGGACATTCAATTTAGTTCAAAGGCAGAAACCTGAAAGACTACATGCACTTTTTTCCTATAAAATGTAGTCATACTGAGACACTTCTACTTTCAAGAATTTACTTGGGTTAAATTTAGTAAAATTCAAAGAGGAATTGAGTATTTTACAGGATGATCATTAATAGTCAAATTAATGATAAAAAAAAAAAATCAAAAGTTATATTCTGTTTTCTATGCTTAAATTAGTCTCTAAGAATTAGAAATCAGCAGGTGGCCTGTGTAAGGGGGTAGCTTATGCTTTACATATACCAAATGCGGATTGGTTAACTTAGTCCCTCAAGCTCCTTGGTCCAGTTATTTCTAAACATAAATTACTGTACAAAATGACCACTGGGCTTTTAGTATGACAATATGGCATTTAGTTTGTTTCTATGCTGCTGTGTAGTCTAATTGAATATGCAGGTTCTAATATACAAATAGATATATATATATATTTGTGACATTGCATTATAACTCAAATCAGAATGCAGCTCAAAGTGAATTCTAAAACTAATAAGAAATGAAGGTAGTTACAAATGCAATCTGAAGTACATGAACAACCACTTTATTTAGCTAGCAAAAATCTAACGGATGCCTGAGCAAGCTTCCCAAAGGAACAAACAAGCAATTAAAAAGTCAAAATCACAAAAATGTCAGTGGTTATTTTGGCTTTCTTTCCCATCAGGAGCACTCATTAAATAAACATGAGTCTTCTTTCTATATTTTTGTGTTTTTGCCTTTTCATTGAGTGCTTATAGTTCCTTTGGGCTTTTGGTTTTGTCTGATATTGCTTTCTCCTACATTTTACATGATAGTCAGGATATAAGGAATATAAATTGTAAACTAGTCTTACCAGACATCAGAATGACAATTGCATGAAAAAGGCCCAGGCCAGAGAAGCTTATAAAAATGAGTTTATTGTCAATCAAAATGTTTTTGACTAAGATAATTATAATACTGTAACAATATCAGATAGGATTCTTAAAAGTGCTTTTTCTATTAATTTCACTAAGTATCAAGTTCCAGGTGTTGGTCTTGTCAGTCTCCCCATCAATTCTAAGTAGTCCACCAATTTCTTGCTTCTAAAATCAACCCATTAAATAATAGGAACTACAACATCAGAACAACATTGCTTTCCTGGATGTGACTGTGTCTCATAAGATATCACAAAAATATATGACATGGTAGTAATGTTGTATTGACCTATTTCTACTATAAAGATGCTAATTACTAATATCAAAATAACCTGAAGAAGTATCATTCTTCACTTTCACCATCATAGTGAATAATATTAAGTAAAGCTCTACAAATCTATTGTATCATAACATTATTTTATGAATGTTAAAGAAGCAAGTAATAGTGTACATATGGTTTAAAATACAGTAAATGAAAATATATACTTTTTTCTGAAGTTCAGAATTGGGAAGATAATGTATTATTATAGACTTTATATAAATATTTACCACATACATGGAAAGACAAGTAATTATTGATTGAACGGGTCGTAGTACCTACATTATATATTAGCCTTCTCTGATTATCTATAGAAAGAATCTCAAAGTGAATATGAACCATAGAGAAATTTGGCTATTCTAAATTACATTAAAAAAAGTTATTGGTTTCATTTGTTTTTTAGGGAAAAAAAATGAAATGATCAAAGGTCCACCTGCATGATTGCATAAGCTGACTATGGATTTTGGATAAACTACTCCACTAATTATTCAGTACTATATTTCTTCCATCTTTCTCTACAACATTTGATGTCAGCTATCATCAAAAAGAGAATATTAAAGTCTGTGGATTGCTAGATTTTTATTTGTTCTAGCAATGATTAGATTATGTTGCCTGTCATGGAATATTTTTTTTTTAAATATCTATTTTACTGGAGAATCACTGAATTTTTCAGTGCATATTCAAACTGTTTGTTTGTTTGTTTGTTTTAACTCAGAAAAAATTTTAGTTTTTAATTTCAACATCTAACATGTTTTTAAATATCCCATAAAATTCTGTTAATCTTAAAGCTTGACACCTGGTCCCATTCAAGGCTGAGCTGAATATTTGGCTGGCAACTTGTCTCAGCATTCACCTTTTAAAAAGCAAGCCTGTCACTCTCTCAGCAATGTTATATCAGTCTGAAAATGTTGTCTCCTCTCTCTCTCCTTTTAGTTTCATTAACTCCTGGCAGAAGCCAAACTTATTCATAAACGAAAATGGGAAGAGAAGACCTTGATGAGGTTCATTATCTCAGAAAGTGATAATTACGTTATGATCAGAGGACAAGATGTTGATGCAGCAATTTTTGATAGGTGGAGCTTCAAGCATAAAATTATATACCCAGTAACAAATATCCATGGTGATAGCCTGGAACAAAGCAGAGAGTGAATAGCAGCATTTCTGTAAAGGAAAATTGTGGTGTAAGAGGCCCAGTGGAGGAATAATGGGCAGAAAAAGAATGCAAAATGTAGGTTGGAAAGATGGTTGGTTTCTGTTGTTAGAGTTACTGAAAACTAAAAGAAAGCTCAAATGTGGACAGGACAAGCTATCTATTAAAACAAATGCTAAAAACTAGAAATGAGATTAGCTACAATGAACTCTGCATACTTTATGATCCCTAAAAGTGATACTGATTTAAGTCTCAGGAATAAGAGAGCATGGATTTATTTATTTTTTTTTTTACTTTAGGTAGTGATACTCTGAGCTGGGGCATCATAATGATATTATACCAAAACTGGTTAAAGAAAATAAATTTATGTTAAAGAAAACAATGAAGCTTTACTTCTGAGTCAGAAAGTTATGATAAATCTGCCTCATCTTCTGTGTAAGCCTGTAAAAATGTTGCCATTACTTTTAAGGAGAGCAGGTTAAAATTATTATTTAAATCCCACTGAAGACATTCGGGCCTATTTTCTTCTCAGAAGGCATTTTAATTGCCTTGCCCTAGCTTGTTGTCTAGGCTCCCTCAATAATTAACAGAGAAAAGGTAAGCATCTCAAGAGGACAATTAATACTACCTGTATTAGGATTCATCTTTGGAGGGAATTAATCAGTCTGTGGAAGCATTTTGTAGTCTGACTGCTATAAAGACAGCCTAGATGTCCAATTTAGAAAACACATAATTTTTGAATATTTAAAATAAATTATGTCATTTATGCACCTGAATTTGAGTGCATGGTTTGGGGGAAGTGATTTTAACCATATAATTAAAGCCAAACATATCTTAGAAATTCTCCTGAATCAAAGCTCTGAGAAGTGAAACAAGATGTTTATTTGCAGTGTAGCTCCACAAGCTTCAGTGAAGCCTCCACATAGACTGTATGGCCAAATATTATACGGCATCAGAAGAAGCAGTACACAAAGTCTGAAATGAATAATTCAGGGCAAAACTTTCAGTACTTTTATCTCAGCACAGCCTCTTCATTCATTCACAAAACTATTTTATAGACCGGACTTATTCCTTGCCAGCCAGAATATTCCTGGTGGACTTTCAAAGGGTTTAGATCAACCTTGATTGCTTAAACTCATTTCAGATGTAAATCTGTTGAAGTCAAGGGGTGAATTTGAGTCTAGATAAGGCACAGAATGATCTCCTGTGGAGAATTCTAACCTGTAGTTTTTAAAACAATTTGGATAGAAATGCCCAAGAGTATATGCATTAAAGGAATATATTAAGGAATAGCCCTGAATTTGTTAATTCACAGACAGTATTAATAAGAAAATATTTTGTGACTAATATAGTTTGATTCCAATTTATTTTATCTTCCTTTGGAGTTTACTTCTTTCCTTATTACAGGCATTCACATGTCAAATTGGAAACTGTAAACTGAGTAAATTAGTATTTCTTCTGAAAAAATTAATCAGAAAATATGAAAATAAAAGTAATATTTGCCTTTTCCTTTATTACATCGTTTGCTACAGAAAAAAAAAAGAATAAGAATACAGTATATTTCACTTGTAATTAGATTGTCAAAATGTCTGTGCTTGTCAATAGTAGTAGTATGTGGTTTTATGTGGTTTTTGTTACTCTCTTTGAAACTGGGAGCCTAAGACATGATGTAATTATTGTCTATGTAAATATATACATATTTTTTTCCATACTACTCTATCTCCTCTCTTGCACTGCACTTTATGTAGAGTTTTTTAAGATACACCTTTCAAAAATGTATTTGTATTTTTAGGTGCTGAATGTATACTTTTGAAAATCCCATCATTTTAAGAAATATGACCTCTACATTTTAAGTGTATTATTAAAAATGGAAATGGAAATCCAGACAGTGGAAATCAGTATGTTTTATGCATATACTTTTATAGACTTTTTTTTTTTTTTTTTTTTTTTTTTTTTTAATTTCACTCAGCACAAGACTGAATGTTAAATGGTATAAGCATTTTTAAAATCTTACCTTAACTTTTACTGAGAAAATTGCAAACAGCTGTCATGAAGAAAAGGAATGAAAAAGGCAAAGGAAGGACTCATATGACTAAGCTTTTCATATGTTTATGATTAAACTTTTCACATGTTTAGTGTGGTCCTGTCCTGGCTTTCTGAACTCCAATGTCAGCTTTTACAAGTGTAATGTTAAGGTGGCAATCTTTTAATTTGTAACTGGCAGTGTTTTATAGCACTGCCTGACTATCTCTACCATGTAAATGTTCCCCAGCAGTGCAATTTTAAACCAAGATTATAGCCAATATAGTGAAACCAGGGAGACCATAGCTTCACAAACTTATTTTTCACCAGCTCAGAACTGAAACTGTGCTCAACTGTGGAACAAAGTGCCTGTAAATAAAGGATAGTATGAATAAACAAGCAAGTTGTATAACTGCCATTGTTAACTACATTGCATTTCTATCTTTTGTGAGACACAAAAAGTGTGTGGATAATAAATTGTGACCTCCTGAATGAAGGTACAACACCTATTGTGTACTTGTACATGCTCTACCATAATGGAGCACAAATTCTATCCAGGATTTGATCAAAAATAATAATAAAAAAAAAATAAAGAAAAGAAAAACAAGATAACAATAAGTAGCTGATAATAGAAAAAAGTACTAAGCTTACTCAGATAATGGTTGCAAATTTCTAGTGGATATTTGAGCTTACTCATATAACAACTGCAAATCTGTAGTGTATGCTTATTCCTGATCAGAAGCAAACAATGAATAATAGTTTGACCCTTAACAGTTTAAGAGCACAGATTGAAAATAGGTTTGTCTGGGGTAAACAGGAGGAAAACTGCTGGTGGAAGGGGATGAGGAGCAGATTGTGGCCGCCACAATCCATGAGGAAATGGTTGGTGACCTGCTACAGCATTTGGATGTACACAAGTCGATGGGGCCGGATGGGATCCACCCAAGGGTATTGAGAGAGCTGGCAGAAGAGCTGGCCAAGTGTCTTTCCATCATTTATCGTCAGTCCTGGCTATCAGGGGAGGTCCCATTCGACTGGCGGCTAGCAAACATGACACCCATCTACAAGAAGAGCCAGAGGGTAGACCCAGGGAACTATAGGCCTGTTAGTTTGACCTCAGTGACAGGGAAGCTCACGGAGCAGATTATCTTGAGCGTCATCACGGGGCACTTGCAGAGCAAGCAGGCGATCAGACCCAGTCAGCATGGGTTTATGAAGGGCAGGTCCTGCTTGACGAACCAGATCTCCTTCTATGACAAGGTGACCCGCTTAGTGGATGAGGGAAAGGCTGTGGATGTGGTCTACCTTGACTTCAGTAAGGCTTTTGACACCGTTCCCCACAGCATTCTCCTCAGGAAACTGGCTGCTCATGGCTTGGACTAGCGTACGCTTTGTTGGGTGGATGGCCGGATGGATGGCTGGGCCCAGAGAGTTGTGGTGAATGGATTCAAATCCAGTTGGAGGCCGGCCACTAGTGGAGTCCCCCAGGGCTCGGTACTGGGGCCAGTCCTCTTTAACATCTTCATCAAAGATCTGGATGAGGGGATCGAGTGCACCCTCAGTAAGTTTGCAGATGACACCAAGTTAGGTGCGTGTTGATCTGCTTGAGGGTAGGAAGGCGCTTCAGGAAGATCTGGATAGGCTGGACCGATGGGCTGAGGCCAACGGTATGAAGTTCAACAAGGCCAAGTGCCGGGTCCTGCACCTGGGGCACAACAACCCCAAACAGAATTACAGGATGTGTGGTGAGAAAGCTGCCTGGCAGAGAAGGACCTGGGAGTATTGGTTGATAGTCGGCTGAATATGAGCCAGCAGTGTGCTCAGGCAGCCAAGAAGGCCAACAGCATCCTGGCTTGTATAAGAAACAGCGTGGCCAGCAGGTCCAGGGAAGTGATTGTCCCCCTGACCTCAGCTCTGGTGAGGCCGCACCTCGAGTACTGTGTTCAGTTTTGGGCCCCTCACTACAAGAAGGACATGGAGGTGCTTGAGCGAGTACAGAGAAGGGCTACAAAACTAGTGAAGGGTCTGGAGAACAAGTCTTATGAGGAGCAGCTGAGGGAACTGGGACTATTTAGCCTGGAGAAGAGGAGGCTCAGGGGCGACCTTATTGCACTCTACAGGTACCTGAAAGGAGGCTGTAGCGAGGTGAGGGTCGGTCTATTCTCCCACGTGCCTGGTGACAGGACGGGGGGGAATGGGTTAAAATTGCACCAGGGGAGGTTTAGGTTGGATATTAGTAAAAACTTCTTTACTGAAAGGGTTGTTAATCACTGGAATAGGCTGCCCAGGGAAGTGGTTGAGTCACCATCCCTGGAGGTCTTTAAAAGACGTTTAGATGTAGAGCTTAGGGATGTGGTTTAGTGGAGGACTTGTTAGCATTAGGTCAGAGGTTGGACTCGGTGATCTTGGAGGTCTCTTCCAACCTAGACTATTCTGTGATTCTGTGATTCTGTGAAAACACATATTACATTATATGAGCAGATATGATTCTAGATAAAATATTTCAGCTGAGTAGTTCAGCATGTTGTGTCACTATTGAAAGAAGGAGGATACATCCTTTTGTACCAAAACAAAAGCAGGAACATTTGACGTGTATTATTCTAAGTTGTCACTGATTTTCCTAGACAGGAAGCATATTTCTAATGTCTGTGCTTTGTAGGGGATAGTGCCCCCTACTTACTATTGGTTTCTTTTTACTATCTTACTAATTTACTTAATATTTCTTCTTTGGACTCGTAACCCTTATAAAACATTTTGAATAAACAAGGAATATAAATAGTCTTTATTTTTTTAACCAAAATAAAAATACTTGGCATCTGATAGAAATTAACCTTTTTGTTTGTTTGTTTGTTTGTTTTCTTATATCAAGAAATCCCTGTGAACAGAGCTTATATGTATGGAAGGAATAGTGTTAAGTGACAGTTTCCACTGATACTGGAATCAAGTAAATAAACATACCATAAATTTCTTTAAACTTATGTGTCAGTCATGGACAAATAATAGAATAGCTGGTATGGTATTTGACTAATAAAAAATTAGAGGCAGGTAATGTAGTAAATGATAATCAAATGGATTTTTGGAAAATACTGCCTGACCTGACAGGCTGACCTGATACTCATCTCCCCCCCCTAAGATTATAAGATAATTAATAAAAAGTAATTATCAGAAAGACATTTGAATTTTTTCTATGTGACATTTTGATTAAGAATATAGAATGATAAAAAATTAACATGACATGCATTAACTATATTGAAGCTGACAAACCAGCTGTCAAAACATAATGGTAGTTGTCACTGAAGAGTTCGATTCCAGCTGGGTCTCACAAAGATTGATTCTTGGTCTCATTCTGCTTAGCGTTCTTAGTAGTGGAAGAAAAAATAAAATCATTACTGACAAAGTTGGCAGATAACATAAAGATTGAATGAATGATAAAAACTGTGTGTGATAGGTCACAGAGTACAAGCAAACAATATGTGCTTTAGTATAGTCAAATAGAACCAGAAACTATAGGACATTGAGGGTTCTGCTTTAATTTCTTTCCTTCCTGGCTTCATTACAGCACCATGTATTTTCTTCCATTTATCTAGCCTTAAAAACCTTGGGAATTACATGCTGTTTGCTACAACTACTGCTTACATTCTTATTTTCATTCATTCTTATATTTCTCTCCTTATTCCCAGCCAAATGTTCCTGTTGACGTTTTATCTCTTTGGATGGGGACCACCTACTGCTCTGTGACTGAACAACATCTGGTTCAATTCTTATCCTCTTTTTTTTGGCACTGCAGGACTATAAACCAGTTTCTAGTTGTAAAAGCTTTGAAGGAACTACTCTAGCTGCCATTTCATTGGATTAATCAATGTGTTGGACTGCTTTTGGATTTTTTTTGTGGAAAATCAAGTTTTTAAAATAATTTCACACCTCCAACTACTACTATTTTTGTTTCTAGTCCATGAAATGAACAAGGCTACAATATGGAAAATATTAATAACTTATTTTATGAGAGGGCTTTCCCCTGTCCTGAGGTAATGTACTTTCCTTGATCTCCCAATGCATGTATGTGTATTTAAGCTAGTTGATTTACTAAAAACTGAAAAGGTTATAACTATGCTTTTAATGCTTCTAGTACTTCTCAAATTCCACCTACATGTTAACATCCTGGAGGCTTTTCGGTCACCAGCAAGGGTGACTGACTGCTAAGTGCTTTTACAGAACTTTACATAATATTTTCTCACTGTAAACTTGCCCATAGGTGATTACTGCTGCTAAGACAGTTTTTCTCATAGGGGTTTAGCCCCCTTGCAATCCAAAAAGCATCAGTTGTTCTCCTATCCATAACCAGTGAAATTGTGTCTTTTGATATTAGCATTCAAGTTCATGTGGGACATCCAACCATTCATTCAAGGGAGCTCTATCATTGATTAAGAGATTGGCCAACAGTCAAAACCCCTTCCACTTTGTAATTTATCCTGCACAATAGATTGCCTCTGGCCATCCCCCAGGAGACAGACCTGAACAGATGCAGGAAGACTGTCAAGTATAAAATGCCCATCCTGAGGACTTATGCACACAGAGAAATTGAAGATGCTAAATGTAGTCTATGCTGAATAATCTTCTCAGATAACTTAATCTTCCTGACAATTTCAATAGTGAAGTCAGATTCTAAAGTAGAGAAACCTGCCTCTGTCATCTCTTCTGTCCTCCAGACAGTCCACACTGGATACTAGCTTCTTCTGCATTTATTTTACTGGCAGTACTCCCCAACATATTAAACAATTTGCAGGCAGATAGTTTCTTGTCATAATTGCAGATTATTATGCAAAGGAATTTTTATGTTCCACTACTTGGTTTGCAGTAAATGTATAGTGCTGATGTAATGTTTGCCTTGTATGCTTACTTCATCTCTTTTACTCAAACGATGATGTCCTCAATCTCCCAGCCTACTAATATTTTTCTCTGCTAATCCGGACAAAGTCTCTTTACCTTTGGGACTGAGGGGTTAATCTTCTTCTTTCCTGTCTGGCCTGTATGTTTGCTCTAGGAGTTATCAAAAGGATTTGGAATGAAGTGTGAAAATGAAGTCAAAGCACAAGGGCATGTTGCCTGATAAGGTAATGTTAAGAAGCAGTAGAGACTAGCTAAATTTATAGTTTGGTTATATTGAGATTGAGGGATCAGAATAAGACAGTTATTTTGTGATAACATTGTAACAAAAAAATATGTTTAGGTGTCAGTGACTAGAAAATACCAAGTCTTCTTTCTTTCAAAAAAGAAATTTAGTACAAGAAAAAGCTGAAACTTGTAGAAAAGACATAGAATAAAGAAAAGGAGCTTTCCTTAGAAGGAAAGCACGGTGAGACTTTCTGTGGACAAGTTATTATCACACTGTTTAGTGTGCAAAGATTTGGCAAAACTAGATACTCCTGAACAGAAGAAATTAACTGGGGCAAAATAAATGACGAATAAAGATCCTTTGTTGCCTTGCATCTTGCCTAGTCTTGTTTTAATAAGCACAGAACATACACAAGATAAATATAAAATGCCATTCCAATATGTGACACAATTCATGTCTCTTTTCACATGACCTTTAAGGTCCTGTAAGACTAAGTAAGGTACAGGGCAGCAAAGAATAAGTGTCCACTGAGAGATTGGAGGATGGAGGTAGGTGCCTGCTGAAAAAAACCTTCCTCATTCAGTGTGCAGTCCACAAATACTCTGTAGTACCACTGCTATATCACTGCTATACCCGGCATCTATTTTATTGTTTCTCTGCTCATGAATATACCATCTATAATGGATCTTTGAAAATTCTGTCCAAAGCAGATGATGTGGTATTGAAATCAAGTTATCTCACTTTCTTAAATTTTTGTCAACCGATCAGCCCAAGACAAATGAGAACCCCAAGGGGTTCTCAACCCCTGGTTGATAGGCAATATAAGAGAATTCAGATCTCTAACAGGTTACAACAACAACAACAACAACAACAACAACAACAACAACAAAAAGTAAGATACATTTGCTAGGTAATTAATGCTATCTTCTTCTAATAATTCCAGGTTACCATGTAGTTTCTTCCTAAAATGTAATGATTTATTAATGAAACTGGCAAAAAAAAAAAAAAAAAAAAAAAAAAAAAAGGCAACTTGAAACTTGAACTTTTAAGGAAGATAAGTATTCCAGAATGATATCAACTACTTAAATGCATAATCTTTTACTATTCTTGCCATGTATATCACTTTATGTCATTTGATGCTTATATTCTTAGATAAGATGATAAGATACTGTGATGTACTTGCTATCAGTCACTAACTTTGTGGGTCTAAATTTTTCCACAAGCTTTTTAATATTTTTTTTCAGGTAAGAACTGTGTCCGGTTATGTTATCCATTATGGTCCTCTGAAACAGACTTTTTAAATCTGATTGTCCCCTCTAAATATCAACATTAGTCGCACTATCTTGTGATGTTGCTTCTATCAACCTTCACCGATCAAGTTTTAATAACTTTAGATCTCTTACCTGCATTTCCTTCTAGTCTGCAGTATATTAAACAACTTGACAGTTATGGAAACTTTGAGTGCAGCTGGTTTTTAATAATTTTGATTTGTTGCAGGAAGCACAAAAGGCTGGAATCTCAGCAGGATTAAATATATTTACCTTTCCGTAGTCATATGAAATTAAATGGCAATGTGCCAATCTATATGCTGTGAGCTTCTACATATAAATATGAAAACAAACTACTTTTTTCAGGAAATATTTGAAGTTTTTCTACATATTATCACTTTTTTTTTTCTTTTTTTCTTTTTTTTCTTTTTTCTTTTTTTTTTTTTTTCCTGGGAAAAGTGAACTCTTCCACATATTGCTCTAAGGGTTTGCAGTTGTGACACTAGGGAAAGAATTCAGTGTATTTTCTCTTTGTATGCAGCAGAATTAAAACTGTGTCCATTTATAATGCAGAACTACAGTGATTCATACAAGAATCATAATAAAAAAAAATGCTGTGATTCATGAACCAGAACTCTGATTGTTCAAGAAATATAATTATAAAATTAAGAGCCTAATTCATTAGTGATATGAAATACAAGAGTTTTGAAGCAGGACCTGAAGAAAGACTCATAGTTTCTCCATTAGAGTTTATTAGGAAATCGAACATGAGTTCATATATAATTGAGGTTGAATTAACAGCAAATATTATATCATCCATAGTACCCTCATAGGTAATAGCTTTGGAAACATTACTAAGCTTGTGCATAGTAAGTGATGTCCAGCCAGGTGAATCCCACTATTAGGATATTCATTTGCATTTTTCAGTGGCATATAATGAGGTTTATGTGGAATTCAGTGTGCTTAATTAAAGATAAATACCCAATGGCCAACTTGTTAATTAAGAAAGTGGCCTAAATAATATTCCACTTCTTATCATTATAATTATATGCAGTACAAAGAGTATGACACCTCATACAGTTGAAAACTACTACTTCAGTTTAAGTATTTATCAAAATGATTATTTTGATAAGTAGTCAAATGGCACTGATTATTTTTTTCAAGGACACAAGGTTGTATCTGAATTTATGGGATACATGAAAGATCAAAAGTCCAGGAGTGAGGAACAGCACCTGCTTCTCTTACTTGGCTGATGAGATCTGCTTGGCTGCTTCATCACCTGAGCCAAGTCCAGGTGCTTTTTTGGGAGCTTTGTTTTCTATATGACTTTCCACAAGTTTACTTTTGGTTTCTGTCTTCATTTTTAGTAACAGATTTTACTACTGTAATCCCATATTACTATTAAGTGTGTAGCTATATAGTGCTGTGTAACTGCCAGGGTCACATTATAGGGGGACAGAAATTTGAGTGTCAGAACTTGCTTCAGCTCTTACCCAGTGAACTGCATGTCCTTCCTAAAGTGCCATGCTGTAGCACCCAGTACCATCCCACATCCCATCTCTTTTATCTTAATTGTATTTACTTACGCCTTGCATTCAAACCATGCATGACATTAAAAATAAACAAACAACAAAAAAAAACACAACTGAGTCACAAAACCAACATTCTGAGCACAAACATTTTAAATGATTATTAATTAATTAGGTTGTTAACTATTTTCAACAGAGCAATGAGCTGAGCACGTACGATCTTTAGTTTACAAAGCTGCAGGCACAAAAATGACCTTCTCAAGTGTTCACTGAATTTCAAACATGAAACACTATAAAGTACAGAACAAGAACTGTAAGAATGGAACAATTTGTTTTCCAAACACAAAGAACAAAACAAGCCAGATATGCATGTTTCCTTACAGAAAACAGAAAGATGGGATGCTTTATAAAGACACTTTTTCTCATACTGGTATAAATTAGTGCCTGATAGAGACACTGTCGTGGTGAGTCTGTTATAAAGGCAAATTAACATTCATCTGCCTAAGCACCAAGTCCAACCTTTCAATGACTCCGGTATTGAATAAGCAGTAGTTAGTAGCCTAATTTCAGAGATGATGAGGGGGTAGGATATTTTTCTTTTTTGAATAATGTGTAGGTGTAGTCTCTCCCAGCCAGAAGTACCTCATAAATTACTCCTTTTTGTTCTTTGAAATTTCCTGTGCACTGTCTTGACCTTAAATAAATTCTTAACACATTAATTCATGTAAATGCATATGAGCATATAAATAGTAAGAAAGTACAACTGCAGTAGTAATATATTATTACATACTTAATTGTATTTGGTTCTCATGGAGATCAAAAAGTTTAGTTCAAACCATTACGACTCCTAGCTCTTTCTCTTTATGTTTTTAAAGGTAAAGTATAGGATTATTTGTGCCTCAATCTTAAAACATCTGATTCACCTACAGATTTTGTACACATTAGATATGCATCCCAAATCCAAAGTATGGTTTTTGTTACAGCAAATAAAAAAAAAAAATATACATAATTGAAGTTTCAGGCTTTAAAATTACCTCATCATCACCTGTGGGCTGAATTTAAGGTTTCTATTGAATATTCATACGATCACAACACTGGCAACTCTCCAATTTTGTTCTCATCAGAGGTTTATCTGCTTCTTATGGGTGCTTTTGTTGTATTTGATAATTTCATTTTTAATAAAACAGTACTAAGTCTATAATTGTAGCACTACATCAAGTTTTTACTTTTAAAATTATCTGCTTTCAGGAAAATTAAGTTTCAGTGCTTCTCTGCATTAGAACTTAAAATATATTTTTCTTCTCTTCTTGCTAAATAGTAATTGTGCTTCTGAGACTTTTTCATGACTGTTGTGCCAAGCTACTCTTAGAATAGAACCTTAAAAATAATTGAAGCTAATAGTAGTCTGCACTTTTTTTTTTTTCCCCAGAAAAACAAAAGAAAAAATAACAAGGATATAAGCTAAACTTAGTTTATCATATTGCTTCTGCTGTCTGAGCCATCTATCCTAGCACTGTCCCAGTCTCTTCTTGCATCCCCTTTTCTACCTTTCTAAAGACATGGATCTTAGTCAAAGCACACCATCTGAATCAGCAATAGTTCCATCTCATGTGTTTAAAAGAGTGTGGAACTGCATCAATCAGAACATGAAGAAAATCAGACTGTAGAAAGATTTGACCAGCCCTTACCCCCATGTCCAACTACAAGAGAAAATTAATACTAATAGAAAAAGAGCCACCGACAAGATAATGTTAAGTAGATCTTATAGTAGTGCTATTTCAGATTACAGGCGTTAAAAAAAAAAAAAAAAAAAAAAAAAAAAAAAGAAAGGCCAATTATCTGTTAAAAAAAAACTTGGTGAATCACACTTTTAAGTGTTTATCACACTATTTCATGGGTTTAGGGGAATAGTTAGAAGGGAGATTTTTGTCATGACGGAGAAACTATGAAGCTTATGGAAATCATGTTTAAATATTAACTGGTTAATTTAAATCTTGGATCTGTCACTTCAGGGAAGGAACAGAGGCAGAGTTCAGTGACATAGAGATACATAAAATCCTTAAAGATCTTATTTTAACACAACAGATTTAAGTTTCTGCCTGCACAGTGCTTTCTGAAGACCTGGAAGATGAATGAGCTTTGACTTGTGCTTCAGCAAAGGACTGGGGTTTAGTGCACAATATAATATTCTTGCAACATGATTAGCTTTGATAGTGGCTAGCATTGCCCAATATTCCTTTCTGGTACAATCCAGACTACTCAGCCTGGAGTACCTGAAAACTAAGTTGGTAAGCCAGACTGAAACAATCTGCATTACTTCCCATACTGAAGCCCTTTTTTAATCTGTGATTAAAAAAGGGCTTCAGCTTTCCTCTCTTCGAGGCTGGTACTTTTCATGAGCACCAGAGTAATTTATAAGATTGCTAGATACAGAAGCAAACTTGTCTGGAAATATAAACACTTATTTTCCTGGAATAAATCTATATTCCATTGTCACGGCAACCTGACGTAATATTGTATATATCAGCATTTTTAATGTATGCTAGTCTGCTCATAAAACCATTGCTGTCTGAGCTTACATATTGTCATATTTTAATGCCCTAGCGACTGAAACAAAAGAAAATGTGATATAAGCCTTTTCCAAAATCACATTTGGGAAACAACAAATGTCATTTACAGTCCAATAGAAATGTAACTATTTAATACATCAGTACATTCTGCTCAGCTTCAGTCCCTCTTCGTGAATATAATATCCCAGGCATATATCACTTCTTTGCTTATGCTAAGCACATACAACTAGATGAGATTTTTGACTTTTCTTCTCCACTTCTATGGCTTGAAATGAGACCAAGGTGTTATTAAACTCTTCCATTTTGTTGTCTATCATATAAAGAAATACCCTTTTTATATGATGCCATGACTTCAAGGTCAATTCATAATTCTGGTCATTCCTATCAGTCCAATACCATGACAGATTTGTTTTCAGAATCATCAGCCTTCTAGGTGTCACCTTTAACACTGCTTTGAACACAGCTATATTTCCTGAAATACAGATGAATGAAAAAGAAGAATCTGACCTTTTTTTCTCCACCTCCTAAGTCATCTTGTTATTAGTGTTTTAGTCCTCTAAGGGCATTTTCCATATAATCCCTAATATGTTTATAGTGCTAAGGTATTTAAAATGCTTCCTACTTGTTAATGTCTTAAATGCTACTTATTCATATCACGCTTTATATTTTGTTGCTGTTATTGAAATACTTTTACAATCTCTCTTTTTGAGAAATATTTGGGGAAATAATTCCTCCCCAGTTTTAAACCAAGCTCACTAAAGGGAAAAGAAGCTATGCAAAATGTAGACTTTGATCTGAATATAACCAAGCAGACACTAAGGACAAGATGTAAAAGCTATCTTCAGTTTGCCTAAAAAGTAGATGTAAATTTTAAAGTAGTTCCTTGGAATAGGGTTCAAAGTAATCACAGAATTGAGAGAAGGATGTTTAAATCAGCTTCTAGGAAATGAGGAGATATGGAAATCTCACCCTTTCTTGGACTGTGATGGATTTTCTTGAACTAACAAAAGACAGCAGTGAGGGATACTTGGGAAAATGGAATTCAGAGTCAGAAATTTCTACTGCACTGAGTGATGGGACATTACAGGCATGGTGGCTGTAACCTTTCAGGAGGCTCAGGAGTTCAAAACCTATATATCTGAGCTTTTCCTCACCTCTGCAAGCCAATGATTTCGGTACCTACAGAACCCCTGACAGTAAGGATGAGAATACTCTATTGTGATAAAAAAATTCTGAATTCTGCTCCCTGCTCTGAGGATTCTTAAAGTTTTTGTCCAATACAAGTCTAACGCATAAACTGTATCAATACACTTGTGATCAGTCAAGTCTCAGTATGCCTTGTGCCTTCAAAAGTCAACTGTGTACTTGTTACGAGAGCAAATAAGCAATAAGTAGAGACGGAGAACAGACCATGAAACAGTTATTTGAATATTGAATAGAAACAGTAGTATAGAAAATGGTTGGATACACTGAGACTTTTTTCACAACAATAGTTATTTTGTCCTAAGGGGGAATACAATTGATCAGGCAAAATTAGTTCCATCTTAGCAAAGTAGTTAGATATATGTTTAACTTTTAAGCACAAATTTTATATTAGATCTTTTAGGAATGGCTGAGAATGATTTACTCTATGTTTGTAAATTGTTTTAAATAGACATAATAGACATAATAGACATAAATAGACAAAATAGACATAACTCAAAAATGACTGAGATAAGAAGATATGTAGAAAAAATGGGACTGGAATTTGGGAGCACAGAAATCACTCAAGCAACTTGCTGAACATTCAGAATAATTCACTTGTTGTTATCATATTACTTCTTCATGAAGTGACCCATTTTTAAATAAATTAGGTAATACTACTGCTACTCTGATTAGGAACTTTCTAATTTATAAACTAAATCTATTAAGAATCAGTTTGTACCAACTTGTTCCTGTGTCAAGGAACAAGTCCTTTGGCTACTTGTCCTTTCGCTCATGGTTGTTTATTTATTTATTTATTTATTCTTTCCCTGCTTGTTTTCATTTTATTTATGGAGAGTTATCCTCCATAGCTTGCATTTGCTAGACTAAAACAAGCCAAGCTATTATAATCTTGCCTGTTAAGCGATGTACTACATTTATTACTCATCCCAGAAGCATATATTTCTCAATATTGACCGTCTGTGACCCACACAAGAAAAATTCACAAAGCATCATGTTTCAGAAATATTCACATTGTTCCTTACATTCACAGTCTCTGACAGTTAGCAGTGCACTGCAATTTTTAGAATTGGTGGTGTCTAAGAAATAAAGTGTCACTGCAATAACAATGTACAACTTTTGGCTTTGCTTAATAGCCAAGGACAGCTTTCATGGATCTTTATTTCTGCAATCAGAAATTACATTATTATTTCTAAAATGAATTGTATTCCAACACCCCTTCCCATTTTATTTTAGCTTTGAATTGCTTCTGGTTTCTAGCCAACAGAATGGATTTTACGACTCATGACTGAGAAAAGAATGACATTGAATTTAACCTTCTAAATGTAATCCTTTTAAGTCTTGGTGGCTTATAATACAACCATCTTGGTTTTAATGGCAGCTGTTTCCTCAGATTTACAGCTCAATTTTCACAAATACATGAAATGCTTATTGTGGTCTCAAATGACACATGTTCAGGAACATTACAATAAGGAAAAAAAGCATTTTTGTACTGTCACTAAACATATAATCATGCTCTCGAGAGTGTACAGTTTTGTGCTGAAGAGCTACTTTATGCTTTTTTCTTTTGACATTAACTCTATTAGATGGTCTATGTAAGTTGATTATTTGTCCTTTGTGCAACATTCACTTTTACCAACTGAATATAAACTGTTAAAAGGCTTAAGAAGAGTCTTTGTAGAGACAGCTACATCTGCCATCCAAACTATACATTGAGAAAGGATATATGTCTTTTTATAGACTTAGGGGAAGGGCAAATTTCAGATGATCTGAGCAGATTTTAACTAAAAATGAATGGGAGATTACATGCTTGATTTCCACAACATTTTCTATTTTCTAGAGATTACTACAACCTAAAATATATGAATCTTGTGAGACGATAACTTCTTTAATATCCACCATTCTATGCAAAATCTTGAAACAAAGAAACAGACACTTCATGTGAGAAAGATAGCAAAAAAGAGCAGGTAATTGTGACCTTGGATGAGGAATTGATTGTCCACAGAAAAAGGAACAGTGGTTAATATAGGAAAAACTATAGGAAGGGGCATAAGGAAAGGAAGGTGGTATGTGCCAGGATTCAAAATGTCCTCCTTCAGCTCTGCTATTATCAATTACTGCTCTAGCTAGTTTTGACAACTATGTCTGGAGCTGTAATTCTTGTTTTACATGAGGAATACTTCTTTTCTGTCAAAGATTCAAATTTCCAAATTTTCAAAACTTTCATTTTATCGTCAAAATCCAGTTGTGCTCTCTTGTATGTACTGAAATTAGAAGGGCCAAAGCCCAGGTCGAGTTTAACTTGGTCATTGCAATAAAAATGTTTTTATAAATACATTAACAAGAAAAGGAGGGCTAAGAAATCTGTAATTTCTGTATATATATTTGTGATTTAACAATGTCTTTGACAATTTTTTTAAATCTCATTTTGCAGTGTATTTTGCAATACTGTATTATTCTGACAAGCACTGAGCAAATAAACTTACATTTGTGGATTCAAGTTAGACTTGCTTTTAAAGCTCTGGAAATAGCCAGTAAATTCCATTGATTTCCCAAACAAGCCTGTTTTTAAATTATTGAGTTTAACTTTCCTCAAAAATCTACATAGAATGTGTTGTAGCGCTTAAATAAATAAATAAATCTGTATAAATAGACCTCAGTAAATAATGATTGGTTAAAATTGAAAACTCTGCAATGGACTACATCTCCAGAAAAAAAAAAAAAAAAAAAAAAAAATGTTCTGGTCATATCACTACATTTCATTTGGCCTAATGCATTCGCTCAGTCCTCAGAATGAGGATAATGACACTGTGTACAGTGTCATACAGTTGTTGTGTTTTTTTTTCTGTAAAGAACTTTTTAATATCCATTACAGATAATGTCTTACATTGCTATATTAAAGATGTAATACATTTTATGTATGTCAATGCCAATTATACGGCAAAAGTATGGTGTCCTATATGAAAATCACAACTGAAAAAAAAATGGCTGAGATTAAAAATCTTAAAAAATAATAAAAGAAAAATAGAAGAAATAGAAAACATTTCTGGTGTATTTTGCTACCTTCCTAACATGAGATCCTTTGATGCTAGAATTTTATTACAGTGGCCAACACTGGACATGAGTTAGCGTGATGTATCACATTATTTCTTTGCAAGAATATTGAAAATGTAACTGAAACCTTTTTAATTATTTTATTTTTTAATCCACCAAGGTATGTCTTTATTAATGAAACAAACGTGGTAGCATCTGGCATGACATTGTTGGCATTGATTGTGGAGCAAGGTGCGTAGGCATCTGACCTACAAAAGTGTTTATCTTCAAGATGATTAGGTTTGTCAATATTGCTTGTTGGCTTGATATTCAAATTGAAAATCTTGGGAAGTTTAAAGTTGTTAGTTCTTCGTGAATAAGAAAATGGAGTGAAGGGATCGGGGGAGGTCATCCAAACAGACCACAACTTTACCTCTGCGTTGTCCTCACTGCACTCAAATGCCTGCCATCCTAACATCACTTTGCCTTGCATTTGAGATAAGGCAATGTGCCTACTTTCAGTAGTAAAGTCTTTAAGAAATTATGCAGTTTCAGTCTAGATTTATGTCCAGATTTTAGAATCAAGGAAGACATGCTAATTTTCACAGTTCTAAACTAGTCACAGAAATAAAAACACCAAGAGCCTTTCTGTGTATTGAAAGACTTAGAGTTGAAATACCTCTGGGACCACCATAATTCACTGTGAATACCACAGGCAACTCTTTATCTAGCAAAGCTAGGGCAAAACTGTAATGACTTCCTAGAAGTATAATTCTATCTAATAGCTGGCAGAGACTCAAACTTCTATGGCGTGAGTACATGACAAGCTTTTTGAGAACCTTCAAGCTTTTTGAGAACCTTTTTGAGAACCTGTCGGTTCTTGAAAAAGATTGCTAAAATACATTTTCATCCTACCCAAAATAGCGCAAAAGACTAATCCAATAAAGGAATACAAAAAATAAATAATAATAATAATAAAAAAATAGAATTATAGGACTCGTTCATTTCTAATCTGCTTATAATAATATTTTTAATAGCTACTATATTTAGTTCTAGACATCCAGATTACAGCTGTATTAAAAATCCATTGATGTATTAGATTAGGTAAAATTAATTCACCTACATTGTTGAATTTTGTGATATTGCTTAGAGTAACAAGACATTTTTATTCCTCATGTCACAGAAAAAAATAATCATCATATAACTGGAGTATATTGAGCATGCTAAAAAGGCAGGATTTCTTTGTGCAATTTCTGAAAAGAAGTTGCACAAAAGACTGTGAAAACAGAAACAGATATTTGTGTTATTTTAGCCACTGATCTTTTCCAGAAGTTCTCACACTTTTCCCCCATTACAGAACATTCTGCTGTAAAATGTCAGTTATCATTCCAGAATCGTTCCATTCACTTTTAAAGCCTCATACATAGCTGATATCCAATAGTACATCTCAATCACATTTTTCCTGTCTGTGACCTTAACTATTACTATTGTATAAACAAAAGTGTGAACCATGACTACCTGAGTATAGCATTGAAAGACAACATATGAGAACCCTTGTGGAAACTGGAAGAACTACGGGATCTGCTCTGTAACAATTGACCCAAATGAAAATAATTTGTACAAATTTTGCGATCTCTTTACAGCATGAAAAGAATAAAGCTAGAGTTACATGACACCTCTTCTTAATATTCAGGTGGAGAATACTATGAAAACTAACTAGGAATTCTAAAGGCTTTATATTTAGATATCTGAACTGCAGCTTCAGCAACTGGTGAAACCAAGAATAATTAGTCATAGCTAGGTCTTTTCTAATTTTTAAAATCAGAAGTAATTGAGAGTTTCTATAAAGGAGACAAGTGAGACTATAATGAAATTATACACTACTAATAGTTTTTAAAGGAAGGCTAAATGTAATGGAAGAAGAGATATAATCCATGGTCAGTTTTTAATGTAATAAAAGCAATTGGTTTTTCTGACTTGAAAGGAATAACATGTGATGTGCTCAGTAATGCTAATCCTGACAGTTGCTCCTGGCCATGTATCTCATATAATTTTGAAAGGTACTAAGACATGAAAAACTTCTTACATGAAACAGAACTCATGGATATTAAGATGATAGAGGGTGAAGTGAAGACTGTGGGCTTTGAAGAAAGCAAGGCAATTTTCAAAGCAACTAACTTTTTATTCTTTTTCTAGAGTTACTCTGTCAAAGATACTTAGCTCAGCTGTCATTTCTTCCTTACTAAAGCCATATGTTTCACAACTTAAATCGGCAGATCCATCTGTGTTATTGGTAGTGAATAGCAGTGGTTAAGTACATACTCTGCATACAAATCACTCTGTTATATACAGCCTCAATTTTGATAAAAAATAAAATATTATTAATAATAGTAAAAAAAAATGCTAGCTATGTCAGACATTTTCATGTTTCTGATCTAGGAACTGAGAGGAAAGAGATCTCTTTGTTCTTAGCTGCATAATTTGTGCCAAGCAATTATGAAATTTTTTTTTCATGTAATTTCTTTAATATTTTCAAAATCAGAACAAGTCTGTTCCAATATTTACACTGTCTTTAGAACTGCACACAGCTAGGATGCAAAGATATTACTTCATTCTATCATCCACAATAAGCTCTGATATATTGGACCAATTTAGTTTTAAATACCACTAGGTAATAAAGATTCAGTAACATCCACTGGCTCATATCACCATCTGAGTCAAATTCAATAAGATATTTCAGCTGATAAAATACATTATTTGAAAAGGAGTGTTATGTGGGTTGCATTTTGCAGAAGCGGAGCCCTTCGGCATTAGGAAGCAGAGACAGAAAAGTGAGGTATAATTTTTCAGGGAAAAAAAAAAAAAAGCATGCTATGACTTTCAAACAGCTCTTATACTGTCATGAAAGAGTCTCAGAATTGCATGCTCCTTTTAAGTCACCTTTGTACAACTAACAGCACCACCAGTTTTGGCATAGTTCTGTTTCTGACATCATAGCATTGCGCTGGGAAGGGATTCTCATTCCAGAATACCGATTAGCAAATCACTGTTTTATTTCTAACAAAATAAATAATAATAATAATAATAATAATCCTCTATCTCATAACATAGTTCTGAAATTGCGACTTTTAAAGAGACAGAAAAAATGATATTTAAAAACAGTCCGTCCATCATTTCTTAAGGGTATGACTGATTTCATCTCCAGACACTATGTGTAGCATAGTTATGTAGCTGACAAGGAGGAGGAAACAAGATCTGAAAGACAAAATCTTTCTCCAGATCCATGGTAAGGGTCACTCTGCTCCCCAAGACTGCTGTTCAAACTTCTGACCTAAAATCCTGTCTGTCAATGACCTGTGGGCTGATTGGCAAGAGTTAAAAACTTTGAATCAATGCCTTTCTGGATTACAGATGCCTTTTCTAGATAACAGCCCAAGAGTGCTTTCCAAACTCAGAACAGATCATAGTCCTACCTTTACTTTAGGCCGTTTTATCTCACCTTCATCCTGAACTAAGTAAAATACAGGTTCTCCTTACCAATAAAAGTATATAGAAGTGCAGAGTTGCTTTTAGTCTCATCAAGTTGGTACCAGAAGTATAATCTTTGATTAGGAGTATAATCTTTGATTAAGGATGAAGGTATTCTGCAACATTTGTGCTTCAAAAACATACCTCAGAGAATAAACTTAAATGTTTGAATGGAGACATTTTCACAGCAGCTGACTTAAGTATGAATCTTAGTACTGGAAAAATTGAGTACTCTATGATAAATTTGAATAGTAATGCAGATACTACAACAATTAATCAATAAATTAATCAATAAATTAATACTCAGCTTCCGTGTAGAGTGTTTTTTCATCAGCTTGTATATCAGTTATGTGGATAGCTGCCTTTTTCATAGAAATCCTGTAGATATTTTTTGATGAAACAAAACAATAGATCATACTACAAGTAGCATAGCATTCAGAAAAGTATTATTCCATTTTAGCCTTTTATATTTTATACATTTGTATACATTTGTATACATACATAATATATGTAAACTGCTCAGATATTCACTTCCTCTGCTCCTCAAGTACATTGCAAACAGTCCACCACCTCTCAGTTAGTAAATTAAAATATTTTGATTCTTGACATCGAGTTCCAAAGAGGTCCTGATATTAGGAGCAGAGCTGGATGATCATATCTGACTCTTTGCACATATGCAGGTCTACATTCCTCATTTTCTTTTTTTCCACCAAAAGAATCAGACTAGGATTCATAGGCAAAGACCAGAGGTTATTAATAGTAGAGGATAATGATTGAAAAAATATTGCAGATTTTTTTTTTTTTTTTTTTCAAGAACACTGTGTCATGTCAAAAGAAACCTATTTTTAATTCTCACTGCATGTGAGCACATTTTTTCCTAGTGGTGTAAAGAAGCTAATTGCTTTTTTAAAGCTGATGAATTGAACCAAAGCTAATTTTCCTTCCCCCAACATTGCATTTTATAATGCAGTTCATATTAATTTTTATTTTTATTTTTTTTTAATGTGCGTAATTTTTCTACTTTGTCAAGGGATTTGAGCTGTCTCTTTCCCAAAATAATTGTGAATCCTTGCAAAAAGTAGCTAGGGACAGACTGCATACTGACTACGTGTGGAGAAATGTTTGAAAAGGGTTCCTTCTCTCAGGTATCCATTTCCAATAGTAAAGCACTTTTGCTTGTGTTTCCAATATTGCTTGCTATAGGGACTGTTCCCATAGTATGAGCTGAGAAAACCCTGAATATCAGAGAACTGTCTACTGAGAGGTCAAAAGCAATATTGTTTGTGACGTCTTTGTCTTTTGAAGTATCTGATTCGCTGAGTTTCCTATACAGTATTTCCAGTCATATCAAAATTAATGTCAAACAAACCTTAGATTAATTTCTTGACATTAATACAGGTTGTTTTAAAATACTTTTCATGCTGTTTTCAGTAGTTTCATTGTTTAGTAGAAAGCTTTCCTCAAACTTAATTAGGTAAGTCTAGTGAATACTAAGGACAGCCAGCAACCCCTACCCTGAAATACAGAACTGTCTAACCACTACATAAGTGAAGTAAAAAGTTACCTTTTTTGTCTCTGTTTTCATCTGGCACTTTTACTACACTCCTGCTTCCTCTGCTTTGATACTCATGTCAAGGTTCAATTTTTCTTTTCCATCAAAGACTGAATTATAATCACATCAAGAAAAAATATTGGACACATTTTCTGAGGTGTAAATTAATTTGGCCTGATTGAGTCCTGGCAGTTGAGACTTTGCAGTCTTGATTTTTGAAGAAGCTGTGCACCCACTTCAGCTCCAGGTGATAATTGAAGCAGTAAAACCACAGAATACCTGCAAACTAGCTCAAGATCTTGGCCTCAGCAATCATAAAAATGAAAACATTTACTGTGGATAAGTAAACTGATGTAGTGCAGTTCCAGTTCTGAACCTGGAACTCAAAATTTCCTTTTTTTTTTTTTTTTTTTTTTTCTTTTTTTCTTTTTTTCCTCTACATCCCTGCTCTGAGGCCTATCTAAATGCCAGGGAATGCCTTCTGTATCCAGGAGTAAAAGAAAGTTAAGCATTTCTGATTTCAGCATTTAAGTTTAATATTTAGAGTCTATTTCTATTCATTAAGCCAGACACCAGGATGAATTCCTAACAATTATGAAAGATAGTATGCGTACTGCAGTAATACACCTGCTCCAGATCTGTCATGAATGATCTATCTTCACCACCTGAAATATCATTCCAGAGGATCTTATGTCTTTAGTCATATTCCTAACCCAAAATTTTCAGCATTTTTTTGACTCCTTTTCTCATTTTATTTTCTTTCCTTTCACCTTCTCATTTTCTTTCAGCTTGAATTAAGGAAACTATCTTTAGTTTGTCTTGGAAAAACAGTAGACATGCTGACAATAACACTTTTTACAGTAACTTTTAAATTTGCAAGAAATTATTTCTGGAAAGACCATCTCATTTCTGCTTATCAGACAGTACAAAGAAAGGTTTCAAAATGCATTTCACTTTTTAAAATGCAGAAAACATTAAAATGTTTGTACAAGGTGGAACAGCAACAACAAAAAAGATCTGAAAAAGCTAATATCAAGCACTAGATAATTAGTCCAAAATTAACTCAGACCATTGTACTGACTGATACCTACGGTACATTAGGGGGGAAAAAATAACAAAAAAGTCACTTCACAGGTTTCTAACTAAACTATTTCTAAAATGTTTCCAGATGTACTCAACACATCGTTCATCTGATAGCACTTTTTTTCTACATATTGCACAATGTGCAGCTAAGCCCAGCCTACAGTAAATGACAATCTTCCCCAATAGGATGAGTAAGCTATCTGAACTCACATATAAGGTAACATATTTGGAATTTCACTGATGGCTGCATGAAACAACTTCCAAAGGAAGGTTTTCCTTTGAAGCAAGTAATAAGTTTAATCTATCTGTTAGTGCTGTATGCTTAGCACACAGTATCTTCTGTTCAACTTCTAAGTGTTTTCAAATATATGTATTTGGTTTTTAAAAGTACATTAGAGAACTTACAGGGAGTGGTATTCCAAATGTACACAATTTTCACTATTTGCTGTGTCAAAGCAAATTTCCATGTTATCACCAGATCCTCACAGGAAAGAAACTCTCAGTGGTCCCCACTGCGTGTCCATTCTTTTGAAAACTTGTCCTCTCAGACTTAATGTGTTAGTCTATTTTAGCTGTTGTCAGATCAGCATTTAAATATTTAAGCAATGTAGCTTTATAGATTATCACAGTAAGTTTATCTTCTTTGCACCTCATTTTATAATTTAAAAAGCTCTTGCAAGTTTTATTTAAGTATTAGAAATATACAAAGACCGTATAAGTAAACATCAGAAATAATTGTACTGATAGAGCCAGTCTGTTTGGGGGTGTTATTTGCTTTACATTGAGCAATCAGTAAGTATATACATTGGTTGAAAGAAGTGATGTGCAAATTGTGTCTAGCTGCATAAATAAATAGATACTTTGGGGAATAAAGCAAAAGGTATTTCATAAGAGGCTAATAACTAACAGTGCAGGTGCTAGACAATTGTACAATGCTAAGATATGCCAGTACATGTCTAGTGACAATTTTCACACTTTTAAAAAGATTTAATGGAGTATATTATAATTTCTGATATTGTTAACTTCCATGTAGAACTAATGCATATTGTACTTAATATATATATATAAAATTTGGTAATCCCACTTGAGTATGCTTCTCTACTAATACTGTCTTCCCTGTTCCCAACACTGATTTAGATGGCTGATCTAGAACCTAATTAAGCTATTTTAATAATGTTCCAAAGGAGAAGGGTTTCCATTCGTAGCTTTTTATCCCAATAACTCATAATCAACATCCAAGTTTTTTTTGAAGGGCCTTCTGTTATTAAAGATTCTATTCAGATCACTTTTTTTTTTTTTTTTTTTTTTTTTAATGTAAGCAAACTCTGATATTTTTCTTTATGAAGCTAACACTTATTTTAGAACACCTGATCGATCGCTATCTTGGGATTTTTTTGTTTTAGTTGTTTAAGCAAAGGGGTTTTGGAGCATATGATTTACTATGGTTACAGTGTGACTGATAAAGGACAATAGATCACCCTTGACAACCTTGCTCTGCAATGATGTTTGAGATAATGCAATATAAATAAATAAGCAAATAAATAATTACTGTTTGGCACTTCTTTTACATTCTCAAAAAGTGCTTCGTTGATTTCTATTATGATTGCATTTAATCAAAGGTTAATTCTGATGTTCTGGCATTCTTACAGATTAGATAAATAAAATTAAATTCTTAAAAATACTAACAAAATTATAAGGTATTGTAAGGGTTAAAATATTATTGCAGATACAAATCTTTTCAGCAGATATGGAAAAAATGCCTAAATCTTTTCCCCAACCCTATTTCTTTTTAAGGATTTCATGCTTCCATTATAGATATATATATATATATATATATATATGTTTTTTTGTTTTTTTTTTTTTTTTTTCCAAGAGATTTAGAAAACAAATGTAAATTTGTGTGACCTTTTCCATGAGCTTTGGAAACAGAAGTGTATAAATGAAATTGTTCAATATTACTGAATGAGATTTTGCCAACAAAGACAATGTATTAGCAAAATCCTGCTCATAAAAAGTATTAGAAAAAATAAAATAAATGAAACCCTTATTGATCTGTTTTGAGAGAATTCAACAGAAGGTATATTAAAACAAGGTCATTTTGTAGATGCATGTCTCACGAATAATTTTTATGTGCTTTAAAATCTCTTATTACATAATTCTACAAGAGGTCTAACTGTCTGAAATGTCATTTGAGCACTGATCTTGGACTATAAATGTACTTATAAGAAGGAGGAGCATTTTAAGTATATATATTTTAACTATGTCTTCCTTGAGACAGTCTTCTTTCAAAGCTTGCTGTTGTGGTTTAAGCCCAGCAGGCAGCTCAGCACCACACAGCCACTCACTCTCCCCAGGTGGGAAGGGGCAGAGAATAGAAAGGTAAAGTGTGAGAATTCATGAGATGAGATAAAGACAGTTCACTAGGGATAACAAAAGGGTCAGGCTACACAGTATGAACATCAAGCTTTTAGGTAACCTCCTTTTTTTTTTCTTTTTTTTTTTTTTCTTTTTTTTTTTTTTTTTTCAATTTAAGTAAATCTACTTGTTAATATTATGCCAACCTGTCACATCCCATGTTATAAATGATACACTCACAAACTTGTAAGTAATTGTAGTGTGGGTCCACATTGAAGGCATGTCTAGGCTACCCAAAGAGAAAAGGTTATGGGCTCCTTCAGCAGCTCAGCAGCTCAGGATTAGTCACCTGAACCATCTTTGCAAAAAGTGGGCAGAGTCTTTGGTAAAGATGGGATGATTATACAATAATGGTTTGCTTTAGAACCTTGCTGAGCTCAGAAGTGACTGTTCTCACCCAGCACTTGATTTTTATTTGCTATTATAATGGAAGTTCAACAGTGATGATAAAATCTCAGCTGTTTGTATAATACTGTCTGGGGTTTTACAAGAAGTATCTAGCCTGTTAGACAGGTGACATGAAACTAAGTATATGTCAAACAAATCCACAGTCCAAGCTGCAGTCCAAATCACTGTTCTAGGCACAAAAATTAGGCTGAATATACATATATATATTTAATTGCTGTTGCATGAACATGAATGTTGGAAGACAATTTTCTGAGATGCCCTGATATTAATTCCTTTATATATCTTACTAAATTGAATAGCACACCTTAAATCCATCCATATTATTTCTGGTTGAATATATATATATATATATGCAAATTTCCATTCTGTTTTCTGTTCCTGTGCTTTGATTACATCAAATTAAATTGTGAAATATAATTCCTCTTGAAATAACCAATTAAAACATTTTTTATTTGATTTGATTATTTTTTTTTAACCAAAAGATGCTGTCATTTTTTTATAAATGGCCGTTTTTTTTTGGCAAAATTTGGCCAGCTGTGTCAGTAAGCTCACTACTGACTACCTTTTAAATGAAGAAGAATCTCTTTAGTCCTGCTGCTGAATGTGAGAAAATGAAGCACAGACTTACCCTACGTGTAGCCACTTTCAGACCTGAAAGTCCCCCTGTGCCAGGTGGCTATGTGTATTTGAGCTCCACTTGGCAATCTCACTGCAGGTACCTGTGGTCACAGAAATAACAGTACCACTCACAATATTTTCTTAGAGCACTAATCCCTATAGTCACAGGGATCTCAAATCAACCTTCACCAAGAAAATACATTTCCAGATATAATAACTGTAAGAGCTTGGAAATTTGGCTCAAATGCAGCACAAAGTTTCAGAAATAAAGGTGATTCCTTAGTCCCAAAACTGTTACCAGAAGCACTGTGCTTTTGATGGGAAATGACACAGAATTTTCAATTTTCAGCTCTGTCCTGCCAGCGGGCAGGCTGGGGGTGCAGCAAGAGCTGGGAGGGGACAGACCCAGGACAGCTGACCCCAACTGGCCAAAGGGGTATTCCATACCATCTGACGTCATGCTGAACGATATACAGGGGTGGCTAGCCGGGGTGGAGGGCCGACTGCTCGGGTATAGGCTGGGCATCGGTCAGCGGGCTGTGAGCAAATTTTTTGCTTGCAGAAAGTGCAAATGCTCATTTGTGTTATGGCAGAATTGAGGTCACCAGATACTAATATATAATACAATATATACAGAGATAAATTTGACATTTTTAATATAAAGATTTGATCTGAAATGTTTTAAGGATTTCTAAAACACACCTGTAATGTAATATTTTAATATTGCAGAAGTCTAACTGCTTTCCCTTTTATTAATCAACTATTTTTTTTAGTACACAAAACTTCACATAGGAAAACAATTTTGTCCTACTAGAGAAGAGTGAGTTCTACCTGATTATGACTATTTTTAGGTTTAGTATTGTGTAATTATTCTCATTTGGGATTTTTCAATAACGTATATAGATGAAATCAATACAAATCAAATAATGTCAAACAAGTAATTTGTTTCTTTAAAATGTGTACACATTGACCATCTTAAATAAAAATAAAATCTGGCAATTGAAAGCATTACCATTTTAATTAAAATGACTCCTCTGTTAACAGATGGAAAAATCAACCTCAGAAGGTTAGGTGCTGTTTGCAAACTACCAATCTCTAAGTCAGTAAAGTAAGAATAATAAGAAATTAGAATAAGGTGTGGATAGAAATCTACTCATGTTTTTATATAGTAAAACATGGTATTTTTCAAAAGGAAAAAATATTCCTAGCTCCTAAATGAAATTAAGAGAATTTCAAACTACTTTAGAAGAGTTATTATTATTATTATTATTACTATTTATTTATTTATTTATTTTAACTGCTAGTGTGTAAAGACAACTCTTTTATAAAAATAATTTTTATGCCTACTGGAACCCTGAGGGTGTGTAGAAGTCTTACATATTCTCCATCCTTATTATTCTGGCTTTGGATTATCCTAAGCAGACAAGGTCTGATGTTCATTCATCAGATTTAGGGGAGGGGGGAAAGTGACTTTATTCTATTTCATAGAGTACCTGTTGTGAAAATAGGACATGAGGTTTACAGTTCACCTTACCAGTAATCCATAAACAGTGTGACTTCTGTTTACTAAAAGTTTGTCCTACATGTTGTGAAACCATAATTTCTAGATATTTGTTAGTTTTGATATGATCCAAGCACGCCTTTTACATAGAAAAGTATTATTTTTTATCTTTATTCGGTGGAATAAAGAAGTAAAGCAGTTAGCTGCAGAATTCAAATAACTGGGAATTTTTCTATAGCAATTATTCCACCTAATGTACAGTGTGTTGATTCTACCACATCGGTGATGAAATTGTCTTTCATTTCAGGAGTGCTGCATGAATGTGTTGTACATCTTATGGATACAGTCCATTATATGTTTAACTGTTTAATTGAGCACAGTTTTCAAAATCTTCATAGTTATGTAGGAAAGTGATTTCTACTGATTTTTGGTAAAAAAGAAAAACACGGAGCTTAACATTGGTAAAACATGAAAAAGAAGTACTTTATAATATTACTTTATAACACTAACATAACTAGCAGCAATGGGAGGCGTGAAATCCAACTAGAGCCAGTGACCTTTCCTTAAAGCTTCAACTCAGAACTTTACACATCTTAAAGTTACAGAAAAGAGTGCCAGAAAGGAATTGCCTGCCTGGGTCAGCCCGTTTTGTCTGGGAGTGACATTTGTGGAAGGACTTAGAGTTCTCAACTGATTTATTGCAGTTATTGCAATTTAATATTGCAGTTTTCTCTGGCTATAGTTAGAAGATTTCAGTTGTTTTCTTGCATGGGTTGGCTTCTGAAGTTCTAAACTAAAGAGTTCTAAACTTAAAACTTTTTTACAAAAAATAAATAAATATGTCTTTATCCTTCAGAATATAAATAGAGTGCAGTGATGGAAGTACAATGTTGTGGGAAAGAGTCACTTCTGACCTAATGAATACAAAAGAGACATTTCCACCTCAGGAGGTGAATGTGTGGTCATTATCAGTCACATAAAATATTTTAACTGCCCTCTGGAGTTGTGACTTCTGGGCTCTCATAAATCAGATGAGATACTGCTGGTCAAACAGTCTTATTTATATTCCAAGAGTCAAAAGAACTGTTTTTTCACAATCATTTTCACTTTGCACTCATCATCCTCTAACCCTACTTTAAAATATCTCTATAAGTGCTTTTTTTTTTTTTTTTTTTTTTTTTTTTTTTTTTTTTTTTTCCCTCACATCTGACTGATTTCCAGCAAAGAAAAACTGGCACCGGACTTCTGTGTGGTGAAAAACGAGAGCTTCCTAGTTTACTACTAACCTGATCTTCCATGAAATTCTACCATTTGCCAATCAGCAGGACTTAGAAACATAAATGCCTTTGAGTATGTGTGTGTCTACACCTCTTGTAGATGTGCACAAGTACTAATGCCAAAAGCACTCCAGGAGGTATGTCTGTCATGCTAGGAACAACATCTCCTCCCACCCTTCAAAGAACTCTTACATCTGAAAGATAGCTGAGCCCCTACTAGTGTTTTCTTTTTGTAATTACTTCTTGCTGAGAGTTAGCTTTTTCCTTGTTGCCTTCTTCATATTTCAAGGAGATGTCAGGTTCTTGGGGAACTTGGAGATCAAGTGATTTTTATGCGCGTAGTGCTAGGGCAAATAGAGAGTCAAACTAGGGATGGCACAGGAATGAAAGTAAAAAAGTCAGTTCCTGTGCCATAAGAAACACATTCCAGGCAAACTAAATAATAAAAAAGGATATATCAGTGCACAAGGAAATAGTTTACAACACAAGTGAAACTAAATGTTATAAAAACATCTGATTCTGACTTGAAGAGGACAGTCTTCAGCTGTGATCTCAGGTCCTAGAAATAAAGATTGAAATAGCTCTTTCTCAGGTATTAAGAAAAACTTCCAAATGAAAAACTTGCAAGGAAGTCACTTGAAACACTCAGCTACATGCATTAGGCATTGACAAATTTATATTTAGGTAGTCGATGATGAAATTCTGTGATTAACCAACGGGTGCTAATCAATTTGGTCACAGTTGAATCCTGTTACAACAAAAAGTAGGATTTTTTAAAAATTAGCTTCAATAGTTGTAGAAACCAGCCGTTTCCCAGTATAAATAAAACCCAGAGCTGATAGCAAGAACCTGGATTATCTGAACTGTAGAAAAAAAAAAAAAAAAAAAAAAAGTATGAGGTATATAAAAATTTACTCTCAGGTTTCATGGTATTTCTTCTGAAATGCTGTGTTTTTAAAGAAATTGTGACTTCTAATTCTGTGTACTTACAGAACAATAGTCTTCCTTTTTAATAAACATACTGAATTTGTCAGTTTTTAAATTTGAAGAGACAGTATTATGTTGTGTATAAACATATGCATATATATATGTGTACACATGTATGAATTATCTACATATAGAAACATGTAGATTTAGAACTTAGTATTATGGTTTAGTGGTGGGCTTGTCAGTACTAGGCTAAAGGTTGGACCAGTTGATCTTAGACTTGTCTTCCAACCTAAGTGATTCTATGATTCTATATAGGAAACACAGCTGAAGAAAAAAATAAAAAATAAAAGCTACTCTTTTTTTTTTTTTTTTTTTTTTTTTAACCTTCCTTGCATACTTTGAATCTGCATTCTTCAGCTAAATGAAAATATACATATATTATATACAAACATGAAAAATACTCTTCTAAAACTCAAGCAGAAACTCTCTGAGGAGCCAGGCAGAATTTTATGAAGAATTTAGCTACAGGGCAAATGTTTCCTATTTTCAATTTTTACAAGTCAACCCTTTTCTGGGATGCTCCCTGATACACTCATTTATTATCCAAACATTCTTTGCTACTGGATGGTTTTACCTAAGCTGTTTCTCATACTGGTAAGGTCAGAGAAGCCAATTTCATCACTCTTAAAACTTGTCTAAAATTCTGTGTGACTCTTCTTAAGTTCACTGTAGCATGTCGAAAGCTCAGAAGACTTCTTCCAGCCTCAGTAGGAATCGTTGGCAATACATGGAGCACTTCTCCCTTCCCCCACCTCCTAAAAACTGTAAATTTGTAATGCAATTTGGGCTGACATTTGAACTCTGAATAATACAACTCTGGAATTATATCAAAACATACATTACACATTTTAAATATCCCAAACTATTTTGTAAATTGCCAGCATGTCACAGGGTGAAAGAAATCAGGTATTTCGCAATGCATGGATGGGATGGCCAGTTGTATGAGGGCCTTAAAATCCATCTCCAGAGAGAATTATGCACCTGCTAAAACTAAGTCATAAGAATACTAATCTCTGTCTGCTCTGCTCAACTGTACCATTCCATACACTGCATTCATTAAAAAATAAATAATAATAAAAAAGCCTCTATATTGACAAAACTTTTGTTAAAGGGTGAGTTCTCTACAAAACAGATTCTTGATCTGAGCTAAAAAGATAGCCAGAACAGGAAACTGCTGTTTATTAATAGAAATTGAGTTTTCTGAGGAATGGTAAAACAGCTGACAGAGGTTGTGGAGATGGTAAGATGCCAGATGGGACCTCAGGAAATCAAAGCAACACTCCTAATTTTATTAAATAATCCCTCTGTGGCCTTTAGCAAGTTATTTAGGATACATTTTGTGAAAGCTCATAAGGAATTCAGATGCTTAAATCCCACTCATTTTCAGTGAAAATTAGAGTACTGAATGTACCTTAGTCACTCACAGATGTGGGACATGTTCTTTGAAATTGCTAAGGGAAATGAGTCACTGGGGAACTAGGATGGCTTTTTATTTTATTTTATTTTATTTTATTTTTTTAAAAAAAGCTATTTGTAGAACAGTGTTGAATGTGTTTCACAGAGGTATAGGAAGAGCTTGTACATTCCCGTGGTTAATAGCTTAGAGAGATGTACAGATATAATGCACAAAATGCATGTTTTCTGTGTGACCCAGATGCATAATTGGCTTCTCTTTATCAGGATGAGAAAGCTCGCCTTGCACAGCTGGAAATGCAGGAAGGTGTCAGATCCCCAAACTTCTGAACATTATGGCCAGGTCATTTAAGTTACTTTAAAGAGCACTGACTCCTTGGAAAATTAAAACTACTGATGCTCTGTTTCAGGTGACCCAGAGGTATCACTGACAGAAATGAACGGGCTTTGTTTAGTTTTTTTGTTTTTCAGAGAGCTCATTGTCTGAAAAAAAGCTGATTTTATAGTTCAGTTGATTATCCTGCTGTTAATGAAGACAGGAAAGAGCTGAAGATTTCTCACGTAGGAATGTGCCTTGTGATTAGCTTCCTATACTCTCAGCCCAAAAGCAGGTTTCTCAGAGTCTAAAAGAAATCGTAGTGTTTAATCATCTGGGACTGGGAAGGAGAACACAGCCCTCGTCGACAGGAAAGGGTAGCACAGAAACACTCAGAGGCTGGTGATAAGGTTGGAGTTATTTCATCTTGTTTTTTTTTTGCTCCTCTGAAGGAGCACAGATAAGTTCACTGCTACAAGAAGTAGGAAATGCCCTCAGGCACTGAAGATCTCAAGTATGTGTGTGTGTGTCTCTGCCTCTTTCTCACACCACCAAGCTGAGTAGTTTTTTAAAAATCCTTTTCCACACAAATAACTGTACCCATCACACAGAGCCAGGAGAGGAATGAAACTGCAGCAGTTTCTGGGGTTAACTGCAGAGGAGGAATTTCACACACATCAGCCCAGAAGTTAGGTGTTGGGAGTCAGCAAAGTGTATTTCTAATCCATGGTTCAGCCAATAAAATAAAATAAAATAAAATAATCAGAACACATCATTTTCCTTTCCCTCTTCTTTCTCTCCTCTCCAAAACCCTCAAGTACATACTGACATACTCAAATATTTCTAAAAGAGGCAAGCATTTTTTTGCTTACAAATAGTCCAGCAAAGTGGCCCTTTAGAAACATGCTAATTAGAAAAAACTTCTTTATTCTTTTGATGGTGAGTCAGCAAATAGGAGTAAACAGATGCTCATGAGGAAGTCAGAGGTAAGCTGACCTCTCAATGTTTATGTCTTCATTTTGATGGTCTGTTCCCCTGCACATTTGCCCTCCTTTCAGGCTTCCTTCACTTTCCCCAACCCAGATGGTGCTCCTGACCTATGTGACGGAGATGAGGGCATTCCTTCCATGTGGATCCAAGTAGGCTCACCAAAGCATGATCTCTGTGGAAGAGAAATACTTTTAATGGGAGCATCTGGCATAATCTGGGTGTGAGTCACACATTCAGCTGCTCAAAACTATCAGGATGGCAGAGCTTTAGGGCTTAACCTGAAGCAGATTTGTAGAGACATAGGGAGAGTTAGTCTTGACGCTTAATGTGCCTGCACTCATGCATCTCCGGGGTTAAACAAAAGCTGTTTTGGGGGATTCTGTTTATGTTCTCGTATACAATCCTTTTGGAACTAATTTTATATTTTTAATTTATGATTAGAAGAAAACACAGGTGCTATTCGAGGCTTTGAATTAATGAACTTAGGTGAATCCCAAGAGACATATATCCATGTAAACTGAAACTAATGAAAAGGTTCCTACAAAGCCTAACAAAGCCAAGCTATACAGCTTCATAGATCTCTGCAATAAAGGCATTCTATAAAATTGAGTTAAATATATTAATGCAGTAGTGTGCTACTGTATTAACATACTGCAGCATGAAATGAACTCTATATCTTTAGAAAAAACAATTATTATTTAATGTAATACAATTTCCAGTGTGTTAGTACTGCAGAAATGAGGAACCATAGTCTAAATATGATTATCATCTCAGCAAGATAACCTTACAGATTCCTCTTGTTTACTTCATCTGGCATTTTTGCAGCCTTGGAGTTACTGAATGTAAACAAACCAATATGAATTTCAAACAGTCATTTTGCCATAATCCTGTAAAAGAATAATATGCCGTCCAGAGTATATGTAGATATGATTGTTCTGAATGACATTTCTAATGGTGACTTACTCTAAGAAAGCTGAGAATCAGCTGCTTTATAGTGTTTCTAATTTGCATTAAAATTAATTTTAAGCCAATTTACATTATTTCAAATGTAACTGAACATGAGGGCCACTCAATCATTTATTTTGGGGATAATTCATGACATTCTGTGTCTCTAAAATGAATATTCTCTTTACCTCATTTGCAAGTTGATTTGGTTTAATGCAGAAATATGATTGAGATCTAGTTTCATTCATATACTGATCTATAAATATGTTTATTTCTTGCACTCAGCTAAATGGAATACTGAAAGGAACATGACTAGAAAACAACAAACCATTATCTGTTGCTAGGCTCCATCAGGAAAAAAATAAAAAAATAAAAAATAAAAAATCATTTTTCTGTTGCATTTTAGTTTGTATCTAAGATAATAAACCATGTTATGATGATTGCCCAGACAAAATAAAGGATGCGTTTTCTCTGAGCTGGTACCATTGGTTCAGCTGCAGATGCCATGGAGAGATGGAATATTGAACATTTTTGTCCTCTTTGAACATTACCTTTCCTATGTGGCATATATTGCCCATTTGAAGCAAGCTTAGCAGGCTGCAGTGACCAAACAGCCAATGTTTGTGACTTTTTACAGCACTAACTGATACTACAGATTTTGCAGTTTATTATACCAGTCCACAAAATTTACTTTAGAGATGCATGAATGTGTATGATTAAATGCTCTTTGTCTGTTGTTGTTCTTTAAAGACAGAATAACACCTGAATAATGAAAACTTTATCTTTAAATGAGAGAAATGTGGTAAAAGGCCAAGATGAGATATTTTGTTCAAGGGACAGTAATATATTTTCATCTTCACTGAATTAGCCATCTACTTTAACAATCTTCTTGATACCATCTGTGATATGGCCTTTACTCTTATTTATTTATCTTCACAATAGCTCTACAAAACAGGAAATTGTTACACCCACTTTAGAGATGCAGAACTACAAGTAGTCAGCAGAGGTGTCTAAGTCAGTAGCTTAGGTAAGTCCGGAACCCTAGAGACAATTTATATCTTGCCCACATAAAATCTGAGATGATCAAATCATCTTAAGCAAATGTTTCTGTGCTTTTTTTCCTCTTTGATATGCTCCTTCATCAAGGGAAAAAAAACACAGTGATGTAAGAGCTATTTGTCTGCTGCTGATGTTGTCAAAGCTCAGTCTGACAGGTCAGAAGTGGAAATTAGCTTGAGCAGCACAGCCTTAAGTAGTAGAGGTCATTTAGATAAACTTGCAGAAATTTTAAGAAAGAAATTAATTGCTCCATGAGAGGACTGTGTGAGCACTCCCTCACTACAATGAAGGTAGCCTGTTGAAGGGTCATCAGTTCCTTAAACAGTGAAGCTTGGCCATTTAGGGCTTACTTAGCCTGCAGTCAGCTTCACCCGTTCAATTATAAGACCTACTGGGAAAGAAACCAGGCTCAGTTCTGGCTGACGGACAGAGGAGGAGATATGATCCTGCAACAGGCCTGAAGCAGGGGTATTAAAGAGAAGACAGTGGGGAACGTATGTTTCTTCAATTTCCTTACCTGTGGTAGGCAGAACTATTTGTTTTGATGTTTGCTTAGGTTTTATGTTAGAGAATAAATTTTGTCTTCTGAAAGAGAGCCTTTCCTGCTCTTGTGAAGGCTAAGCTGGTCATCTTTAATGCAATCCTCCACTGACAGTATGATTCAGCTGATACCACTTTAATGCCTCAAGTACTTGCTTCCAAGAAAGATAAGAGGTAATTTTTTGTGTGTCTGTTTTCCTCTGTTTTTTTTTTTTTTTTTTTTTTTTTTAAATTATTATTATTATTTATTTATTTTTTAACATACACATTACTCCTTGTAATATCTCATGGAAGCACATCCTATCCTGAATATTGTCTTTTCATGCCACATATGGCATAGTGAACCTGTCAAACTCTCTATATTAAAAGTGCTGTGGGTTCTGGAGTATCATGAAGTTGCTATGCATTGACTTCTCCATCATCCCCATAGGAGAGTGAGATTTTAACTTTCTCAGAGAGATCCCTGGGAATCTTGAGCATTTGCACAACTCACTTGGAGTTGTATAAAAAACATATGCTTTCTACAGGCTTTCAAATACATTGCTGCTCAATGGTTTTAACATGTGCTTGTTAAGACATTAAGGAACTACCAAGGGCATTTCCCAAACCATTTTAATTCTAAGCTATTGCTCATCTCCACTTTATTTTTTAAAATATCATTAAAAATTAATTTAATTCTAGAGAGCAGAAAAACCTGCTGCTTGGGAAGCAATTAACACTTAATAGCATGCAGAATTGGATATTATTTTGCTTAGTGTGCTGAGTTTTAAAATAAAAAATAACAATGTAATATTCACATTCCTTGAGTGCACTGACAAAAAATATATTTAGTAAATGAGGCTGCCAGCAAATAACAGTTTTTGCAAGGCAGGCTCTCCTGCTTATCACTGTGCATTCTCAAAAAAAAAAAAAAAAAAAAAAAGAGCAGACATTTTGAAATATAAAACCAGAGAGCAGATTAAAAAAGGTGTCTTGCATGGGATTTTCTGGCCCAAGTGCTCAGCTTTGGTTTGAGACCATGTCTTCTACTCCTCTAGGAGTTCACGTGTCCTTTTCCTCTCATGTATCTCAGTAAATGTAGAAGCCACTGCATATGTATCTGGTAATACCAAGTATTATCTGAACAATGTCAATTACTTTATATATTTGTCTCTTGTAGGATAGTAACTATACTACACTAATTTTAGAAAGACAGACTCTTCAATCAACTTAGTTAAGTCTTGAAAAACTAAATTTTTCTGATAAGTCAAAAAAGTAAGTTCATACTACTTTCTGGGCTGAGAGAAACAATGGCAACATGCAAACATATAACCAAGATAGAGAGCTGTCACATGTTTTTCAAAGTTTATTAAACATTAAAATTATTACACCAACTGCTGATGAAGCCTTTATTTTATCAAGTGAAGAAGTGGAATGACTATAACATAGCTATACCTTTATAAACTCAGGATTCACACTTTCCTCACTCTGTTTAAATTTTAAGCATCATTCCTACAAACATCTGCACATGTAAATATATTGATCTAACATAAGAAGCACATGGGTAGAATGAAAGGCTGTAAAAGGCTAGGATGATCAAGTCTAATGATCTAATTTCCTGCATAAGAATGGTCGTGAAATTTCCCTAAATTAACTCTTGCTTGCATTTTTAGGAAATTATAGTGATTTATTTTAGAATTGCCAGTGATTGCTTTTGGGCCTATGTCTTGTTCTGTGTCATTAAGTAGAAAGTAACAATAATTCACAATTATTGTGAAAATCTGGAGTTTTGAGGTAATTCCAAGAGATGTCTTAACATTTGAAGGATTACATTCAAGGAGCATTCATCAATCCTCCTATTAATAAATGGGAAACAGCTTGATGGAAAAAGGCATGATAAAAAATCTTTAAAATAAAACCAATGGAATTTTTATACTTAAAAATATATTTTCACTTTGAGATCAAAGTTCACTTCTATCTTACTGACTATTTATCAGTCAAATTTCCCCACTGTGAAGTTGTACTGAGTTACTTTAGGGATGCCTTTAGTCTGTTATCTATGCTGAAAAAGCAACATTGATTTCACCGTCACATAACCTAAAAGTGAGTTAATGGAGTTTTCTCTATTTTTCAGAAATTCTCGTTCCTTTTAAATCAAGATCAGAAAAAAACATGGAAAAATCCCTAGCCACACTTTTTCTATAAAAGGCCTAATGAAATAATAATGACAGAGAAGGTCTGTTAAATAAATAGTGTAATAATTTTCTGTGCATGTGGGCACTTATTATTTGTTTTGGCTGAAATTTTCTTAGCCGTATGTCCAAAGGTAGAACATCTTTAAGATTTTGCAAGATCATGGTAAGCTTTATGTTCTAATACACTTTGTGGTTCATCAGCTCTCTGTTTCAGACTACTGAATACAATATACTTAAAAATAAGCTCTCCTATTTCTGCAAAGATAGTGATTTTGTTCCATTCTTCAGTCTCAAAGGTATAAGGCAGTGACAACTTGAAGTCACTGGTTATTGGCTTTAGTACAAAGCCACAGAATGTATGAAAGAATGCCCAGTGTAGGACCAAAAATAAACTACTCAGTATCTATGATAGAAAGATTGCAAGCAGAAAAGAAACGCTCTATATTGTTGACAATCTTCAGTAGAGCAAGAAAATGCAAATCACAGACATGAAGATGCAAGCTTTTGGCAGCTCTGTATGGAAAACTGCACCAAGGAGAACGGAACAAGCAGAGACCTGCTGGTGACACTGCATGATGTTGGAGGCATTCTCCTCTGAAGTGTGAGCACAGAAAAAAGTTTAATTCTGTACCATAACTTAGTGGTGTACAGTCCTGATATGTGGTTTGAATCTGCTCAACAAAATAGCGATAAATGAGAGTTTTGTGCTGCTGTTGTCTTTTGAGCACAAAAGGCTTGGAGGAAACAAAATATTCTTTTCGGGAAAACTGTGCAAAGTCTCAACCTTAATTTGGAAGAGCTCAGGTAACCTTAGTATCTATAGATTTCCCCAGAGAAATATTTGTAGCGTGTTTGCAGTCCTGTAAGAATCCTGTTTGTTTTAAAAGGTGAGAGAGGAGATTTAGTGAGTGGAAAATCAACAGGGAAATAAAAGGAAGTGTTTTGGAGAATCTGGATGGCTTTGAGTAATGTAGATTTTGACCCAGTTTGCTCATTTAACCAAGAGTAACTCAATGTACTTTAATTTTATAGCAAACAAACAAATAACAAAAAAGGTGAAATTACAAATACTATGACTAAACCACCGTAAATTACTTCAAACCAGTTAAGTGTTAAATAACATAATTAGAAAACTGAAATAAAAATATATTTAAGCCAGTTGGCTGAAACATTATCATCGCTTCATAATTCTGAACAGAAAGTTGAAGGAGGTGGTTTTCAACATAATTACAAATAATATTTATTTTTTAACAGTCTTTGGATTATATAAGTAAATCCATTTTACTTTCTATTTACAATGGACTAATTGCATGGACTAATGGACAATTGCATTTGCTCAGCAGTAAATCTGAGCAAAATACTCTCAAAGGGTAGTTTACTAAGTTATGGTTCCTCATTCATTTGTAGTCCTGGAAATATGCTCGTAGGCACCTCAATATTTACTGGTTTTCACATGTTCTACAAATGCCCAGTATGCATTCATTTCAGAAAGGAGTTTAAATAAATATAGTTCCCTCCAAAATGCTTGAAGGAAAGAAATCAGGCTTCTTTAGCCTGATCATGTACAGATTCAGTTCATGATGAATGAAAATTGCATGAAATGGGATGGTGGATCAACAATGGCTTCTGATGTTTATCACTTTACATTAATGGATGTTTGTGGGTATATTAGTAAACAAATACTCTCTAGCCTGGAGAAGAGGAGGCTCAGGGGCAACCTTATTGCATTCTACAGGTACCTGAAAGGAGGCTGTAGCGAGGTGGGGGTTGGTCTATTCTCCCATGTGCCTGGTGACAGGACAAGGGGGAATGGGCTAAAGTTGCGCCAGGGGAGGTTTAGGTTGGATATTAGGAAGAACTTCTTTCCTGAACGGGTTGTTAGTCACTGGAAAAGGCTGCCCAGGGAAGTGGTTGAGTCACCATCCCTGGTGGTCTTTAAAAGACGTTTAGATGTAGAGCTTAGGGATATGGTTTAGTGGAAGATTTGTTAGCGTTAGGTCAGAGGTTGGACTCGGTGATCTTGGAGGTCTCTTCCAACCTAGTCTATTCTGTGATTCTCTGAAATAAATAAATGTATGCCTATATAACATTTACACCTTTCCCTCCCTAATCTAGGACATTAAAATCCAGTTTTGTGATGATTGTTAAAAAACAAACAAACAAACAAACAAAAAACTTCTCTTTTTAAGGGTTAATATTCTATTTTATTAACCTTCCTACACATCTGTTTGTAGTTTTAATATACAGGGAGAAAAAAAGATCAGATAGATAAGGCACTGCAATGGACGAAAGGTTATCATTGGTCAGGAGACTGGATAGAGAGCAGGATACAATATACAGATGAGAGTTGTAGCCAGTTAGCTGAAACAGATAGTGCAAGATTATCCCAGCTAAGGAAATTAGTTTCTGGTCAGTAAAAAGTAATTGAAATGCTATATATTAATGCCAGAAGTCTTAGTGACAAAACTGAGGAATAAGAACAAGAACTATTGGTGTAGGACCTGAAAAATATTCTCCATTTAACAGAAGCATCTTAGAAGAGCAGCTGTGGCAGGAGCACAGGTATAAAAAGATATGCATTGCTCGGGACAGACAGAAATAAAGGCATAAAACGATTGTACCTTAAGGATATGAAATACTATCGACAATTATATTCATAGGATCAGCTATCCTGGAGATGGTAGCTGACAAATTCCTTCATCAAAAAACTAGAGTACAAAAGAAGCAATGCTATTTTAAACTTTTGGTAAATACTTAACATATATCTGGTGTTAACAATAATCAAAGTTGTAAGGCTGTAAATTAAATGATAAATAAGCAGGAGTAACTGCAGTACTTAATTTTGAAATAGAAAACAGCAAAAAAAGAAAAAAAAAAAAAAGAACAAGTTGGGGAATATCAAGCAAAGTTATACTGCTGAGGAACACAAATATATCAGAAGCCAAGAATGTATTTCAGTTGAAGGTACTATAGATACGCAGGACATACATCTCAGAAAGAAAAACAAAATAAAAACAAACAAAACAAAACAAACAAAATAAAACAAACAAGCAAACAAGAACAAGAAAAAACACAGGGAATCATTGGAGAAAAAAATCTACACCGACCAGCATGAACACCTTGAGACAGATATTCAAGCTATTTATTGCATCTAAAAGGACAAGAAAAAGAAAAAATGATCAACAAAGAAAACTGTAAAACTATAGGGAAGGGTAGGGAAATATTAAAAGAAACAAAACTTGTTCTTGCAAAGAGAAGATGAAGGTGACCAAACAGCAAAGATGTGATAGGAGAGCTAGTGCTTGGTCCCCAGATTAAATTAATATTTAGCCTTACAATTCAAAGTTACAAAGGTACTAATATTGACCATGAGATCAAAAGCAGAATAGGCCCATGAATGTGAATGAAGATGGAGTTACCTGCACAAAATACATGCTCGTCAATAAGACTGGATAGTGCTAGCCCAGAAAAGTTAGTACAAGATGGTACAGGTCCCTTCCCTTTCCCTTCCATTCCCGTCCTGTCCCGTCCGGTCCCATCCCATCCTGTCCCGTCCTGTCCTGTCTGATTTATGACTAATCTGAGGGTAATCACAGCCACAGAGAGCAGCAAATGTAGAGAAAACCCATATTAACAAAGAGGGCAAAATGTCTTGGGGATCTCCCACTGTGCAGCTCTTCGCAAGGACTAAAAAAAAAAAAAAAAAAAAAAAAAAAAAAAAAAAAAAAGCCTTGTTTAAAAGCAAAATAAAACCTGAATGCAAAAGAAAAACTGGATACAATGCAGCATAGTTTTTACATGTGAATCATGCCACACTAATTTAATACTTTTCTTTGATTTTTCCATTAGGAAACTCACTTGACCTATAGGAAATAATTGATGATATTAAGAGAGAACAGAGAAATTGGAAGATGGATAAGGAACTCACAGAACCTATTATATACAGCAATGTGCATTTATTGGTTTTAAAAAAAGAATGTTAGAGGAGTTTCTATGAGGTAAATTTATGACTTTGACTTTTACAATATTTTCATTAGATAACTTAGCACAAAATTGACAGGGTATGGATGAAATCAATTGATACTGCAAAATCAGTAAATGTACTTGGCATGAAGAAGGAAAGATCTCTACTAGGGGAACAGGAAGCCAAGACACAAATGTTGGAAGTAGACATAGTTATCTGTAAAATGCATTAGCTCATTAATACTTTTCTTAACAAGAATGCTCAGACTTCAAAGGAAATCTCTAATTAATACTGAAGATAAGATGAATCTTGGGGCTGAATTGACTGTCCTGAATGGTGCCTATCTCAATTCAATTTGAGTCTTTTCCATGTTATTGAGATAGCCATTTCCATGTTATTATGAGGTAGCCACTTCCATGGCTACCTCAGCTAGCTTTTTGCTGGCTTCATTGCAAATTAATTCCCTTCATGCTTACTTAGTCTGGAGGAGATGGTCCACCCATGTGTTTGGTATTGCTAAATGGAGATGAACAGACTCTTACGTACTCTTGACAATAAGAAAATGGTCCTAACTGTGTTTGACCTTGATCCTTTTTTGCTCTTGTTCAGAGTTCACAACTTAGTCATTATTTTCTACAAGGACAATATTGGATTAGAACCTATGCATAAACCAAGTTTAAAATAGGAATAATTAATGCTCATTCTCATGAAAACATCTGTTTCCACTGATACACAGGAGACAGAGAAATGTATTCATATTTGAAACTATGCATGTCAGTCCTCACATAACCCTAAGAAACCTTTTAGTCTGGGAGCACAAAGTGTGTGTGGCTGTTGCATTCTTGCTGCCAACTCTCCTGCTGCTTCCACTTAAGTAGAAAAGTTTTAACAGTTACTCTGTACTATGAAATTTACATTGGTTTTGCTACATAACCTTTTCCTAGCTGGCAATAGTCTGATTGCTGTATTTGAGTAGATAGTGGAAGAGTCTAACCTAATCAAATTGTGCGTAGAGACAGGGTTCAGGGCATTTTTGGGTTTATTCATCAGAAGTAAGGTTCAGCAAAAAATAGTTCTGCTCTCCTTAGTCATATCCAGTCCTTTCCCATATTAAAATGGAAGAGGAAGAGGCTGTAAACAAGGGAGAATCATGCTAGCAGACCAGACATTTTTCATGAAGATTTCATTCATTAACTATAACATCTAGGCTTTTATTTCTTTAATTTTCTCTCAATAATATTTGAGGTTTGTTTTTGTGTTTTATGGAAACAAAACTAAACAGAACCATAAATCTGGAGAGTTTTTTTTACAGTAATATGTTATAGACTGAGAGGAATTAGAAAAACAGCCATGAATTACACACTAAGTGAAAAGTTAGCTTTTCCCAAATTAATTGGACCGCACAAGAAAGCGGGGAAGTGAAAGAGCTACTCCAGTTTTACTCTCTAGTGTAATAAAACTGTAAGTAGAACTTTCATCAAATCAAACAAACTTTAAAACAAGGAATTTGATCTTCACGGAAACTACTATGTCCTTTAATTCTCCTGTGACACCAGGCATTATTTCCAAAGGTTGGGCAGTGACTTGGTCTCCAGGACACTTCTGAAACTGTGTATTCTAAAATGTGTATTTAATGAGAAAGATGATCGGTACCAAATTCAAGTGAATCTGGGATATTGCATCAGTTTTTGTGTTTCCACTTTATAAGACCTAGTACTGTGATTCTCCATCCTGGTCTTTTACCTTCATTTCTAGCCCAGGTACTACTTATATCAGAGTTCAGGGAAAATATAGTCATGAAAGATTTAATAATGAGAAGGTTTCTGTTTTTCAGCACTGCCTCCCAGTGTTAATCTAATAGCTATAGGAAATGGATTCTTAAAAAAATAAAATAAAATAAAATAAAATAAAATAAATCCAAGACGCTTCTCCCAAGCTCTAGGATTCAAGCCAGTATAGTGAAACAATCCAATAGCTGAATATTCCCTCTGTACAAGTTAACAGCAACTCCATGTTTCCTTATACAACAGCCAATAAAGCAAGCCACAAAACCTGACTGTCTTTCATTTCTTTTCATACATGGTACTATGAAACTGATATTAAGTACACTGTTTTGAAAAGTACTTCACAAAAATTAAAGAATTTTGTGATCCTCCAGGTGTAGAGAGGTTAACATAGAATCTGTCAAGGAGTTATAAAGGCAAGGTGGTAGTAGTCACTATTTCCACCTTGTCACGTTGCCTGAAGGGCAGAAGTAGTTGGATGAGACTGGAAAATTTCTGGCTGTTTTAAGTGTCTTGGGTTTTTGTTTGAAATACTTTGTTTTATAAATCAATAAAAGAAAGCCCTGAGGACAGGGACTGAAACTCTGGTGCTGGTGAGAACATTATTCATCTTCCTCGGCTGGTTGTTCAGCGCACTGGCATACAATCCTACATGGAAAGTGATAGCCATGACTAACAGGAATGGATGATAATTTGTCTAAAGGCTATATCTATTGGGTCAATATGATTTTATTGCAGGTAAAAGGACTTTTGTAATAGACTCATGAAATGAAGATTTAGCTCTGAGAGATTACTTACAAATGGCATAAAGTAACTTTAAGTTTGAAAGCTACATCAGAGATACTGTAAATATGTCTCTTATTATTAGAAGGGGAAACTTAATCATGTGTATCAAGTCAGAACAAAGTCTTTATACTACTTTCTATAGTTTATAAATCCCACCATTAGAAAATATTAGCTTATAATTATTTTTAAAAAGTAGATAATGTTATAACCTTGATATGTTTGCCTCAAGGAAGGAATCAACTCACCACTCAAAAAACAAAACAAAACAAACAATCAAAAAACTTATCAATGTTAAGAATGAAGCTAATGAGGAGTAGCTGTTACACCTGTCAGTATGTGAAAGAAAATATATTTTATTTATTTTCCTGAACATGGAGATGCACTTTTACACATACAATCCCCACGTATGTTCAATCACTTATTTGTGTTCCTTTTCATCACTCTTACTTTGCATGTGAAAATAAGGGTTCACATTGCATGTGAAAATAAGGGTTAGGCGAGCAGAGACTTTCAGAGGCACAAATGCTCATGACATATAGTAGAAGAAAGTCTGTAGGTATTGGTGACTCATTCTTGCCTATGTTTCTGAAAATATTCACCTTAGATTTCAGCCTCTTCAGAACAGAAAAAATTCTTTCTTAGTGTGGTCAGAAAGCACCTGACACCATTATATATAATACTATATAAAATACTATATACTACTATAAAAATATTCATATACAGTTCTTTCATGAATGTTAATTATTTCCTTCTTTCTAACCTGAAAAATCCTTCTAACTCCTCACACTTGTATTTTGAGGATCTGTCATCTTACATCTTTTCATTTTTATCTGACAAAGCTAAATGTGCTCTGTTCCTTTCATCTTTCCTTTAGCATCTTCTTGTAGTCTTTTATGTTTTTGTATGTGTTGTTTTAGATGTGTCAACATTAGTGATCACAGAAAAAGGGAAGACTTCAGGATGATCTAATAGTAGCTCTAAATTAGGAATTGGTTTGACAAAGTAATGCAAGCTAACCTGCTCTGCCTGGTACATTGTGCCCAGTGAGGCAAATGGAAGAAATCATCTTAAGAGACAGCTAGACATTTTTATGGTGAGAGAAAATTGGAGGGGACAGTGACATATCAGAGGGTAAAGGGTAAGATAAGCTTAAAAGGAACTGACTTGGGATAAGTTGGCTTTCCTTGTATAAGTAATTCTTCTAGTTCTATGACACCTCTTCAGCAGCTGTTAGTGCTCTATTTTATACTGAGGTAAAAAGCTAATAAAATCAAATTTGATTTTTATTTTTATTTTTTTAAGCTACACAGAGTTGCTTCAGGAGTTCAGGGCAGGTTAAATGTGACACATCTGAGATTTAATATTTGAAGAACTAGATTTGCTAGCCAGAGATACTGCAGATTTAATGTGCTTGATAAATCACTGTCATTGCTACAATTGGACTGACATAGCAGGTGTAGTAATAGAAGCCCAAAGGAAACACAACATGTTGAAGATGAATGATATCAAACAATACCTTTAATGGAAAACAACTAGGACAGAAATGCCCTTAGCTGCTACGGTTCTTTATCACAACATCTTTTAAAATCATTGCAAAGCTTCAAGAGTAATTCTGAAATTGATGTGTAGGTGTATGAAAATACTGTGAGAATCTTGAAATATATCTTATACAATATATACGGTATACATTATTGAATGTAACTTTATTTGCCCAAACCTGGCACAAAGTAAAATGTAAAAATAAAGTAATAAAAGTTTTTTGAGTTCTAAGCACTATACACATTGGGATATTTCCACTATATCCTTCAAATATTAAACAAAATAACAGAATACAAGCAAGAAATAGGTAGAATGTTATGATACAGACTAAATATTGAGTTTTCTGAAGCAGTTTCTCAGTGAGCACTGTGACTGCATTGGTACAAGAGCAAAGTTTAGCCACAAAATAAAGCGAGCGAGCGAGCGAGAATTTAGGGAAATATTTACTCCACTTTGAACAACTAACTAAATTGTTTCTAAATTGCAAATTAGATTCTAAAAATAAAACCTTATAACATGGTTATTGATTCTTCTGGTGTGTTATGAGAAGCCACCTTAGATAAGCAAGTTATAAGTAACAATCATTTTTGTTTAGCTGGCATAATACAGAACCTTAACATGTCATGGACAGAAATGTAGTAAAAATATCCAATTAGAAGTCTGTCTTGGGAAGTGTGGTCTGCATTTCATTATTTTTTTTTTCTAATACACTCTGTACAGTTGTTTTGAAAAACAATATTTAATACTCAGCAAGTTTGCCTCAGGGTGTGTTATGTGTGCTTGTCCTTGATTATTTGGTTATCTTTAGGAGTTAGAAATGTTTTTAGGAGAGGGCCTTACTGATATTTCTGCTCTTGGACTGCACTGACATTATTCCAGATAAAAATATTACTAATAAACTGGTAAAATTCCAACAGCATTCATCATATTGGTCTACCTTTACTAAAATATTTTTGAGTTAAATAGAGTGCCACTTGTCGAAGTTGTGAAAAAAAATAGGCTTCTAAGTTATTATGATAGGTTGACTCCAGCCAGCACCTAAGAATCCATCCAGGCTCTCAATAACTTGCTGTTCTAGCAAGACAGAAGGAAGAAATGGAACAGCAAATGCAAGATAAACTCATTGGCTGAGATAAAAAACAGTTTAAAAGTTGAAGGAAAGACACACATACTCCTCCCACAAGCAGACTGATGCCCATCCTGAATGGGTACCATGGAAAGACTACCCAAACACTTTTTACTACAAGCATCATGTTATATGGCACAGGACATCACTTTGCTCAGTTTGGCTTAGCTCTCCTGTGTGTGTCCACTCCTAACCTCTTGCTCATGCCCAGCCTAAATTTTGTGGGTGAGAGGGGACAGTGAAAAACAGAAAGCCATGACACTGTGCATGCACTGTTTAGCAATAGCTAAAACATTGGTGTGTTAGCAACACTGCTTTAGTCACAGATCCAAATCACAGTAGCACAGAGACTTCTATGAAAAAAAGTTTGCTCTGTCCTAGTCAGACCAAGTACAGTGAAGAATTATGGACTAAAGCTTAATTTTAATCTTCAACAATGCCTGCCAGGTAATTATCTGTTGCAGGATATGATCCTGTTGTCATTCAAATAAGTGCAAATAGACATGAGATCATAGTAAAAGCAGAACTAGATATCCTGCTGTCTTGTGGAACATCTAGCTACATCAGCTATTCAAGTTGGATGTGATTAATTGCCTTTGAAGCCAAACAAAATATGAAAGTCAACTAAACTGTAAGGGTGGAATTTAGAGAAATAGCTGGTACATATTCTATGTTTTTCTGACATCCACTTTCAGTCCAGTGACCTTGGACTTTTTGTCAATATTTTATTCTTCATTCTATTCTAATATGCATGTGATTTTTTTTTTATCCTCTAGCACACACATGTATCTACAATGCTAGTGAATATTGAAACAATGTCTTTTGATCTTTGTTTTCTCTTCAGTGAACTATAGAATATCATGAAAAGCAAGACTCTATAAAGCAGAAAGTGTTTTTTAAAATGTTATTATTATTATTTATGTGATTTTATATAGAGTTCATTCATGTTCAGCATTTATTGTTAATTTCAGATAAAAAAATGGAAGTGCTTGAGTGCTTCCCATCTTGTTTTCATCTGCCTCCTTTCCTTCCACCAGACATGTTCTCAAGACTCTGAAATTCCTAGAAAGGAGTTTCACTTTAACTATTAGAAAGGAGATATCATTTTAACTCTTCTATGTAACAGATTTTAACTCTTCTATGTAACAGAACTGTAGCTTCTGCCTTCTAAGGCACAACCTGTGTCATCTGAGACATTTGAATTAAATTTACTCCCTCAAATATATAAAATATTAAAAACAAAAACACCTCACTTTATTGTTTTACTATTTTGTGAAGATTTGTTGTTGCAGGTCAAATTCCCTATTGGTGTAACTTCAGTGGAGGCCATTACTTTAAAAAGATTATGCCTTTCTGTGACTTCCTACCAAAAACAAACAAACAAACAAAACAAAACAAACAAAACAGACAAAAACAAACAAGCAAAAATTGCTCTAGTTATATTAAATAGCAATATATCCTCTTACAGCTCATATACCATTTCTTAACTAAGACAACATACACAAAAGTTAATAAAAATTATATATTTAATTCATTATGTCAGACATCATAAACTCTGTAGACAGAAACAGTGTGATTTTGGATCTAACAGTCAGTAATATTTAGCAGATTAAAAATTGAGCATATAATTTTGCATTGCTAAGGAACAGCTCTCTGAGTGTTTTAGATTTATGACCACTGAAAAACACAGAAGTGATAAATCCTGCATCACCTGCATCAACTGCAGTAATTCTAAACTGGGAAATGACTTCACCCAACAGAAATGTAAGAAAAAAAAAAAAAAAAAAATTGGTCCAAGGGAATTCTTTGTCATTAAATATGTAATAGAATCTGTACGCAGCAAACTTCCTCACAAAACTAATAAGACTGAATCCACAGCAGAATTGCCTGCCCCACTGCTAGGTACATATGTAATCCATCTGTTTGTGTTGTCTCAACTGATGCACTGGATTACTCACTTTCAATATTTGTTACCAAAATTACATAGGACAGCTGAAGTTCATAGCTGGTTGTATTGATGTTCATGAGTTGACAGCATCAATGTCTGCCTCAAAATTCACAAAGCTGATAAGCACAGACAAATAGAAGTAATTATTTTTGCACAGTCATCTGCCATATTTTATGTAATTAAATTTTGTAACAGTGCTTGAACACCACACTCTTTGCAAAATGTTATTATATTTTATGTATGCAGCTAGAATCATTGGCACTGTGAGTTGGCACTTGTCAAAAAAGCTATGTTCTTAGTAATAACATTATTTTCTTTGGGGCTGAATTTTTCTCTCAGTTCAAGACAGTTGTAGAACAGAAGATTAAAAGGAGACAAAAGATCCTGAACCATGAATATAACGTAGCTTACAAAATTATTTTTTACTATCTTATTTTCCCAATCCAAGATAAATGTCAATTAGCAGGAACAGTGATCTCCTGTGAAACTCATCGTGGTGGTTTCACACTGATGGGCAGCTGAACTCCACCACGCCACTCTCTCACTCCCCCTTCTCAGAAGAACAGGGGGAGAATATATGATGAAAAAAAGGCTGATTGGTTGAGTTACGTACAGGGAGATAACTTACCAGTTACCATCATGGGCAAAACACACTCAGCATAGAGATTAATACAATTTATTGCCTAACAATAGCAGACTAGAAAAGTGAGAAAATAAAAGCAAACTAAAAACACCTTCCCCCTATCCACCCTCTTCTACCTCCTCCCCATACAACAGAAATGCTGATGACATTCCTCATAGCATAATAAGAAGGTCAGTGGTTACTTGATATAAATAGGAGCATACTAGCTCTTTCAGTTTAAATTGGAATTGTGTATTGGCAGTTATTATAACTACTACTGTGATCTGGATAAAAATGAAATGAATAATACAATGGCTTCATGTTCACTCCAGATTTCTTTACAAACAGTATTCTCACTAGTGTTGTGTAAGTATGCTGTACTCATGAACAGGCAGGTCTAGAAATATATTAGAAATTAAAGTAAGAAAGATGGTTTACATATACTGGAAAGTGATATTTCTGATGATACATTCTTATTCTTCTCTTTTTACTCTTCTTAAAGCTGCCCTTCAATTCATCATGGAGAATAATATCTTCCTGGTGTTCTTGCAGTAGCAGTGCAAGCTGGTGAGACTCCAATGGACAAGACTGGCTCCAAAGAAGTACCTCAAAAGTCAAAAAGACTTTGGTCCTGCTGATCTGCAGTGTCTTGGACCCATCTTGAATCTCCGGCTGTGCCCACTCCCAGCCTGCATCCCTGAACACAAAGAGGTCTGAATCCAGGGGAAGCATTGAGCAAAGAGCACTTATTTCTGCCTGGATAAAAGACACTGCTTCTGTGGAAGGCAGGAATCCCTGTGATTACTTCACAGAAGAGTGGAAACCACACTTTTGCAAAGGCAGGATATGGTTTTCAGGAAAGGTGGTCTTTTCTTAGCTCCTGTCAAGCCCCCAGCTCAGTGAGAACCAAGAGGCCTTGACTGTTGAGGTGGCAAGCTCTTACTGTTACAAAAGCAGGTGCATTATGGGCAGGTCCTTCTGAACTTGGACATGAACACTTTGAGAGCTGGAACTAATTTATGAAAACATTTTTTGACTGAAACAGACCACAAAATGAAGCAGCAAATAAGTGCCAGGCAGAGCACTTGGGCACATCTGAGCAAAGACCTAGATCCCAAGCAGCCCATAGGATATGAAGACAAAGACAGGCTGTGCACTGTAGAGTGTTATAGCAATACTGGAAGCTTAGCTGAATCCAATAAGAATTAGTTACCCTTTCCTGCTTGGGTCACATACTGCCACAAAAATTAGTGCACATTATTTTGAGAAATTATATTTCTAACAGCATAGGGTTGTTTTGTATATTTTTTTCCTGTATTTCTCTTTTCCTATCCTTTTCTCTAGCAGTAAATTACCTGCTGCTTTTGTCTAGTCTGGCTCATTATTTGATTACTTATTCCTCTCAAACCTAATAGAGCAAATAATCTGTCTTTACCATAGACAGTAGTGTGGAGGTCTCTGCTCACCATCTCCTGTCAGCTCCCAACTACATTGTATCTTGTAAAGGCCATTTACCTATACAGGAACTGTTATTACTTTAAACACATTTATCCTACTCTGTCTTTCTACTTTGACAGAAAGCTCAGCTTCCCAAATTGGCTTGGCAATTTGACTGTCCTCAAAGGTGGAAAGTCCTTCCTTTTTTATATCTCCACCTTGTTTCTCACCAGATGTCTCCCTCCATCTTGCCCCTTGTATTGAAACAAAATGACAATATAAAATGAAAATCATCAGAGCATTTAGTACTTGTTATATTTGCCCAACAAAACCAACATTTAGTTATGGCAGCTGTTAGGTCAGAAAGATGTTAGAACTGAGGTTTGGAAGCTTTTGACCTAAAAACTACACAACTAACCAAACACCGACACTGGTTCACTTTGCTCACCATTTCAAGTCATTTTGATACCTGAGATATTAAAACCAGTATCTCTCATCTCTCTTTTGCCTTAGGCCAACATATTTACTTGTAAAAGGATAATGTTCTGTCTTTGGTTTAACTTTGGAATGACATATACAATGCAGGCAGTTTATAAAAAGCATAAAATATTTCTGTTATATTTAATGTCTTTGTTGTCTGCCTGTATCCAGACTCCAGCTAGAGATGGGTTTCATTCCTACTTGCTTTAAGTAGTAGAAGCTATCTCTGACACCAAGAACCAGAACTTGTTGAAATTCAGCTATAAGTCTTTATAAGAACCATTACCGACTATTTTACCAGACAGAGTTTCAAACTGAAAAGCATAGATTTTATTATTATTATTATTATTATGGAATACAATTATTTTTAAATCTGCAAGCTTTATTAAAGGAGAAAAATAGTCAAGCAGTTTTGTACGCTTTGCTTTCTTTAATGTGATCTTCTGTGTCACCTCTACAAAGCAGCTTACTTCGGTGAGGAATATATAGCTTTATGTGACACAAGTAAGTCAGTAAGCATGAAAATATTCCAATATTAATAATATTTCTTAAACTGACTCTCCTCTCTTTTACTGTATATTCATATTATTTATGTTCTTGTACTTATATGAAAGTTTATATAAATATATTTCTAGAGAGGTAAAAAAGTATATTAAAAAATTCTTACCTCTCCTTCCTGTACCAGATGAAATATGAAATGCATTTCTGCATGTGTGAGAGAACAAAGACTGACTGTCCCCTCTAGGCATTTGGTAAGATAAGAAATAACCTTCAGGCAATATTGTGACTTTTGCAACTATTGCCGTTTTTGAGATGTAGGGTAACAAAGTCCATTCCTTCTATTTTAGCTGCCAGCGGCATTCAGCCCACAGAGGAAAGAGCTTATGTTTCACATTTTCTGCTTTTCACGGATAATACTAGAACTACAAAATCGTTGATGTATTAAAGGAAATTTCGTACAAATCCCTGTAGCCTCACAGTTTTAAACATTTTTAAATGGGAAAGAAATATTATCTTAATAACTTAAATGCTGAGACATAATTATTTAGTTATTTCCAAAATTGTTGCAGGATGGAGGATGCACCATCCTGAAATTCCACCACACAGACTGGGAAAATGGGGTGGACCCAGTAGTACAATGAACTTTAGAGATGTAAAACTCCCCTTAAAATAAGAAAGAAAGACCAAGTGCCTCATATGTGAGAAAAAAATATTAAAAATTGTTTTTGTATTAGAGAAGTATTTCAAGGTTAGATCCCACAGGACTTTGAAAGACAATCCCTGCTGTAGGGCAAGTTATGATCCTGGAATGTGACCAAATCTAGCAGTGAATATAGTGTACATGGAAATTAAAATAGCTGAAATATATATATAATCATTATTGCTGTTACATGTGTCTCAAAGATGATGAGTTGGATTGTTTGAAATATTGAAGAAAATGGTGACTGAAATAAAAACCCGTAAGTTTTATTCCTATTCTGTTGCAAAAGTGTTCAAGTTCTTTAGTGTTTTCAGATGAACAGATCATGGGGGAGTTTGTAGACAATTATTATTTCCAGGGTTAAAAACATGTAATAAAATCATGGGTGGAACATAACATCAGCCATTACAAGCTCCCTAGACAAACTGTCTATGGATTTCAGAGACTATGTCATGTGTTGCTGAAAATGAGAAGGCATTGCATTCCTTCTCTGCATCACTGCAAACACAAACAATTCAGTGGGAAGCAAGCACAGTGTCTTCAGAGAATGTGTAATAAAAGAGCATAACTCTATCTGCAGTGCTTATTAGTCACTTGTCACTGGTTTCCTGCTTGAGAATCACAACACTCTATAGTTCAGGTGTAGCCTGCTAAATGCATTTCTCTTTTGCTCATTCTTCCAAGACTTAAAATAATCCCAAATGAGCTGAAGTCGGTCAATACATTCCCAAATAATCACTGAAGCAGGAAATGTAATCTCATGGAATCCTGATTGTCTGCTCAAGGGACTCCTAAAAAGAGTAGAAGTTATGCATATGTATTTAGGCTCAAAGACACTGAGACAAATGAAATTTGCTTGCATCTCAGTCATCAGGATTTTATCTTTCTTTCTTTCTTTTTTTTTTTTTTAATTTATTATGGTGTTTAGATATGACAATAACAGACACAGATAATCACCATACAAATATTGAATTATGTTCATACGTTATTGCCAAGACAAAAAGTTCTAACATTAGATAGTTAAGTCACAACTGGATGAAGTTAACATATAGCAAACATCCTTTCAGGAAAAACAAACAAATTTAAAGTCTTTAAAAAATATCATCTGCCCAGTTCTGCTAAATGAGAAGGCCAACTGTGCTGTAGCCAAAATACTCGGTGTGTTTGATTAGGCAATGATGATTATAAATACTGAGTTTAAGTATTTGCCAGATGAGCAGTAGTCCAAATTTCACTCAAAATTTTGTCTGCTAGATAAACAGAATGGTGACAAACCTAGGAAACTTAATAAGCTTAGTTTACACTGAAATAGGATTTCAGTTTAATGAGAGAGAAAGGATATTGTTCAGTAGCTGTCCCATGAGAGACGTAACTGAGAAATATGAGTTCTCTGTACTCTTTCCAAAGACACCTAAACTTGCATATGTTGATTGTGTGTACATTTCTTCATATCTCCACATGATGCAAGTCCTTGTGTGATAGGTTGTCAAACTGGAGCAAATTGACTCACATAATTCCAGTACAGTTATATCTGAACCCATGAACATTGATAGGGATTAAAGAAGATCTGTCTGTGCATGAGAATCTCCTGAATACCTTCACTCATAAGAGTTTGGCTAGAGCAGTCTCCTTTTCTGCAAAGACAATCTATCTGTCTCCCTGTCTAATGGGTCTCCCAGATTTTAAGAAGAGGTTCCTGGTTAAGCATACCTCAGCCAAGATATAAGAGCAAGCAAAACTGCTTCTGATCATATTTTGATGTCATTACTTTATTTTTATATTTTTTATTTTACCTTTCCACCCATATCAGAAACTATGTTTAAAAGTATCTCAAGTATAAGGTACTTGAAGCTATTAAAAGGGAAAAACTCTACTACATTGTTTTTTTTTTTTTTTTTTTTTTTTTTGTGTGTGTGTGTGTGTGTGTTTTGATTTGTTTTTCTTGTTTGTTTTGTTTTGCTTTTGTTTTTTTCCTACATTGATCTAATTTATCTGTGTGATACTTAGTGTCTAAGCATTCTGTGAAAATATTAAATCCGATTAGACTACATGACAGAGATCCGGTGCTGTGTATAACAATTCACTGTAGCTTTTTGAGCTGTGCCATAGCAAAACCTTGATTACTTTGCCTCCTTAAAACTGACATAAAAAAGAACTTTCTGGCATTGATTTGTCATGCTCTGCGGTGCAGGAATAAAAGAGTTTCTCAGTAACTAAAGAGGACATTGCACCCTTGTGCCGGATATTCCTCTTGTATAATGATTTTCTTAGCAATATGTTATCTTAGCTTTAAAAGATACTGACCTGAGCCTTAAACATCTGACATGTCTTTTCTTTAAAAAATTTACCCACTTCATTTATGGCCTAATTGGGTCAAGAATTCACATTTGTTTTCTGGGAATATTGCTCAAAGTCTTGTGTAGAGAGAACAGAGCTGGTAGTTTAGTTTAAGTTGAAATACAAGAAATTTAGGCTGTGATTACACACTTGTCCTGTGCTACATAGTGACTATGTCTAGTGACTCCATTACTCATCAGAACACATCTGATCTGGATCAGGCCAGAGATGTAATCTTATTTTAATCATATTTTTATGGAAAAGATCAGAGAACATGATAAAGAGATTTTTTTAATTTTTTTTTAATTTTTTTTTTTTATGTTGGTTTTATATATTTGATGATGATTTTAGGAAAATGTGAGAGGATAGATGATGTGCCTTCAAGGTTGTAATTAACAGATATCTCATACAAGGTAAAATTTACATGCACAAAAATTACCCACTAAAATTCTTCAGAAAGTGTATGGAGCGGATTTATAAATTATGCTTTATATCATAAACAGTAGACTTTTTATTCTTATGCTAGAAGGCATAAGAATCTTCAATTCCTGAAGATTTATATTTAAAATTTTATCTTTGTTTTGGCTTTATGATTTATTTATTTATTTATTGCATTCTGGCAATGGCCCAAATGTTGATTTACTGAGTTTTTCTAATGTACACAGGAGATCCACTCACAGTTTTTCAGACTGTCATAATATCTTGTTTGTTCAAGAAAAGTAACATTTTTGCTAAAGTGGAATAATTGGAAAGGTTTGAGAACCTCTCTGCATCTTTCTGTTTCTTGTTTATGTTTAGATGTTCTCTTCCTTCACACCTCTTGCATCTTGAGTATCTTCTCAATTTACATCATAAGGAAACTCAATTTGTCCTGGAATGGTTATTCCGGGGCTAATACTGACAGTCCAATCTTGGTAACTAAATTCAACGACTCAGTCCTGATACTTCCTGCAACTACTGAGTGTCTACAGCAAGTCATTTTTGTGTCTTGATTCACACAAAGATAATCCCAAAGTCTTAGGTTATTAATGTTAGTTTTCTGCATTGCCTTTGTGCATAACAACCCCTCTAGAGCTCAACCACCATTTCAAACAAGCACTAGATTTCAGCTTTAGCTGCTGTCTCACTTGTATGGCTGAGTTTTTACATGATCTAACCCCGTTTTGATGACTGGATCAATGGGTGCCCCTTTTATCCCCAAACTTCCCATGGGCTCTTTCATACACAGAGAAAGGAGTGAAAGGACAATATTCTTGGGAAGAGACCCTTTTCCCTTCCCTTCCCTTCCCATTAGTTTTCAGAATTTTACACAGCATTAAAACACCTTAATATATTCAAAGGACATACAAACTATCAAACAAACAAAAAGTCATGTGATGCATTTTGTTTAATCCATGGCACATTATAAACTTGTCCTGCTATCAATAAGAAAATCAAGTCCAACTGGATAAAGGTTCTGACAGAGTCAAAATTTTGACACCAGGGAACTATTTTTTCTCTATTTGGTAATGTGAAATGCTGCTTTCTTCCCACAGTGGCAAACTCAAAATTATCTAATTTGCTACAATCTGTCTGAACTTTCATTTCTCACCTTTCCTGTCAATCAACTAATGCAGAAGGGGAAATAACTTATTGGTGACTGGACACACAGAGCTTTAATCATCTGTCAGCTGTTGTAAATCAACAGAAAGAACAGACAAATACTTAGTTCAAAAATTATAACAAAAATACCTAAAACCAGTCAGGTTTCTCTGATTGCTAGATTAAATTAAAAGAAAAAAAAAAAAAAGAATTAAGATTAAATATTAAAATTGAAATTAAAGTACAGTGGACATCAAGGAATGCTAAGTACTTGAGGGAGAAGATATAATGAGCCTACACTTATAAGAATATGTATAACCTAATGGTTAATTAGACTTTAGAGAACACAATGAGCTAAGGAATTTGGTTATATGGGGAACATTGTAAGTTAATGGGTTTTCAAATGTAGATACAGTCAGTCCCATAATCTGGATTCTCAAACTAGTTATCCGCACTGAGACCACCTGAGTGGCTGAAGCCTGTCTGGCCATCTCCTTCTTTCACCCAAGGGCAAGAGTTAAGAAAAACATGTTGACAGAAGTTAAATTGAAAATGGAGTTTGAGTCAGGTGAGGCTTACTGTTTTCTCATTGATGTTAACTCCATAAGTACACTGCTCTCTAATTTAAAATGTAGTCAAGAGACTACAAGAAAGAGTAATTGCTCACCATGTCTCGCTGCCATCATATCTCAACTTTCTCTGTGGTTTATGTTTTGTTTTCTTCATCCAGATTGCAATGGTCACCCAGTGCTAGCCACAACGGAGTGAATTGGGAAAATGATTTTTCTCTTGGTCAAGCTATTGACAGCAGTATTATTTCATTTTGGCAGTTCTTCTACACTTCTCAGGGGCTTTTGTCCTCTCTCTCTTACCCAATATCTACCGTTCTTTCAAATGTTCTATAAACATTTACTTATATTACTGTTTACATCATTTTGTGTGTGTGTTTATGAAGTTAGATTTGTCATTTCTTTTCAGCCTCTAAAACATCAGTTCTCATGGTTAAGGTAATTCAAATAGTTTTCCTAAAGGAGCTCTGATATTTTAAAGTTTTTCATTAATGACAGAAAATGAATTTCAAGTTAAAATACAGTTTAATGAATACTGACAATGCAATTAAAACTTTTCTTATGATGGCTAGATCCCAAGGAAATTGATGAGAAACAAAGGTAGTTATGAATCACAGATCCTTTTTCTTTACAGAATAAAAAGAATGTGAATTAAAAGGCAGAGATAGTCATGGACAAAATATTCCAGTATATCATAATCAGACAAACTTATCTTTGTTCTTCAAGATCATACATATCTTTTTCCCCATTGCCTTTAATGTTCCTCTATGGATCAGCAGAGATGATGTTAGAACTGATTACTGCTCCTGAGGCATTGGAAGAAGTAATTCTGATAATATCAATGGACAAACCTCCTACAGTATGAAAGTAGAGTTAAGATAAGGCTTAGTATGCTCCTGTGTCAAAGATCCCAAGGCCCTTTACAAGAGACACATGTAGGCATCGCTTTGTTAAACAAATGTAAAGTCCTTTGGGAAAAAAAAAAAAAAAAAAAAAAAAAAAAAAAGCTTTTTAACAACACAACTTTATGGGACGCAGAAAAAATAAGGCAGATGTCCTTAGATTTGTGGTAATATTTACATGTTTAGAAAATAAACATCTGAAAATTTGGTGCTCATTTGTAGCAGTTCATAATCATTGCTTTAACCTTCTCTTTCTCAAAAGGTGAATCGAGATAGAAATCAAATGAGCAAATTCCAAATACATGAAACTTTGTTGTGAATTCCCAGTCAGAAACATTTTAAAATATTTCAGAAAGGATCATGCACTTACTTCTGTGGTACTCTAAGTAGAGGGGGACATTTTCTCCAGCTCTTTCTCCAGCAGCTGCATACATTTACATCTATTACCACAATAGCAACAGGTGAAAATTAATGTGCAACAAAACGTGAAAGACATTTTGAGGAGGGGGGAAAAAAAAAAAAAAAAAAAAAAAGAATCAGTGGTCAATTATTTTTAATTTTGTTACTTGGAAAACAACACTTATCAAGGAAAGGTAGAGAAGTTGTTGCTGTATGAACAGTGACCAGAGGGCAAAAAAATCAGAAAAGAGGCTGACTGGTTATTGATCCCTACCACGTCAATTTATGACAAATGGTTATGCAGATTATTGCTTTAGGAACATATAGATAAGATAAATGCAGGCACTGTTAAACATGCTTTTAGCATAAACAGTTGTGTTTTTTCTTTGTTTGTTTTGTTTTTAGAAGCAGATTTTATGAATTTTTAAATTAGTCAATTTTCTCTATGGACTGAAGAGATTTTTCTTCCAAAAGTAACATACAGAATGGGAGAAGGAAGATATTTCTTACAGTAATATATATTTTATAAATGCATAACATAACTAACAAAAAAAGTTATTGAGCATTTAATAAAACTTTTAAAAACACATAATCAAATTCTGTTTATGAATTTAATTTCCTTGAAATATTTACACAATTGCTAATTCTATTTTATAGTCAAATTTTTCCAACATGTATTATTTTCGCAGAAGAATTATGTGTAATTCTTCTGATGATGATGGATATCATCATGATGGATAATTAAATCAATTCTGTTACCCTTTAAGGGCTGATGAACACAGCTGATGAACAGTACCACTGAATTAAGTAGAAAATTTACAGTGAATAGACTCCAGCATTTAGTTTTTTATATTTAATATAGAAGGGCTGGTGTTGCCTTGGTTTATTTTAGTTTTCTTTAGTTATTTTTCTTTTCTATTCTATTCTATTCTATTCTATTCTATTCTATTCTATTCTATTCTATTCTTTCTGTTTTATTTATTTTATTGATTCAGTTCATTTTATTGATTCAATAGTTCCCAGTGGGCTCAGATATTTGGCATATAAAAGTTTTCATTTTCCTTGGTCATCCCATCTCACAGACTGTGCTGGCAAACTAAAACTGTGACTTGCTCACTTTTCTATAATAGATACTTTGCTGACTTTCATTCTTTTTCTTGATGTTCACAGAAAGAACTCAGATTCTTTTTTCTTTGTTTTGACAACTTCAGAGCCTGCCGTTCTATGAGTTAGAGAATCAGTGAGGTTTGTAGGACGCAACATGAGAAATGTATGCAGTTGGGTGAGGACAGGAGGTACCAGGGGAAAAGAAGAGTGGGTACTGACTGGAATGGCCACCAAGATTTGTGCTATATCCCTGCAGGGACTCTGCAAGAGCTTTTGCAGCAGATAAGGAACATCTACCTGGGTAGTCCTGCAGCGAAGAGTGTAACTGTGGGATGTTAGCTGTGGGCTCAGTCCCCTCGACAGCTGAATTTGCATTTTTATTCTTATTCCAATAAATATTCCAGTCCTTCTTTGCAATTAGGAAAGGATGAAAGAACTTAACAATGGGAGTTGTGAGGGCAGTAGCATTCTTTAGCATTGTTAGTATTTTTTCTTAATCCTTTTCTCGGTTACCGTCAAGTGAACAGAAGGAAAAAGATTCAGCCACTGTGCTGTTTCATAGTGTAACTTCATTTCTCACCCTGGCAGCTAGCACCAGTACAACATACCTCTTCGTGAACAGTTGCTTTGATGGACTGTACCCCTGTGACATTGGACAAGAGCAGTAAAGGCAGACAGTAAGTCCATCAAATGGATTCACATTGAAAAAGCTGCAGACCTTGTCAGAGGGCAACCTACGTGTGAGGGTGTGACCATTAATCTTCTCTTTTGTGATTTTTTTGTCCTTTTCATTAGAACAGATTAGTCTTAATTAAACACTAGCTATTAGATCAAAGGTAATTAGTTCAAAGAAGGAAAAAACTCAGTACATTTAATGATAAAGTATTAGGCAAAATACTATCTCAACAAGCCCATGAGAAGTCTTTTCTAACTATATATTTATAGCCAGAGGCTAGGAGCTTTATGTTTATTTATAGGTAGTATTCTGCAGGTTACTTTTTTATTTTTATTTATTTATATATTCTTTTTTGTCTTTCAGGACTGTCTCAGATAAAGGTTTCCAGTTATTGACAATCAAACTGCGAGTGGTGCCCAGGTTCAACAATAAATAGTAGTTTTGCCATTGCTACAAATAAGCTTCTCCAGTTTAGGAGGCAAGTGAATTTGAAGATGATTAAGCAGAAATCTGCTCAAAATTTTAACAACGATTTGACAAGAGAAGCAATTTTCCTTTGAGCTTGTACTCAGCTTTGAATCTCACTAGAACAGAGCTTTCATTTCACAGGCAGTCTCTCACAGCACACCCAAGCTTTAAAATTTAATGAATGCACCCTTTGCAAGAGACTTTGGCAATAGCTCAGATATATTAGTAAGTGCAATGATGTCAATCAAAAAAAAAAAAAAAAAAAAAAGAGAGAGAGGGAAGAAAAAAGGAAGTGCAACTGATATCTTTCACTGTTATAATCTTATTGATGGTTTCAGAGCTTTTGTTTTGAGTTCCAAAACCATCCTCTATTTTGAACAGAACAGAACCTTAATAAAAAGAAATAAATAAATCACCCAACAAAATAAATCCATTTGTTTACTAATTATACAAATGACACTGTATTGGTTAATATGCATAGTTTAGAGGAAGTGTTTCAACTATAAAAGAGCTGATGCTAATTTTGTCCAAACATACCATGTGAGACCAGGGTTAACCTCAAGAATGAGGCAGAGCAGCAGACTACTGGCTTACCTGGTGGGGATGAAAGCACAGGAAGAGGTAGGACAGAGAGAGAGAGCACAGCTAAAGCTTTGCAGAGATGAGTGAGCCTCAGGGATGCAGAGGATATTGATTTCATGAGCAATAGTAATGTGTGGCTGTGGTGTGCCAGAGAGCTGTTATGAATCTGCCCTTTGCCTGGAGAGACTCTTCTGGAGGACAGAGGCATGGCCACAGGATTTCAGCTGATTGCTGGCGCTGTGTTGGCTTCTGAAAATTATTCCAGATAGGCACATATCACCTGCAATTTAAATAGCTTTCTCTATCAAAGCTCTCAGTGCATGTTTTTTGGACTCAGATCTTTGTGTTGTGATGCAGATAGATATGAACTAATATGTTTCCTCTGTGAGAGCTGCTGCGTGTGACACGCAAAATCATTTCAAGCCCCGTGTCTGTCTGAGATGGGATTTCCTTAAGTTGATCTCAGATAGCTAAAATTGAGTTGTTTCTATCTTTTCCTTGAAGTTAGGATACCAAAGAGCTTGCTGTCTTTAAAGGGTGAATTTTATTAAGGTACTCCAAAGAGTAATGCAGACCTGTTACATAAAACGGAACAAAAGATGAATTATTTAACCTCACGTTACCTTGCTCTATCATTGTAGGATGGATAGTTTTCTTCCTAGGTTTCTTCCTAGGACCCCCCTAGGTTGCATTAAGCTATGCAGTCTCTCCTCTGAGTTTTAGCTGTGGATCTGCTCTCTTCTACTTCTTAGAGTGCTATAAATCTGTCTGTGTGGTAGGTACCCAACTTGCTTGGTCTCTCCCCAGCCTGCTGCCCGACCCTGTGCTGTGAGAAACCTGTGCCAGCAGGTTTCATGCTCAGGCAGCATGTGATGTCCTTTGTCCCCAGGGCTGTGTCCAACTGCACAGCTGCCTTAATGTCTTGAGCAAACAAGTAGATATAAATTGAGCAAGCAACCTGTGCCATCTGTCCTAATATCCATGAAAACTACATGCAGATAGAAGGCAAGAAGAATATATGGATTCAATGGTTCCTTTTTTGATTTAATTTTGACCAATACATTTTATATCTTTCTTGAGCTCACATCTGCTTGGAAATAAGAGGGACTCATAACTTGCATTTCTAACTGGAAATGGTCTGTGTTTTTCTGCTTCATGTTGCTTGTTCTGCTTTCATTTTATATTTCACATGCTTACTCTGTTGAAAGTAATAACTGAAATAATTGATACAGGAGCCATAACTTGTAAATAAAAAATTGCATTTTCATATGAAACTTTTAAGCCTGATTTAATCTCTTTATCAGAAGTGCTACAAATTCTTGTTCTTGCCATATTATTTTTGATTAGGACTTTGAAGATGATTCTGATAATTAGAGCAAATGTGTGCCCTCTGGAAGCATGAGTGAGTTAGAGCACAGCCCAGCAGTCTACCAAAAAGAGCAAACTGCTAACCAATTATTTCTAAGGAGGAAGACAAGCACTTTGTATAAGAAAAGATTCATGTAAAATGCAATTGTTGCTTTTATAAGCCAGGATTATTCATTATTATGTATCTCATAATGCTGTAATCCTAATTACGTAGAAGGCTACGCATCAGATCCACAAGCCAAATTAATCCTATATCCTCTAGTCCTAAAATATTTACTCTGAGGACGTGACTAATCATGTAGTATAGTCTTTTATTTATTTAATTTTTGTGTGTGTGTGCATGTGTATGCATGTGAACAGTAATCAGATTTGATTTTAAATTAATGTTTTCTTGAGGGTAAGTAGAATAGGTAGTATACATGTTTTATATAATTTAGAGCAATGAACTGTTAAAGGGATGAGACGTTATAAGGTATAAGTAATGTTTGCTGAATAACTCTTACTGAATCTTATGTCGGATAGGATGAAGAAAAACTGTGTACAGAAAAGCATAGTAATTCAAGAAAAAAATAGTAACAATAAGAAATAGTTATTCATCTTAACGATTAGCTGCACTTAAAAAAGAAACAGTAAAATGTCAATACATTTTCAGTGCTTTATACTGCATTGGATTTAACAAGGTTATGCTTTATATTGATGTACAAATTGTGGATATGAGATGAAGAGGTTTGTCTTGAAGATTGAGTACTGCTTTTTAAAAATAAAAATAATCGGAAAACAGTAAGACTGTATGTGTGAACATCACCTTTCATTTCAATGTGCTTAGGAAGCATTATATCTACATAAAACCAAAAAATAATAATAATACTCTCCAATCCCCAAAGTTATTCAGCAACTGATGTGGTTAGTATTTCCTGATTTGTACCTTATGTACACCCATCTAAATACCTTTCTTAATGGCTCTGAGTATGTATGCACAGTCTTAAGCACACAAAATTGTGTTACGTAGATGTGATTGTATGTACACCCTTACAGGTTCAATGTTTAGAACATCTGTACCTTTCTGCATAATTTTTGGCCTGTAGCTCTGTATTAGATGTGGTATTTGGTGCTGCTCTGAAAGGCCACAACAATTGACAAGTTATTACTTGAAGACAAATGCTGACTGTAAAAACAATGAAGTATGCTTATTATTGGGTTTTGATATAATTGAAATCAAATTCCCATCACAACTAGAAATAAGACTTCGTGCTGCTGTTTCTTCAGTATATTCTAGTATTTCAGTGCTGAGAACAAACAACAGAGGTTGTGGTTCTTCTGCACCTCAAGTTACTTAATGGAACTGTTTGGTTTGGGAGATTGATTCTAGATTTAATAATAAACCAGTATTGATAACACAAGACTGTTTTGTCTAAGTTGTGTGAGTGGAGTGACCCAGTACCCTGGGTCAACTGATTTTATCAACTGATAAAATACCTAAATTGCACTATTTACATTTAATCCAGCAGAGAGGTGATGGTGACATATGTAGCAAACAATATGCCGACAGCAATTTAGAAAGGCAACTACATTTTCTGCTTTGGTGAGCCAAGTTAATTGTTTTAGAAAGTTGGTTATCTTCTTCAGTAGAGGCCATTGGATACTGTTTCTTTTATGGCTATATGGAAATGGATAAACTTTCCCTTGGTGAAGGTAATAACACTGAAGGTAGTTTTGTTAAGCTCAAATCACCTGCAGCATCCTCTCCTTACAGAGCACAGGCTGAACAAACTCTTCCTAGCCATTTCCTTAATCAGTATGACACAAAAACTTGTGCGTGTGTCTTCTGTCTTCTAAAAACACTGCAGTTGGGTTCTTCATGCTGGTTACAGCACTAAGCATCGAGTACCACCAGTTCCTTACAACAGACATGGCTTTAGTTATATTACTTAAGAGCAAACTTATCAGTTACTTACTTGGATATGATATGCTGTTGATTGCAACTTACATTTAGATTTAAATAACGGATTATCAGCAGAGCATGTTCAAGTGCAAATAATATTAATATAAATTCATTTCTTTCTTCACAATATAAGATTTGGTTTGGAAAGTATGACATGGAAAACAGGTAAGATAGTATGAATATACTAATTAGTAAAATGCAGATAGCATGAGACCCTGAGACCCTGCTATGCATCAAGAATACACTTTGTAGCTGTAATTTGTCTCTAAATCCAGCACATAAGAATATTCTAAATCTACATATTGAGCAATATTGAGCTTTGCCTTTTAGGCTTCTGACACTCCTGGGAGAACTGCTGCTGCTTCACCCCACCAGCTGTGCTGAATGCTAGTCTGTATCAAGGCATTCTATTATACATCTTCATTTATCTCTCTTACCTTGTCCAATTTTTTGTCTTTATTAATGCATGACACACTAGAGCACCATTCAGCCCTGATTTATATTAGTGTCACAAAAATTGAGACCTGCAAAAAGGAAATTCCCTCCTTTAAAAGAATGACAAATATCTACTTAGGCCTGTAATGGCAGTAAATGTTAATGTTTTCCTGAAATGAATCAGACATAAGAGGTGTTTGAAGGAAGAGTAACCCAGAAAGCATGACCAATTGAAACCAAAGTCTTTTAATGCACTTCTTCAGGTATCCCTCAGTGTGAATGACACTTGAAAGGATTCTGACACTTCAGAGAGAATAATGATGCTACTTGTACACTAACAGCAGTAGAGAGCCTTGTAAAGGAACAGTAAATCTGGAGGATTTTCAATACACCTAAGATTTGACAAGAAAGGAAGCTGAATGGAAGCCTATGCAGGCACGTGGGGACTGAAGTCTCAGGAATACATATGGTCTTGCTTTAAAATAATAGGACATTTGAATAATTAAGGCGCTTCAGACTCATTTTCTTGCTCCCTTATGATTTTCCTGACTTTGCAACAGTTTAAAACATGACAAGTGCTGTATCCAAAGCTGTGGTGCCCAAATTTTGAATGATGCTGATTGATAGTGGTTTTCACTAATACCAGGACATACTTGTGTGAATGCATGAGTCTGCTGTTTTTATTTTTGTGAACTAAAATGTAGTCTTAAGGTTTGCTGTGATGTGTATGGCTGTGGCTTGCACAATTTTCTGTGGAACTGGCTGGGGGGAGGAGCGACACACAGAGCAGGAAATCTGATTTTCCTTTGAGGCGATTCTTGAGCCAGCTTTTGTGTGAGAACTGGGCATAGAATGAGAAGTGCTAGAGAATTGCTACTCTGCACTTTCTACACATCCTCTGTACTCAAGTATATGTGGCACGACATGTTAATTGAAGATCTTAGGTACAAATAATGGTACTGTTTACATGAAAAATGCAGTTTGCAATTTATTTATTTATTTTTCTTCCCAGATCTGTATCTGTTGTACTTTCAGCTGTCCACCAGAAGCAAAACTGGGCTTCTACCTGTAGGAAGGCCTCTGTCTATGGACTGATGTGACATCATGCAGCAGAGGCTGATTTTGAACTTTGTTTCCTCTTACGGTTTTAAAAGTCATTAAAAGTGAAAGACTATTCTGTTTAAAAGGGCAAGGAAACTGGGCCTGCCAAGCCCTCTTCTGAGCCATGATCGTCTTAGAAGACTGAGTTCCACCAGTAAGAAATAATGTGGGAGGGCAGAGCAGCTTTGGGCTGAGGCTGGACACATCTGAAATGTGTCTGACACATCTGAAATGTGCAACTGAGAAAAGTCATAGCAGAACCCAAAGTAGAGCCCTGCAGTTTGGTCATAAGAATGGCAAGTTGCTGATGCAGGAGTTAGAGCCTGGGGAAATGGAGCATCTGACCAGCAATTAGCTGATTAGGATTTAAAGTGACATGGAAGCAGGGCCATCAACCTTCCATCACCCTATCCAAAGGGGAAGTGGGGAGAAGAATTGAGAGTAATTATAGTAATTATAAGACTATTCTGCACCAGGTACGATTATTCCTAGCTCCAAATACCTTGACTAAAGGGAGTACTATTGACACAGACGGATGGCCAAATCAGCTCAATATCGGGGTGATTTATTACTTGCCACCAGATTTGTTGGTAGTAGGTAGCCCACTTGAGATGTGCATGTTAATATGTCCCCACTGGAAAAAGGCTCTCTCATACTTACAATAACTTCCACTAGCTTTCAACAGTGAAAATATTTTCACATAAGAAGTAAACTGTTCTGTTTACCTTCATTCTGCAAAATGAATCCATTGATAATGAAAATGCATACCAGAACAAAACAAACTATAACTGGATAGGACTCAAAAAGCTCTTCTTTAAATGTAATATAAAGCTTACTGATCTCTATCCTTAAACCTAGAGAATGAAACTTCTGCACCACATGCTACCAGAGGGGAAATAAATACCCGTGGAAGTGCGTGCACTGCAGCCTGGATACTCTCGTATATTCCATTGTTTTTGCCTGAAGGGCTCCTTAGTAATGACTTACCTTGAGGCTCTTTTTCTCTCTAGAGTAAGACTCCTAAAGCAAAAGTGCAAGTATTAGAAGATAAAGCAAAGCTTTGCAACTTGGGAACTTCTGAGACTTCATTACTGTTTACAGTTTTGAACAATTTTTAAAATGCAAGACAGAAAGGCTAAATACAAACCAGAGAAATATTCCCTATTTAATTAAATTATAATTTAGAGGACCAATACACAACCTAGTGATTATGGAAGTTACTAATCTCAAATAAAATGTACTGATCTCTGTTAATGCAGAATACAAACCTCCCTTGAAAATATGGAGGGATGCTTCTTTGGACATTATACATTACTGCAACACGCAAGGAAAAATATTTAGTTGTCTTATTAATTCTACCTATATCTTGCATAATACTATGCTAACTGGGGTGAACAGAGAACACAGAATTTTGATTTTGAGCGTAGGTAACATCAAGTTAAAAAACACTCTGTAAAGGTTTGTTCCGCCTGCAGATACTTGTTTTATGTGACAATGTCGAAGAAAGCTGAAGATGTGTCATTTGACCTAACCTTGTTCAGGATGATGTTGGATTTGTTTTGTCACACAGAAGACGCTGAGTTCTGAACTGCTATAGCTCTTAGTGTAGCCATGCATCCATCCCTTCCAGGTGAACATAAAATGATCCTGATAAAATGATAAGGACTGTGCATAGGTGAATGTCTACTCTATTATAAGTGAATATGCAAGAACATATCTATTTTACATTTTCATTAGAGGTAAAATTATAGGTTTCTGTTGTTGTTGTTATGTCTAGTTATTCAGTACTACCAGATATAAACAGCAATATCATACTCAGTTATATATATTTATTATAAAGAATTATAACTGCCAGAATTTCTAACTAAACAGTTCCTTTAATGACAATATATGTTATTCCAGTTACATCAACATCTAATTAAAGTAACTAAGTGCTACAAAATAAATGTGTGATATGTTCCCTCAGACTTCATCTGGATCCATGTAAAAACTCAGAGGCATACGATATAGAAAAAAGACACAAGGAAGAAGCTCCTGGTAAACAAAATTGGAAGAGAACAGAACTAATGCTTTTGAAAACTCTTGCTAAGGTCCATAGGAAAGTATGTAAACCCAGGGGGTGGGGAGGAAGCATATGGGCTAAGTAGCATAAGATAGAGCAACCATCAGAAATGGAGGAATCCATATTGCCTGCTGTGTGTAGACATGAAGTTCTTATTGCCTGTACTACAGCTGTGTTGTTTGTCACTGCTTTAGTTTGTTCTTTAAATCAAACCTCAGCCAGTCCTCAGACTACTGTGAATGCCATAGTTAGGGTGATAAATTCATAGTGCTGGAAGTGATCACCTATGAAATAAAACAGGAATTGAGTTATCAGCTTCTTATGAATATAACAGAAAAGAAAGACAACAAATAGCATTCAGTCTAGCACTTCAGAAAATGTTGTGCATTAGCATCATAAGAGGATCTTAAGATTTTTGATGCATGAGGAAAATATCTTGAAGTTGTTAACACTTTTCTGTATATATTTTAAAACCTGTTTGTATGTGTTTTATAACTTAGTGGTTCTTGAGATCTAAATGCATTATTCTGTGTATTGGTTTTCTGCTAAATTTTGTACTTTTTTTCCCCCCTCCCCACAGCGTTTGTTTGATCACATCTTGGGATAGGGGCCTTTCCTTGCAGCAAGATGAGGTATAACTCTTTTTTTTTTTTTTTTTTTTTTTTTTTTTTTTCTCTATGTGTATCAATGCTTATCTTCCATCTTTTTGCCCATTCACTGACTTTTGAGAGGTTCTTTTGGAGTTTTCTTCCATCAGCATGGCACTTCAGTATCCAAATCTGACAGGCTGCCCTGAATGTGTCCTTCTCAAGGTCACTGATCAATTCATGTCCTAGCAACAATCTTTTGGAAGGTGCCATTGCTGGCACCTTTTTTTTTTTTTTTTTTTTTTTTTTCTGTCATGAGAAGTAAGGTGTAGGAAGCCCTACCCTTTGCTTGGTATCTTTTAATTGGTTTTCAATTCATGAAAAGAACATTTCCTCCAATTCTGGATTAGGTTCTTTAATAAAACCTCGCCTAGGTATTTTTATCCATGTGCTTCTCGAATACCATTCTATCCCTCTAGAGGCTTTGTGAGCCTGAATTTTCCTTTATAAAAGTCCTACAGCTTTCTCAGCTGACCATTTTAATCCTTGTCCTCAGTAAACTTACATAGTCTTTTCAGACACTTTAGACACCATCCTATCAGGATTGGAAATTGTTCGCTGGTTTGCAGCTCTGAGGCTTCCCTTTGGACACCTTTTTATAGCTGAGAGATGTGTTGGCAATCTGTCAGTCCTCTGACACAGTTGGCAATCTAATGATAGGTGGAGGCACCTCGGTCAGCAGTTCTGCAGCCTCACATCTGATTTCCTTCAGAGCAGTTTGATAAATGCCATTTGGTCCTGAGATCTTAGCAGCATCTAGCTTATCTATTTAAAGCAAATACACAGAAGGTGCTCTGACCTATCTGCTACAGAGAATTCAGCTTCTCTGTCAAGGTCTTATCATAGAATCATAGAATCATTTAGCTTGGCAAAGACTTCAAAGATCATCAAGTCCAACTGTTAAATATGCAGAGAATGTAGAGAATCAGTGGGTGCCCCATCTTAAACCTCGGTCATCAGCTCTCTCACCAGTTCCCTGCTGGGTCCCTTCCTTTTGATGTGTTTTAAGAATTCTGTGCTACCACGCTGCTACCACCTTCAACATCATCTTCTCATTACTTTCTTAGCCTTAAGTTTACAGTTGACCTGATGTTCTATGAGTGTTGCCGTTCCCCTTGGCAGCATTTAAAACACAGAACTCCCTAAGACACCTTTTATAGCTTTCTTGTTCAGCTACGAGTCTTTTTTATTTCTTTTTGAGTTGTGGCACATTTTACCTAGGCTTTAAATAGAATATTTAACAGTCTGCAGGCTGCTTGTTGGTGTCTGGCTATTTGGACTGCTCCTTTTTAAAATTGTAATTATCTGCCTTTATTTCTACATTACTCCTTCTTTGAAACTGATTATCTTAGATTTCACTTTGATTGTCCACTCTTGCAACAGTATTGAACCTGCTCTATTATGGTTGCTCCTAGAGAGTTACTCTCCAATTAATCTTTCTTGTGCTTAGTAGCACTGCTCAAGTTGCTGCTCTTGATTTGCTTACTAATTGTGAGATCTAGTCTTTGTTCCAGGAGGGAGTTGTGTACTTTTGGAACACTTTAACTCAGTAAACGCTGCAATACTTAATCTCATCAGGATGTTGTCTTGAGATCTCTCACTATTACTGCCTGAGTGTTGCAGTTTCTCTTATGTTACTTCCTGATCAATATCATCATCTTGATTAGGGGTCAGTAGAACAGTTCTAACTCTTTTTAAGAATAATAAAAAATAAATAAATAATTAGAGGAGTACTGACTTCCAACCACAGAGAATTATTGCTATACTTCCCCTTCCCTCCACCCCATAAGACTTCTACGCTGCCACACTCTACGTAATCCTTCATGCACAGTGCCACTTTGTCACCCACATATCCTGCTGTGCCATTCCTAAGTCAGAAGCCTGGCAACAGTGTCTTTCAGACTTTTTTCCCCCACCAGGTCTAGGTGATGTGTTATACCAGGGCTGTGGTTTGGTATCACACATTCTAATTCCTCCACCTGTTTTTTTAAGCTTCTAGTGTTGATATAAAGCACTTGTAAATTCTGCCCTAGCTTCACCACACTAATATGTGCCAGTCAACTGGCACTGTGGGCAGTCTGATTTGCCCTCCCTACATGCTGTGAGGTGTTGTTCTAGCTAACATTCAGAGTACCTTTGACAAGGCTACATTCACCTTCATGTTTCATAGCAGGCTATGAACCAGGTGCTTTGATTTTGTCCTTTTTTTTTTTTTTTTTCCCCAGCTTCTGATTTATATATTGATCTACAACTTTGCAACATTTCCACACCAGCAGTCTTGCTGTGTTTTTGTGTAAGACATACTGTGTCCTTCCTGTCTTTTCTCGTCCTGAAAGCTTTCCCAGTTGTTAACATAACTAGTTTCCAGAAAAGGAGTAGCTAGAGCATTAGACGAAGGGAGTTTTGTACAGTTTAGTGAATTTTATCCTCATATTTCGAGGCATTTGTATATGATACATAAAGAAATTCCAACCTGACTTTATTCCTGGAATGCCAGTGATAGTGAACTGGTCCTTGGAAAATCAAATGTGTAGTTCTGATTGATCTAAGCCTTCTTGACTGCAAGAAGGATTAGATCAATCCACAAACCATTCTGAACAACATCCTTTGGTATGGAAGAGAGATGAACTGAGTGCTGAGCCAGGCAAATAACAAAGAAATCCAACACGAAAATATGCCTGTGGAATATCGTTTTATACTAATGGCTCAATATGTTGGAGGTGAATTAGGGACTCTATTAATCTGCCAAAATGAATGTTGAGAGGCTGTTCGCTCCGTATCACTCCAAACTCCAGTGAGCAGGACTAGCATTAGGTGTGTCCTAAATGTACCTCTAGAACTGCAGACAAAGGCATTGAGTTGTCTGACTAATTGGAGGCTTATTGAATAGTTCAGTAAAAATGAATGTTACCTAAACAGATGAGGCTTTTCCAAGACTTCCGTGATCCTTACTCTTGTAACGGTAGCTACAAATATATCAGGTTGTACCATCTCTAGAATGGCTACCAAAGGGCTACACTGTTTTGGGGGGATCCTACATGACACTGTGTTAGTATGCTCAGTGTGCAAACAACCATATAAAATCAAAACTTCTGGGCTGAATTCTATTGTCCCCTAAGATAACAGTTTCAAAGCAAAGTGGTAGCAAGATTTACGGAGTTGTTAAATTACAGTCCCCACCATGGCATTTCTCTAAACAGGAGTTTAAAGAACAATATTTTGTTCATATGCTAAAACACATCTCAAAAGCTTTTAACAAACTTCAGATGAAAAATCCTGGCAATACACCTTGGATTTTTGTCAATGAGGAAGCCTTAAACAGAAGCACATTATAAAGAAATTTATTTAAATTCTGGAGCACTAAGCATACTATATTCATAACATTTTAGCACTTCCCAGTGAGATGTTTACTGTATGTTTCTATAAATTAAGCATTCATTGCATAAAACTGTATTCATTTCTCTATCAGCATACTATATAAATTATCACAGAAACAGACGAACCAACAAAAGATTCTTGAATACATGTAACATTGGCGGGCAGTTAATATCAGTAACAGCTTATCTTCACGGTAAGCAGCTCTAAATGAATCCCTCTTGAATTCATTTAATTAAGAAGCTGAAAAGAAAGGAAACATGATTAAATGCTGAGAAATGTCTATAAAATATAGCATCACAATTATTTCAAAAATAATAAACAAGGACTGGAAAACATTCATTTGAAAAGTCATCCAATGTTTGTGTAATAATCTCTTAAATTTTTATATCCCATTAAGTAATTACTAAGCAAGATGAAAGCCATCAAATAAAAACCTGAGTGACTGAAGCTTAAATTTTCCTATTAAAAAAATTAAAAAGCAAAATGCACTTCAAACATCTGTTCTCTTCAATCAAGCTCTGCATCTGCTCTATTTAAAGTGAGACCTACCTCTCCCAGGAGATGTTTCAGATTTATTTTAAGCATTCTTTACTGTTGAAGTGGTCCCTGAGCAAGGAGGGTATAGAGGACTTGACAAGGGTCTGTAAGGCTGCAGATTCTTACATTTTTAATGTTTTAATAAATTAAGAAGTTTCAGATGACATTGTTGCTTCTTTACCCCAGAACACAGCTTTGTATTTACAAAAAAACGCATACACATTGCCTGTCATACCTTTCATTTGGGGATTTCCAAGGACTTTACCAAAGAAGAGTTATCTTACAAATAGGTTAATGGGAACACAAAGACACAATCACAGACTCACAGTACAAACATAAAAACAATGAGCTACTGAATGGAAGGATTTCTACAGCTTCACTGCCTCTAGCTTTGCATAGATCTTTCCACTCCTTTATAGAAATGCAGTGTGCTCTAGCGTACACATTGTATTAACTTCATCAGTTTTCCATTAATGGCATAATTAATTACTCATTACAAAACAGCCATGCAATTGCCATAAGCTTAAAAGACAGTACCAGTATAAAGATGTTCCCTGCTGCAAAAAGTTGACACGCTTATTAGGCAAGACATACAAACCAAGGCAAAACAGATGGCAACTGGCTGGGTGCTGGAGGGTGATTACTGAAAGGGAAAAGCTAGCAAGAACAACTGCGTGACGAGGTGAATTGTAAGGTGCTGAACAAAGAAGTAAGAGAATGATGAGCACAGGTTACTAGAAAGATAACCTAGGTCTAGGATAGATATGTAAGGCCATGTATAGGAATGAAGGAATTGAGAGGAGAGAATAAAAGAAAGGAATACAGTCAATGAAAAATTTTGGAGGTGAAGAGTGGGAAGGGTGAAGATTACAGTAATCATGCAGGTTGTGCTGATAGACAGGGGACAGGGCTGAAAGACTGAAAGATACAACTGTAGGAATATATAAATATAGCAGCATCATTTTGAATAAATACACCGTTATCGTATCTACTGTTCCTTACTTTCTGTTTGTAACTGAACAGCATCTTTAGCATCTAAGAGACATAATATAGAACACGCATAAGGTAAACACTTGAAAGTAATGTAGAAATTATAAAACAAGCCAAAGAGATGCTCAAAGAAGGAAAAAGCCAAAGGTGGAAAATGACAAAAAGCCAAAACATCATAAAAATCATGATATAGGGAGTAGCCAAAAAAGAAGGGGAGGAGGCAGGGTTTCTGAAAAATCTATGACAAGTTGGACAACATCTGTTGGAAAAGATCTGCAAAAGGAAAAAAAGAAAACATATCCCCTTAGGCAAAGCACAGCAGGAAAGGATAGCCAAACTGTGCCCTTCTGACATTAACTAACTGGAAATGGGTACAACAGGTAGGAGGAAATTGCAGAACTTATAAGACTTACAGGAAAGCTATAAAAGCTAAAAGAAATTTCTAATGGTGACAATCACAGAAGTCCTACTCATTGAACAGCATGCAAACTGCCACAGGAAGAAGCATTCCCTTCTTAAGAGATGTGTTATGGGGCCAGACACCTGAAATTCAGGTCTGTTTTTTAAAGGACTACAAACTGGCACTGAATGTAGCCATTTCTCACAGAGAGAGATGCAGTGGTTTGTAGCTATTTATTAATTAGGTATGCTGTTGGATAGTTTAGATGCATGGAAAAGACTGGGCTGTTGTTTCCATTTCAATGGACAGCTTCTTTCTCAAGAAACTGCTGTCCAGCCACATTAAGAACAGTAATAAAAAGCCAATAAATTTAAGGTGCATTGTCTTGATAAATGTGTATTATCATTCTCTTTTGTATCATTTTCCTCTGTTTTGAGGAAAATAACCTATTTTGCTGAGCACCATAGACCTCACTGTGAATCTTGGTGTTTAACAGAAATACATTTATCAGTTCATAAACTTGAGGTGAATCAAATAATTAGGCATGAAGTCAGCGTAGAACACCTGAGAAGTTGTTTGTAGCACTCACATCTATTAAAAAAAAATAATTTGTCTGCATACATGTTCACTTATATTTTACCAATATATTTTAAAGAAATAACTATTTTATTCACTTGTATTTAATCTCTATTGTTCAGTATTATGCAAGTTTTCTTTGCTGAAACTAATTTAGTTACAGTGAGGATAGACATTTCTTATACAGTGTATAGGGTGAACGCAAGGAGTTTTGCAGCTCTGGGGCATCTTGTAATTTTTCTGTTCATGTTGCACTGACTGCTTTTCTCTAAGCAATGAATGAATACTTCATGTCTGACTTAACATTTATGTTCATTTCATGAAAATAAGGCATCTTTTATTTATCATGCTATCTTGTAGCTTAGTTCTTTCTCTCTGCTAGTCAATACAGAATATGTATTTTTCCATTCTGCCAGTACATAGTTCTGAAGGCTGATTATTCTTTATGATTTAACTAAAACCTCTTCACCTTAATCTTTTCAATAATACACGAATGCAATTGCTATAAAGGCTAATCTGGTAATGAAACACTCAAATGCAGGTTAAAAAAAAACAACAAACAAACAAACAAAAAAACCCCACCAACTTCTGTTACATAATGCAAGCAACTTAATAAAAATTATTTGAAAACTTCAACTTTTCAGCTGTTCATATCATTTAAAATCAGATTAAGAAAAAAGCACATGGTAAGTCGTACACTTGAAATGATTGTTAGAAGTATGAACAATAACAAAACCATACTAAAATTTAATGCAGAAAATAAAGCCTAGAAGACAACACACTTGGTAAATTTCAGCCAAAGCTCAAAAAAAGATAATCTTTTTGACATTAGTAAGCAGTGGGTAAGACTTTTGTCTGTCTGTCCTCTTGAAGAAACCAGTGTTACAAATATTTACATTCCTAATATTCACAGTAATACACTACTGTGCTAGTGTACTGTTATCTTCTGTTTTGTTCTTATTGTCCTTTCTCATTCTTAATATTTCCTGTGCTTTTTCTGGACTGCAACTGCCTGAAGTGACATTTGCACTTAACTTTCAAAGCTCTTTTCTGACCAGAAAAGTTAACCTAGAGTTCATACTTTTGGCTCAGAGTTAAGTATACTCTCTCTGTTGTTCCCATGTGTACTAGTTACTGATAAAATTTTGTGCTGATATAGTGAAATTTTATTATTAAATGACTGAATATCTGATACTTAATATATCACTTATTCAGCTTAAATGTTGGGGTGAAAAATCTTCTAAAGATATTCCTTTGGATATAACAACACTCCTATCTTATCCAGAAAGCTTTAAAAAGGGGAAAATGTTCAATTCTCTGAATTGAACATTTTATGTTCAATGAAGTTCAATTTTATTTCAACAGTGTGAAATAAAATTAATGCATTATCATTCAACCAACCATCAATGACAACAATTAAAATAAAAGTTTTAGCAAAATTAAAGATTCCATCTTGTTCCTCACAAAAATATAGTTTAGTACCAGCATGAAAAAAAACTGCCCTGGTAAAAATGGCTCTAGGGGAGAGATTTATTACATGCTAACTCATCCATCATGATTGTGTACACTCAGTAAGTAACCTTCACGGTGACCTCCATTTTGCATCACCTCTCTCGTTCCAAAAGTTTATTGTATAAGAGTATTTTACCAACATAGTAACTTTTTTTTTTTTTTTTTCTTCCAACACTAACCTTCAGAAAGTAATATTCTGTGGAAGGAAGAATTGAAAACTTAATTGGAAGATGTCCAAAGTAGATGAAAATAATGTAAATAAAATATTACTTTCCCCTCCTACACACATGCATGCCCTCTAAAGAGCACATTTATAGACTTGTGCTGTTCTCTAGCACTTTTCTGTTTGTCACAGAAATTAACACTGACAAAGGCATTACCGGGGTCAAGGAAGTAACAGCATTCCCAGTACTTTTATTTATACACATTAGAAAAGGAAATGACTGTTTTACTCCAGTTTTTGACTCCTGCTTTATGTTTATCTACCTCTGTTTTTGATTTATCTTCACTACATAGAGGTCAGTGGAGAGAAAGAGGATGCACAGCAGGTTATGTTACTTTTTCAGTTTTTATTGATGCATACTGCTTCACAGAGGACTTGATTGTTTAGTGACAGCACAAAAAAATTGGTATATTAGACTTTTTTTTTTTTTAAAGACAGAAGTTGATGCATATTATTATTTACATAGCATTAAAACATTTTCATTAAATACCGCTTTTTTTTTTTAGGCATGATAAGATAAACATTCTTTTTTTCTGAGAAATCATTAGTATGCATTGTTGTTACAGGCAAAGCTTTACTAGCCTGAGGACAATTTATCACATAAAGACTGATAGTTTCAAGGTGAAATCTACTACCAGTGAAAGTAAAAAGACAGACATATTTCACATCATAAGACATATCTACACCAAGATCAATTGATGGGACAAGAAACTCTTTGGAAAGATGCTGAGAAATTCAGACAAAAAGATGAATGTGTATCAGCGAATATGACTAAGATTTAAGTGCAGGATATAAAATTAAAGGAGCAATGAGAAAATAACAGAATTTATATACTTAGTCTACCTTACTGTTCTGTATGTTCACTTTAAATTAAAATTAATTAAGTATGAACATAAAGAAGCTTCTCCTCTTCACAAAGAGTATGACAGTGTCTGTAGACTACATGGTTGAGACAACTGAAGTGTCAAAGAATCAATAGAATGTTTATTTACAATAATGGAACAGAAAATGGGTTCAGAACTACCCAAGAGACCATCAAAACCCTCAAAGATTTAACAGAGGAAAGGAACAGATAAGCAAATTAAACATTTGGAAACAAGTAAATGAAATTTCATCATGGCAAAGTAATAGGATCAGTTCTAGTGACAGTTTCCAGTAATTCTGCACTGAATGAGGATTTAAGACTGAATGGTTACTTAATTCCCATGAAAACACAGAGAATCCAGAAGAGCACAAGCAAGCCTGTAAAATCTTGCTAAATTCTGTAGAAGCAGTAATGTTACAATAACAAGGAATAACTTCAACATACTCAGTCAGCTACTAAATGTTTCTCATGTACTTAGCATCAATGGAGTTCATTCTTTTATGAATTTATCTCATGGGTGTTATCAATTAGTAAGTTGTGATGCTGATTCTAACTCAGCTCCTTAGGACAGATTTTGGTTTATGGGTCTACCAGTTTCTTCATAGTAGCAGCATGATGAAGCAGTATCTCACTTTAACAGGATTGTAACGAATCATTCTTTTCAGCACTATCCTAGATTTCTTTTTTTTCTTTCTTCACCAGCTGTAACATAATAACGTGCAGTTTTTCACATGCATTGCATATCAACTTAAATTTACTGAACCTTTGATAGAAATAAAATACTCTCTCTCTCTTTTTTTTTTTTTTCTTAGCTTGGATACTAACAGAATCTAAAATCTACACAGGCTTCAACTTCTGCTACACAACCAAAAAAGGATGTCTTATTTTTTCACTAAGAACATATTCAATTGTTGAAAAAAAAAAAAAAATCTGCTTCCACAGAATTTACAGCAAAAGACATTAGTAAGAAAAGAAGGAAACCCCCAGAAAACGGGTATGCATGAACGTCTATGGTGTTGTGTAGTCAAGCCATAGTTATGTTCACAAGGTACAGTTCAACCTCAGACATCTTAAGTGTAACACAAGAGTCAAAAATTTCTAGTGCTAGCATTCAGAAATACTATGTGAGGTCTGGAAGTTGGCAAAATCATATAAGCATGTTCATAGGTGGTAAGAACATTCCCAAGATGAAAGGATTAAAAATGAAAAGTGACCTTGATGTGCTGCAGATGAAGCTAATAATTACTTCTTCCGCCTAAGCTCTTTTGGAGACTAGATTCTGTTCTTTACCCCAAGTTACTGAAGGCTAAAAGGTAGAAGATGTTGAGAGGCTGTACAGACTATCCCAAATTGAAAATTACTGAAAATTAACTCCATACTTATGAAATCTTGCAGTATTATTGTATTGAGATCTTTAAAGATCTCTTCCCTTTCCAGCAGAACAGAGTAAAAAGCAGGAACAGACCTTCTGTGCATATTGCAAGGGGAAGAGCTCTATTGTCTTGAGTGGTAGAACAAAACACAGAATACAAAACTGGCTACTTCACTAATGCACAAGAGCTAGTCATAGAAAGCAACACTAAAAGAAAAACTGTAGAAGTATTCTTTACATGATTCATTTACAGTGGCATTAACAGCGGAACTGTTAACTTTATCAGACAGCTCTTTTGTTCTCTACTTCAAAATATAGCCTTCAATCTGTGGTGCAAAAACTTCCCTTATGCATATTTTGTATATGTATTAGATGACGTTTTATCATGTCAGATCTTTCAGCAAAATGTTACTATATCTATACAGCAACATGAATATCATCCGTTTACTTTCATCCATGTTAAATAGTAATGTAGAATAATATCCTGTGAATGCTTAGTCCACTAGTTTACAGAAACCAATTTTACTGGAAATAAGGCAAAAATCTTATTTAAAATGAGTTGTGGACAGCTAGAGGGAGGAAAACAGCTCACATGCATCTTATCTCTATTGTAAAGCCTTACATAGCACGTTAAGACTATGCCAACTGTATAATATGTACATATATATACATGAAAAAATATTAAAAAGGAGCAAAGATTGGAGCAAAAGAACAGCATAGTTTGAAATAGGATCAAAAGTCAACAGAACAAAACTATTGATCTTGGAGATTTGTTGGAACAACAGAAGACTCGTCCTCATTAAAAAATATTTTAGTCATCTGATAAAAGAAAGCTTTGAATGAGAAAAATCAACAGATCTCTGTTTTGTTCCACAAACTTGATGACTCAGGAAATGTCACTGTATTGCTTTTATCTAAGTAGCCTGGTCCATCATTACTATAGCACAGAAAACTTCACTTTGCACATTTCCCTTTCCTCTGGGGTAGGACTTTTCATGTAAATCTAAAAATTATACTGGGATCATGAGAAAATGATATGGATTCTTAACAGGTTACTGAAAAAATACGTTAACAGATGAGCAAGACAATGTGAATCGAGTCTAGAACTCTACAGGTGACCACAGATCAGAGCATCCACCTGCAAAATGAAGAGAGGCTTTCCTATATCTTTGGGCAAGAACTGTTTTTCCTTTACTATTTCTCCACTTTTTTCTGCTTGTCTGACAAACTACAGCTGCTTAATTGGCAGATGCAGATATAATTAAAGATCATAACCTTTATTTTCTCTCCGGTGTTTCTGATAACAAAGACGGAACTTGGTGATAAAGTATAGCTTAGCACTGTACGCTGGTTTGGTATTTCTTTTATCTTAGTTTTAAAGATGCACAAAGAAATATCTAAAAAAGGTTTATAAATTCAAGCATATGTTTTCCTTTGCATTTTTAGTGGTGGCACTGTAGATGCCATGGTCTGTGCTCAAACCAATTTAACTGATATGCAGTAACAGTCATGTCAACCCCACTAGCTTTCCAGCCCTTTTTGGTTCGCTTTGATTAATCACCTTTCTTCCTGCTTCTTCCAGCTCCCACAGACTCCAGTGGTAAAAACTAAATATTCGTTACCTAAAAGCTATTTTTAAACTTATCCAAAGTTATTGAAATATATAAAATGAGAATTTAATGAGAGATTACCTATATGGGTAGCCATGGTATTTGGAACGGAATATCGACAAAAGGAAACTGAAGAAGAAGACCACCAGACCCAGGCCTACCAGGCATATTACTGGAAAGAAAACAACTTTGTTTACTAGCATATAAAAGATTTAAATTGGAATTTCTACAAATAATATTATTTATGTCAATCATGTATAAGGAATTTTGACGGTGAAATACAAAAATGTTGTTGCTTTGCCTACTGATGCCCACTATCTTCTGACAGGATTTCAAACACACATGGAAATAATATTTATGGTTATTAAGAAAAAATAACTTGTCAGTATGAATGTATTTTCAAGGAAAGAGTAGCAATTTGCAACTCAAATGTGTGTGGATGCAAACACCTTACCGTTGATAATGGATTTAGTAACCCTGTAAATTATACATATCAAATAATGTCATTTCAGGTATTTGCTTGTTCTTTTCAGAAAACAAATCACATTTAGAAAAATATTGCTTGACTAATGGAATCATGTTCTCTCTAGTCAACCCTCTAAGGCTAAAGCAACAGCAAAGGCTGTTTAGTAGCTGCTTTATCTAATTCTTAATGCCTAAAACATTACACTGTATTAAGTTCCAAGGTTGGTAGCCAAATTCTTTTTTACTCTTAACAACAATATTAATCTTTTTGTACTGAAGATAAGTAATAATGACACAGAGCTTCTTATAGCACCTAGATGAGATGCAAGCTCTTTTAAGTCTTTTCAGGCTACAAATGAATTAGCATTTTACAAGCTGTTGCAGATAATTGAGATGCATCTCATCTGCATTAGGTTATGTTTTGGTTCTAATGAGCAAATTTGGTTTTAAAAGCTTTTCTTCTTATACTATTCCTAGCCTAGGCAAAACTTTGCTATTTAATTGCAGTATTTATGTGTCAAAAGTGGCTGGCTTTGAGCAAAGAACAAGCAACCATGAAGTCAGTGAACCTGAAAACGGATGCAGTTTTCATTAAAATTGGCCATGTGAAAACTGACATATGTCAATTTAAATATACGATTTCTGCAGTTATTTTAAGAAAACTAGCCATATACGAATCTTATAAACACATTTCATCAGTCACAAATATGACTTCAAAACATGAATAAATACATTACTAAGCATGAACAAACAATGCAAGGCAAGTACACACAAAGCATTCACTTAAGGACCACAAGCAGAAAGGAGCTTGATTTTGTAGCGTAGTCTGTTGTTATTTCACTATGCTTACATTCACACACCCAGATGCAATCTGGATCTATGATCACATGTCAATTAAACTCACGTCAATGTCTCTTTCAAAATCAGTATTAGTTATATACTTTCATATCATGTTCTTACATGACTTATTGCCAAAAATCTTTTAAATATTCTGAATGACAATGAAATTCAGAAAAATATTAAACTTACACTTCTGGCTTAGAATCTTCAGACATTACAGAATAGGGTATGTTCTATACTGTTGGGCTTTCACCTTCCTGTAGAAAGGTGATATTGGCAAAATGTACCAAGTAAGAGAGTTTTTTCCACCCCTTCCGCTCATCTTAAGCATTTTAAATGCCTGAATTCATGTTTTAAAAACAGTATTTTTAAACTCTTGTTCTTTAACTCACTGACTTTCAACATAATCCTAAGCCAAAAATCATTCACACTATGCCTTACTAACGTCATGGAGATGCTGTGTCAACCTGTAGGTTGGTTGGGAATGTTTAAGCCATTTATATATACATATTCATGCATATATATATACATACATAGACATATATTTTACAACTACAACTTCATATGAATGCAGTTTTATCTCCTGAAGGTTCATACTATCTTCTCCACACCACAAAACTTAAAAATTGGTTTAAGGGATACCTTTTGAAAACTTAATCAGAATTAATCAGATTCATCTGTAATTTCTCAGTATCTTTTAATTGTGCAAACATTATCTTAATTGTAATAAGTAACTTACTTCTCCTCTTTCCAACATCCCCTTTGGATGTAGCAGCTTCATTCAGGAGTACCATTCCCATGGTGATAGCAGCATCTGCATTGCCATTGTCAAGGAAACAGCAGATATGTGGATACCGCAGAAAGTCACAAAGGTACAATGAAAAACTAAAGTTTTCAAGGTAATAAAATGAATAAGTATTTACATACAAAGCTGCATATCACAATCTGTACCATAACAATAGATTCACCTGTAGCAAAAGTAGGTAGCAACATTTTCCTTTGTGCATTCAACATAAAAGAGGATAGGAGGTTCAAAAAGCTTTAAAGGGTAAGTCCTCATGTAGGACACACAACTTTTGGAGAGTTACAGGAATAGGTATTTCCCAGTATCTTTTAATATTCTGTATATTGGAAATAAAGGATTTCAGACAATGGAGACTAAAACCAGAAATCATTGTTATTGCACAAAATTCTTTTTTTTTTTAAAAAAATGAAAATTGAAGCAGTTGGACTGCTTTATCTTCCTCTGCTTCTAGACAGATATTAGCTCCCTCTTTAGTGTCATATTGCTTAATAGTTCAGCAGAGAAACATCCCAGAGGCAAAGTCCTCAGTCACTTGCAGTGTTTTATTGCCTAATTATTACTGTTACAAATACAAACAAGCACATAATGATAAAGCAATTTAACTAATTTAGCAAGATCTTAAACCATTCACTTAATTGTTTATTTGAAATTGTATAAATAAAAAGAATGGTTACTACTGTGCTTAACATCTGTTCTGAGGAGGAGGCATGCATGAATGCCACACTGAAGCAGGAGCATGTCTTGTGAGTTATATTTCACAATGTCAGAAAATACAAACTTTGAGATAACTGAATCTTGAATAAGGAGGTTTTTTAAAAAAATTTAGTGTCTCTTGGGCTAGTTAGCAGGATGACAGACTATCAACTTTAAGAATGAGATGCATTCCAATTTACCTACACAGATAATACACGAGAGATACTTCAAACATGCTATAGCCATGAACAATATGTGCATCCTCTAACATTATACTTGCATTAATCCTATCAATATTTGTATTAACATTTTTTTTTCATGTTAGAAATGATCAATATTAGACCAAAATTCTTAAAGACATGTTAAATCACAGTTATACAATTTCAAACTGAGACTGGGCAAAACTATTAGAAATGTCATAGAATCACAGAATCATTCATGTTGGAAAAGACCTCTAAGATCATATAATCCAAACTTTAACCTAGTACTAAAATCTACCATTAAATCATGCTAATACATTCTAAATCTACACATTTCTTGAAGAGCTCCAGGAATGGTGACTCAACCACTTCTCTGGGCAGCGTATTCCAATGCTGCACACCCCTTTCCGTGAAGAAATTTCTCCTAATATCCAACTTAAACCTCCCCAGTGCAACTTGAGGTTATTTCCCCTCGTCTTATCACTTGGAAAAGCTAAAAGCATGTCAATGCTAACATCATCCCACTTCAATGGAGATCAGCGGCCTGATTAGGGGGAGTGGCTTTAAACTAAAAGAGGGGAGATTTAGATCAGAGGTTAGGAGGAAATTCTTCACTCAGAGGGTGGTGAGGCACTGGAACAGGTTGTTCAGAGAGGTTGTGGATGCCCCATCCGTGGAGGTGTTTAAGGCCAAGTTGGACAAGGCCCTGATCAACCTGATCTAGTGGGTGGCATCCCTGACCATGGCAGAGAGGTTGGAACTAGATGGTCCCTTCCAACCCAAACTGTTTTATGATTCACATTTGAGACTTCTAAATTTCATACATGTAGAATGAGAAAAGTCAAATATTGAATAATGGGATTAACAAAAATACGTATCAGTGTTGAAAAGAGGTAGATACTCATCTCTGCAAAATCAAAGAAATACAAGTATAAACAATCTTTTGGGTACTTTATCTATAGTCCTAAATTAGACACTAGCAACACATTAGTAGCCTGAATTACTTTTCTCACACATTCACAAGGTCTAAGGCACAGTGTGACCCTTTGGAATAAATGGTTATATTCAAGTTCTGCACAAAATCATTGCTTAAAATTGCCTGGGGAGTGAAAAACTGGGGATCTAATTCCTTTTAAACTCACTCCCTGTCTTTCTGATGATGTCCTAGTTTACCTAGAGGAAAAATGCAAAATTCTTAAAGGCAGAGAAAATCAAGAAAGACTATAACTAAATCCCAACAATACTGGGGAAAAATCTCTTTCAATTCCCAGTTTTAAGGCCATTTATAATTTGTTTCTTTTTCCCCAAAGCATCAGAAACTCAGAATCAATAGACATAGGAATTTGTTAAATTTATGTTGAGAAGCATCGGTATCACTATTATCTGCTTTTTCAATGCCTGTTTTGAAAGAAAAGGTCTAAAATTTATTGACTCTGTTCCTAATGCAATGCTGTCCAGAGGCATGGTCTGCTGACTGTATTAAAGGAATTGGTGATTTCAAGGGACTTGTGCACCAGGATGCTTCATTGTGAGTCTTAGAAGATGTTAGTTTCATTAATCAGACATTAACATATGTAGAATTGTATACCTAAGTACTTTAGTCATTTAAGATACAACTGAAGGCAAAAATAACCTGGAAATAATGAGAATGCATCAGACAGACATATTACTACTGGGAAGATTGCAGATGAAAAGTAAAAGAAAAACAAGAATAAAGCTAGTAGGTAAATATACAAAGAGTTTGAAGCTTCAGATAATGAATAGTTTGTTTCAGTGAAAAATCTGGAACATGAGGTTCCATCTCGACATCTGGAAGCACTTCTTTACTGTGTGGGTGACGGAGCACTGGCACAGTGAACTGTGCTATTTTTTTTCCCAACTCTTTTGGAGTCTCACATCACTACCCCTACAACTTCCCTCACACTGCCACTATTTTTGCTTCAGTTGTTGCTTTCTAACTTTAGCCTCACTTGTTTAGTGTCAATGACACCAGCTTTTTAACTTCACACACTTACTTCATGATGTTGAAGTAAAAGAATCAGTCTTACTGAGTTCTGATTTCAATGCAATCATTAGGTTTTTACCACAGAATTGTTAGCCTAATTTATTATATCGGGCTGCTGTTTCCTAATACTGCATGTTTTTTTTACATTATTTTGATATTTCACAAAATAACGCAACGGTCCTAGCTACAGACATAATCTTTTACAATAACACATTTCTCCAGTATTTGTTATTTGGACAGTCTTCTATGCACAAAAAATAAGATGGCATTAAAAGACGTACTTATTTTCTGTTTCTCTTTATCCCTGTTACTATACATTATGCAATTATTCTGAAAACATTAGGGAAATGTGGCACTCAGATAAACCATGGCTAGTAAATGTTTCAAGTTCAGGTGCTTGTGTTTTTTGATAAATGCATCGTTTTGTAGAAAATTTGTGCGTGTGCAAATCCAGTTAAATATCTTCTCATTTTAAAATTTGGAATGATTTACCTACTGAAATTCTGCTGCCTTTTTCCCCAGCTGGTACATTATTTTCATAGAAATTGACAACATACACAATTCAGTTAGTTCTTTTGAAAAGGCTCCAAATATTTTGATACATGAGGGAGATCAGTTTAATAGTATGATGAAAAACTGTGATCACCAAAATTCATAAGATTACTTATAAAATGATCAGCAGTACCAGAGCATAATATTTAGCTCTGTGAATACCAAGATGCTTGACTGGAAGTATTAAAGAACAAAAATAAACATTGCATCAACAAACTCCAGAATTATAGATACCTTACAAAATGGAAGTGACTACTAGTAAATGCTGGCTACTGTTTATTAGCATGCTTTGACTGAAAATTTAATTGCTACTAATTCCAGCCAGAGTGCCCAAAAGGAAGAAAATCTGGTAATCCATAAATGTATTAATGTGATGTATAATTTATATCTTTTCTTCACAAATTTACTCCTAATCTGTTGTGAGTGGGGAGGAAAAGGAGAGAAAATTAATTGATAGACAATTCGTTACCTTCGTGAAAAAGTTTGGTGGTCTCATTCATTATCTGCTGGATTACTGCCAAGAGTAAAAAACAAAACCTACATTAACATTATTCACAAAGAAACAATTACATTAAAGCCGCAGATCACAAAGCCTGCTTAATAACACATGAGCAAGAACAGCAGGAGGACAAAATATTCATCCACTCAACTTTGTGCTCAATTTATTGTTAACTAAAATAGGGACAGGTTATCCCCTGAACTTTAAAAACCTCTCATTCACTTTATCGTGTATGGATAAAAGGAAAGCACAGATTTTTTGTGAAGGAGTATCAAGATCTACAGGTAAATCTATGACTTTATTCCCCCCTCCCCCCCTTTTTTTCTCTGTGTAATAGTAAGTAAAACATGATAGCATTCTTTACTGCCCCCTTATGAGGACATATCCCACTTACCTAGAGAAATAGCAGCCTAAACTTTTTCCTGCAAATATTTAAACCTCTAAAATACCTGTTATAACTTCAGAAATATTGAACACATTACACATTCTTTAACTGAACCATTTAAAGGTGTATTTAACTTTCAACTTACATTTGAGAAATCCCAAGATAACATGCATTCCAATCATTCTGTTTAGGAAATATTCTTTAGCTATGTGCAATTCTTGAAAACAAGGGATTAGTCACTTTTCTACCTTGAGAATCTGACTTTTTTATGTTAGTGTGAAGATAATATTCAAGACAAAAAGTACAGTTCCAAAATTAAACATCTCAGTTTCTTTCATGACATTGTCGCTTCAGTTCATGAACGATTCTAATGTTCCACTTCGGTTCTTCAATGTATCATCAATTCTGAATTAGATCATAACCATCCCAGTGGATGGTTCAACAGGCCTTGAGGGCTGAGGAAGAAGGCAAGTTTAAGATTCCAATCTTTGCACGTCTGATCTCAGCGAAGAAGGATGACTCCTAAATCATAAGCTGAGAAAACGGAGCATAATTTGAAAATGATTTGAATATGAGCTTAATTTCCTCACAAATTGTACAGAATCAGAACATACTTCAATACTTTTAATTGCCTGAATGTAGGCAAACTGATCATCACAGCAACAACTCCGAACATCACACAGAATGGCTAAGATCATCTAGTCCAACCTCTCTGCTCAACCAGGGTCCCCTAGGGCACATTACATCTGGATTGTGTCCAGAAAGCTTTTGAGTATCTCCAGGCAATCCCTTTCCAGTGATTGAGCTGAGGCTGACTGGCCTGCAGCTCCCTTCTTGCCCATTTTGAAGACTAGAGTGACATTTGCTTTCTTCCATTCCTCAGTCTCTTGGCCTTCCTTGTCACATTTTCCACACTGACAATGTCCCCATATTCGCCCCACGTGGTCCCTGTTTCCATCTCCTGTATACCTCCAACTTACATTTGAGTTTTGTCAGGAGTTCCTTATTCATCCCTGCAAGTCTCCTGTCCCCTTTGTTCCATTTCTTGCTCAGCTCAAGACGCTCTGGCCTCAGATACACCAACTAGCTTTCCATAATTTTAGAAGTTATACAGCTTTTACAAGTTAGTCTTGGCACTCAGGTTCCCCTCAACTCATTGAAACATGCAGTTCATAACTGTAAAGATGCTGGAAGTCTGCATTTCAACCTATAAGTACCAAGCAAAATACACCATTCGTCTTTTTCGTGCTTTTTCATCAATTTTACAGAGAAGAGAATTAATTTGATACTAATATAGAATTTCCTATATTGAAAAAAGTTTCTTATTATTCATTCAGTCAATGTCAGCTTCAATCCATGAGAACTGCACAAAGATTGTCATTTTAATCCACAGATAATCTGATGGAACCTGCCCTCCAGTGATACTCTTATTAGAAAATGGAAAGACTTTATGAATGCTTTAGGAGTAGAGAAAGATTCTGGAATGCTTTTTAATTCAACTGCAACAAAATAGCATAAAGATACATGCTTAGGCTTGTACTAAATCACTGATCAAACATTCATCCCTCCATTCAGGGTTTTCCAGCCTGATTTGCATCCTAATTATTCATATTGGTGTTGCCTTTTAGGATCACATTTAAAATGAACTTTGGAGAGATTAATTTTACTTTCACTATTTATGACCTTTTCAGTTCTGTAAATTATATCTGATGGAATTTCAGGGTTAGTCCTGTCCATCTTACAAATTTTTTTAGTGTAGTTGCCATTGTACAAAACAAATATTATTTCAGACCTTATTTATGCTTTATAAATTGCCTCTAGAAAATTTCTGTCCTAGAGGCACATGAATCACAGAAGTGTACACCAGAACAGGCAGACATATAGCAGTACTTTAGTTTCCTTGCTTTACATTATTTTTAAGCAGTTACAAATGCTATACTTGTTTTAGTACATTGCCTTTTCCCTTTGCTAGTATACAACTAATCCTTTAGCATGCCCACATACCTTCTCTCTTGCTCTCTCTAAGCACCTATAGATTTTTTAAAGAATATCACAGATTATTTTTCTATATCATAAATCACCACCAATATGACTCTAGGCTGGTATTGTACTTTCCTTCACTTTTAAAGACCTGTACGATACTATAATAGATACAGTTTATCCTCAGATGAATGTACTCAAGGACTATTCAATTTATTAAAAACTGTCTGTGGATAAAAAAAGCACAAAAAAAACTTAACTTCAGACAATGTTTCTGCATCTTACAGTCAAATAAATGTGTCTCTTAACAATTAAAATACCCATTAGATTTAAACTGATAGCTAAAGAAATACTGAAAAATTCTGTTGACTTTACCTGTGGTCAGTGAATGTCTTGTGGTCTGTGGACTAGTAGTCAGATAGTTACAAAAGGCAAATGAGGAAAATCAGGCAACTGTCAGAACAGCCTACAACTAAATTTGTTTCTCAGGGGTTTGTACTTCCACTGGAAAATTTTAGAGATACAGATATTGAAAATGGTTGAAAATTACCAAACTACAGAGACAGCAATTTCATACACAGGACACACATCATATCAGAGAGTAACTCACCAAATTATCATTCAATTAGCTGATGAAATAGAATTATATTGTATGTTATACTGACAAAAACCCAGTTGGAAATTTAATGTCCCTGTACATCACACTGACATCTAACAAACTTTAGGGTCTTTCTCAAGAGATCATATTATGAATTATTTTGAGATGAAAGCAGAGGGAGAATGAGATAATAGAAGGAAACATCAACCACAGTATTCCTATTTTTTCTAATTAGCATCTCCTTATACATTGTTACATTTGGGAGGAATCAGGTAGCCAGAAGCACCTACAAGGTTATCAGACAGACAGTATTAGAGCCTAAATGCAAGTAGATTAAGTAGATTATAGAAAATATACACCATGTTTTGCTGTGCTGGACATTGATTTCCACAGTTAATTAAAAAAAAAATGTTTAAAAATGCTATAATTTTGTGCTATTAGTTCCATCTTTTTCCACTGTTGTGATCTTCCCTTTTTTCCTTATCCTTATGATCGAACAAATAAAAAGCTCATATCACTGCTTTCATTAGCACCTTCTTTTACTTTTACATAATCTCTGGGGGACATAATTTGATTCCATTACGCAGAACTGATAGTGTCTTAGAACACAGATCTCAATGAGCACTGTTCTACCGACATTGACTCAAAATTTCAGGTTCTTACATTCAGTGACTACATTTTGCATTGTCACACAGGAAGGCATCTTTCATTTAAATTTATTCTATAGTTAAGTTTCCTTACACCAAAGAGGCACTTAATACACTTCATTAAATTCACTCTGTAGGACAGGAAATGTCTTTCATAATAGGTGTAATTTTAAAAAGATTTGTCTTCTTCATAACCAATTGGATTTTTTTTTTCCCTTTTCAATCAACATCTTATATCCACCTACACAGCTGTCACATTAAATTCTGCCTTGGGAATTCAAATTATCAAAGTGGAGAGATTTCCATTTTCACTTAGGTGCGTATGTTTTTATCAGCATCAAAGTTAAGTATGTTTAACAGTAATAACGTGGAAGATTACCAGGTTATAAGTAATTGCTAATTCCTAAAATTGTGCCTTTAGATTTATCTCCTTCTGTGCAATCAAATAATTTGCTTAATGAAAACTGAAACTCTTTTGATAATGCAAATATTTACTGCAACTTTTAAACTTAACTCTGCATTAGAAAGATTTACTTTCATAGCAAAAAGAAAAATATATATTCATTACATTCAAATCAAGAAGGAAACCAAACTTAGTCAATTTCAAAGAAAAATAAAAACATATTTGAGAAACAAGCACATATTTATGAAAGATTAAGAGCAACCTCAAACTAAATTTATATCTAACTTTTACTCACTTTTACTCTTCCTCTTTAAATCAACATTAACCCATTCTCTACACTAGGGTTGATCTGCAAGCTAGAATAAGTAAAAGCAAACTGTGCCTTTTGTTTTCTTCTAGGCAATAAAAAAGCTAAAACATAGCTGATCTCATTATTCTACTCCTGAAACTCACCAGACCTTAAATGAAACTCATTCCAAATCAAATATCTGGGGTAGAACCAGTCTAGACAATATTTTCCTTTTTTGCATGAAAATATTGCTGAAGACTCCACTAATTCTACAAAATTGGCAAAAAATCCAAATGGAAGTCAACAAACATTACAACAGACAAGATTGCTACACACAAAGCTATGAACTGCTGACTGGGAGGTTCACAATGGATGCTAGGAACAAATTCACTTCTGTATCTGCCCAGATAGATTATGCAATCTTAATCCTCAGCATTTTTCAATACTGAGCCTAGACAAAGATATGGAAGACAAGATTGTTGGTGACAATCCTGCTTTAAAAGCAAGTTCAGGGTACGTGATCTTCATTTCCACCATTATTTACTGAAATTAACTCTCCAAGACAAGAGAAAGAAAAGCCAAATAACAACAACAAAGCTGAATACCAGTATTGTCAGAATAGCATAAAGCCCTCAAGGTTTCTGAGTAGTAACAGCTTGAAAGTCACAGTGGCAGAAGTGTATAACATAACAAGCACCACAAATCATATCCAAACATGCTCTTTTACTGTTCTGCCAGGTACTCACCCACAAGGATTTATTAGCTCAGGCAGTTTGGATGTCATCTCTATGTATTTGCTCCATACCTGAGATAACAGCCTGTTTCTGAGTGCCATCTGAGTGGCTGAACGGGCATTAGTGTGTGTGCAGCAATGTTTATTAGCTCTGGATCAACTTGAGCACTGGCAACCAGGTACCTTGTACTGCATTGCTAATGGAAAAATTACATTGGGATGCCAAGCCAAATGTGTGGATTTTGATGTTATAGTTTAGATAGAATAGATAAGATCTCTGCCACAGGGCGGAGTCATACCGTTCTGACTAAAATGCTCCAGGAACAAGTAGAAATGGGGTTTGACCAGAGATGGTTTTGTATACTCCATGACCATTTGACATCAAACAACACAGTCTGGAATGAGAATGTGTAAATGATTCTGAAAGACCTAGAAATCCTAATTTCATAAACTAAAAGGAATATCAAAATTAAAGGGGCTACCTCTTATATAATGAGTTAACTGTTTTTTAAAAAGTCTATTAAAAATTTTGCTTGCTATACTGCAGTCAGAAATTCAGCAAGGTCTAGGTCAAAATACAATTATTACTATTTTTTCTTCAGTTTCTAAAAGGAACCTTCACCCAAGATGCAAGACACTGTGGACTACACCCTCAGTAAGATGGCCCCCACTAGCCATGTCTAAAGAGCATCAGAATTAATCAAAACCTGGAATTTGCAAATGAAATAACGCCTCATTATTGTTCTGAGGAGCTTAGTATCAGTTTTTAATGTCATCAGAAAGACATTAAATGAAACACTTAGCTAGTTTCATCTGCTGCTAAGTGCAATACCAGTATTTTGGTTGTTAGAAAATATGCCACAGAAATAAAACTAAGTACAAAAATCATCTCCAGGAGTAATCAAAGTGGTGTTTGTATTTGTCTTCATTTTACAGATATAGTATTCTATGTGTTGTATTATTATTATGACTACTTCAATTGTGCTACTACTAAGATGTAGTTACCATATTTTAGGACTAAAACTATTTGTTTAAAATCTTATAAGAATTTGGGGCGTACAACTAGTATGTACAGGTGGTACTAACATAAGATGTTAACTTAATTTGGCTTTATAATATAAGTGAAACAGAATATCTGATATCTTTACAAGTCCTTCTTACCCAGCATCCTCTTACTTGTGTGGTTTACAGCTTTGGCAAAAACAGCACATCTCTATATGGCAATCATCTAGCAGGCTGCATAGAATCACTAAAAACAAGCATAGAAATGGAACGGAAATTCTTATTTTCTCACCAAAGATATTAAAAATTCACTGTACAGAGAAACACAACATTGCATTTCAACAACTATCAGGAAGCGATGACCTTGTCCTTACTACTATGAAGTAAAAAGCAGCAAGCAAGTGAAGCATGTACATGGCAGTGTCTAACATTAAAATTCTGTGCATCTTCTAAACTGTAAAGGGTAAAGTGCGACTGTTTATAAATCTAGAATACTTTATATATTTACCTTTTTGTTATTGTTATTAATTTAAACTAATTCAACATCTCCTGAATAAAAAAAAAATAAAGAAGCAATGAAGCACCTAATAATTACTACCAGCATTGAAAGGATAAAGAAATATTAATTCCTTCATGCATTACTGTTAAAATCTGTCAAGACTTCATGTCACTTGTGAAATGTTTGTGTCCAAAATCTCAGCTCAACAGTGTTGAGCTATGAAATGAAACCTTAGAGAATTATTTTTGCAATTGGCAATGAACAATCTCACTAAAAGTATTCTTTCAGCCAGCTGCTTTAATATAGTTAGCCAACTTCCCAGTTTAAAGATGGTCTCTGCCAACAAAAAATATCACTTTCACATCTGAGTCAGACAAACAAAATATGTCATGAACAAAAGTTTTATTTTTAATCTTAACTAGTTTTTGCTGTAAAAAAAAAATCCCATTTTCAATCAGCCAAAATGATTTGTTTTAGATAACAGATTTTTTTGAATTGTGTCAGTTTGGGAAAAGCAAAAAGCATTACAAAATAAATTGTGGCTATACCACAGAAAGCACAGAACCCGTATAATAATATGCATACTGCATATAAGACATTTCCATCTACAATATAATAACTGTCTCTGTTTATGTTTAAAAATGTATCAATTTAATAACTAGAGAGCTTTGACTTTGTAATTGTCCTGGTTTCAGTTAGGACAGTTATTTTTCCTCCCAGTAGCTGGTAGGGTGCTATGTTTTGGATTAGGATGAGAAGAGTGCTGATAACATGCTGATGTTTTAATTGCTGCAGAGCACTGCTTATACTAAGCCAAGGACTTTTCAGCTTCTCGCTCTGTCCTGCCAGCGGGCAGGCTGGGGGTGCAGCAAGAGCTGGGAGGGGACAGACCCAGGACAGCTGACCCAAACTGGCCAACGGGGTATTCCATACCATCTGACGGCATGCTGAACAATATATAGGGGTGGCTAGCCGGGGTGGGGGGCCGGCTGCTCGGGGTTGGGCTGGGCATCGGTCAGCGGGTGGTGAGCAATTGCATTGTGCATCACTTGTTTGTACATATTATTATTATTATCATTATTATTTTCTATCTTAATAAACTGTCTTTATCTCAACCCACAGGCTTCACTTTCCCATTTCTCTTCCCCATCCCAGAGAGGGAGGGGGGAGGGTGAGCGAACAGCTGGGTGGTGTTTAGCTGCCGGCCGGGTTAAACCACAACAGCAATTTTCAGGTAAATCTATCTTTAGCTCTCCCTTCCCATGAAACGGATGGCAAATTTAGAAAATATGAATGATAAAAAGCATATTCAAATCTTGAATGAATACAATGTCATTTTTACACAACATTAATTTGAGTATGATATAAAGCCTAGAGAATTCACAGAATTGCAGAACAGTTGAGGTTGGAAGGCACCTCTTGACATCATCTAGTCCAACAAACCTGATGAATGAACCTGCTTGAGCAGGTTGCCCAGAACCATGTCCAGTTGAGTTTTGAATGTCTTCACAGATGGAAACTCTCCAACACCTCTGGGCATCTGGGCAACCTGTTTCAGATTGACCACCCTCACCATAAAAAGTGTTTTCTCATCTTCAGACCAAGAAATCAGTTGTTTTTCTATTTGGGTCCATTGCCCCTTACTCTAAGAGGGAAGCCTGGCTAATCTTCATTTCCTTCCATCTTCCCTGAATCTCCTCAGTCCCAGCCTTTCCTCAGATGAGAGATGCTCCAAACCCTTAATCATCTTTGTGGCCTTTCACTGGATTTTCTCAAGGAAGTCTGTATCTATCCTGTACTGGGTGTGGGGAGGGTACAGAAGTGGATGTATTACTCTAGTACAATAGGGAATACTGCATTTAATCTGAAAAACATTTTCATAATTTTTAAATTAAATTTGTCTTGATTATCTGTGGAGCAAATCAGGTTTAAGGTAGCAAAATCAATGTCATGAAGGAATGATGAAAAGAATAAAGCAAGAAGACAGAATTATGGTCTTCTCTTTGGACAGTAAGTGTCAAAGATGAAAGTAGATGGGGAAGCCAGCAGGATCTAAACAAGTCTACATATCCTCAGGAAGAGGACAAGAGAGTAGCTACAATCGTCAAACTCTGAGATCTGGCTACTACTTCACAGCTTGGGAAACGTTATTTTTTCTTTCTTGTTCTCCTTAGAGGAAGTTATTTGTGAATGAAACACTGTACTTTAGTATCAGTTAATGGTGACTATAGTTTTCACTCACTGAGCAAAGCTGATCAGAAGCAAGGGACTGAGTTATTATTATGAGAACAAGAAGTAAACTGTTTAGAATAGTTTAAAAAAAAAAAAAATCTGAAGACTACTGGAGGACAAATAATCCACATACATGATCAATAAGTTTCAATTTAGCAAGCTCTTGTCTGTTAAAACAAATAACACATCATTTTTAACTTTCAAAACAGAGTGAAAAAGAGAAGAAAATTCATTTCTGCCACTGCAATGATAATATTGAAAGTAAAAACATTAAGAATAGTAACCAGACATTAACAGTAACAAAGGTGATTACAAGGCACAAAAAGCAATGCCAGCTTTCTTTGGCAGCAGAAACAACATTGAATATTTATTTAATCATTGAGTAAGCCAAAATACAATACCTGCTCAAAAGTTCAATGATGTTCACTGTCTGAGCAATTTCATTTAATAGCACAGCTTTTTTTTCCTATTTATCCGAATTTTGAAGGATACTCAGCAGAAGAATAATATGAGATTCTGCAACAAACTGAGCCTGACTGCTTCCATGTATGTAACTCTGTAAAACAAAAATGAATCCTGTTTAAAACAAAGAATTCCACTGAAAATTCCACACAACTGGATGTGTGTGAGCACAAATAAAACCTGTTTTGCAGAAAAATACAGACAGCAGCAGCTACAGCTGAATAACAAATGCACCTATATATGGTAAAAAGGAGTGTTAAAAAATAACGTATTTAGGGTTATACATAAATATACACAGAATGTAATATTTTATATCTGAGAGCATTACGCTGTACTTACTTTCCTATTGCTAAAGTGGAGTAAAGAACATACATTTATTTCTTCAGGCCATATGATTTTTGAGAAGGGAGGCTGACAAAATCAAGGCCATGCCTCAGCATAGTTTTGACAGAAATGAAAACTGAACCTTGCAATGTTGCCTTTAAAAAGTCCATCTTTTTTAATCCATAGTCTGAGTGAAGTTACTTTATACAAATATTTTGTTTATATGAAATTGTAGTAAACACAATCACAGATGCCAGTACTAAATGGAAACTTAAGTTAGTCAATGTTTTTCCCCCCAAATAATTATTGTTAATGGACATGTTTTGCACATTACTTTTTGATAACATACAGCATATTATTCATAAGTTGTTAGTTTTTATTGTTAACTAGCTATGATATCAAAAAAGAAAGCAAAAACAGGAATGTAAACATGCAAAAAATGAGGGAATTTCTCTCTCTTCCTCTACTATAGCAATTACAATTTTGACTATAGCTTGTCATGCTATTACATGGAAATTAAATATATCTGTGTTCTCAAAGTATTGCTTATATGTATTCTTCTGAAGCACAGACACAATTTTCACCTCAAACAAATAGACAGAAAAACTCTCACTCCCATTAATGAAAACGGAAACATTTTGCACCCCTCATGGTTTCAGGGTTTTGTTAGTCTATTTTAACTCATACCTTTTGCTTTAATTCATTTTATTCTGAATGATTCTGCCTGAATAAAATTCATGTCACGATTCACAACAACTTTTGAAATCAAACATTTGAAATACTCTGATCCTTCAGCATACAAAAGAATGCCTTCATCCATACTGGTTAAATTCTGGTTGATGCACTGTTTAAACATGTAGTTCGTAAGATATAAAACATTTTTTACTCAGTGGATGGTTATCTACTGTTTTCAAAAATGAGTTATACTGTATTCATTCAAATCACTAATTCAAAGCTAAAGTAAGCAGGAACTTCATATATCTAAAGATTCAATCTCTCAAATGAAATGTCTTTTTTCTTTAACAAGATAAAAATCATTTATAAGATTATCTCATTGCAGTATGATCGTGATAATAGGTCAATCTGTATTTCTTGGCTTTTTGTCAGGGCCCCTTATAAACCTCACTAAGGCAAAACAGACTGATATAACAAAGGAAGAAAATAAGAATATTTCACATTAAGAAAAATTAAAGATCAAGTTAACATGCTTCTCAACAGACCAATTCTTAATTGCCTTTCTTTGCTGCCCTGTGCAAAGTAGTATAAATGAGCACTTTGCATTGTTATTAGCATGTAAAACTGTAACTAGACGAAAACAACCCCACCGTCAATACAAATATTCACATTTATCCAATCAAATTAATTGTTCTATCAAAATATAGGCTAAATTAGGGCTGTTTTCCCCCTAATTTTCTCCAGCACGGTTTTAAAAAATAGTAGTACAAAAAAGTTCTCTGTAGCATACTCTGAGTCAGTTGTATCCACATAGCTGCAAATAATGACCCTGTCATTCCTTCTCATGCAGCTAAAGCAGTATTTATACACACATATATACGCATTTGCAGTATCTGGATTTACATGTACCTAACATACCGTAAACATCTATTTTTACTTATTATAATAGCACCAAGTTATGATAAAGCTTGTAATGATTAAAATATGTACTACATTTCTGAACACAAGGTGACTTGAAATAAAAAATGGACTTTCCAATGGAAAAGTGTAACAGGGTCTAACAGCACTATCCTGTTATTAAGTACCTATAAGCATTTATACATAACCACTACTGGTCCTCTCCATGTGTTCTCCACATGGCTCAGGAGTGGTCTGTCCCCATGGGTCCAAAGATGAGCCGGTGTGGAAGAAGACTTGCCTGGCTGAACAGAGAGTTGTGGCTAGAACTTAGGAAAAAAAAGGCGGGTTTATGATCATTGGAAAAGAGGGTAGGCCACTCAGAAGGATTATAAGGATGTGGTAAGGATGTGTAGGGACAAAATTAGAAAGGCCTAAGCTCAGTTGGAGCTCAATCTGGCTACTGCTGTTAAAAGATAACGGAAAATGTTTTTATAAATATATTAACACGAAAAGGAGTTCTTTTAAAGTAGCCACCTTAACCTTAACCATAACTTAAAAGCCATCATACCATCTTTATTTGAGAGAGCAAGATATGCCAGGTTAACTTGAAAGAGAGAGACAGCACTAATTAAAAGCTAGTTAGTTGAAATGTTAAATAAGAGAGATGTTTTTTGTCCTGTGCGTATATATATATTTAGTTTTTCATGTTATCTTTTAACTTCTTTGTTCTATTACGAATCTGCTTAGGTAAGCTATTTTTTAAAGTTACCTAGTAATAAATCTGACTTTGGGTGATCAGGAGGCTCCTCAGATTGCTTCACAATGACATTGTTCTCTGAATTCCCAAAACAACATGAGGGTACATCTGCATGACAGCAGCATGACAGTCCAAGGAATGGGCATGTAGATTTTGAGAAAGTGAAAGACTGTTGCAGTGACAAAGGGAAACCAAAATAACTTGCATTTGACACTACAATGTGAATCACCTGAATTTGACACTACCCCATGCCATATCTAATGGGGTATGATAAGCACTGCATGAAAGGAATTACTTGCTGCATTTTTTTTCCACAAACAATGTGCTTTCAAATACCAAAAAAAAAAAAACAACAGAAGATGGAAGATGAGTAGTTAATGCAAAAATGACGGCAAACGGCTTTTCTTGAAGAGTGAATTGTGAGAAGTACTGTGCAGCATTTGTCCTTTTGTCTTACCCTACAGGTATATAATGACACTGTGAGGCCACTCAAGATGTATACATTTTATTTGTAGAGATAAATATTTATGCATTATGCATCCACACAATAGTTTTGTATACTGCAATGGCTATTGACTCATCAGATTCTGAAATTCATGGCCATCTGTGGCTCAAACCTATGTAAAATAGAACACATTTTGAAACGATATACATATATATAAGATATGACTACATGTGTGTGTGTGTATGTAGGTATGACAAATCAGCTTTTCAAAAGTTCTCAACTTGTTTTCTCAGTACTTTTTTGTAGTTCCACAGCAGCTTTTAATTCTATTATATTATTGAATTTTGGTTATCTTGGCTAACCAAAACAAGGGAATTGGTCAAATGTGAGGTGTCTTTATTTTCCACTTGTCTCCCTTCATAAAATTTATGAATGACTTAAAAGGAAGGCATATATTCTTGTGAAATTTTATTTGAGCCTGCAAACTATTAATGGACTGAAATAAGATTTCTGGTTTTGCTATCTTTTCTGCTTTTTGACATTGAATCCATTTAATATTTGGAAGCTCTGTGAAGTCTGACTGTGAATGCTCTAGGCAAAAGCTTTAAATAAATTAATGAATAAAATCAGTATTCCTTTTTCATTTTAGAGGCATCAAGAGGAATGACCATGTAAGTTGCATAGCTGAAGTCCATCAGAACAAATGCAACCATGACTTACACAGAAGAGCCATACAGCCACACAATTGCCACAACCAAGACAACAGCAAATACTATGCTAGCAAGACTTGTAGTGGAACTGAAATGTGACTGACACATTGAACAACTCTTCCTTTTCCACCTTTAATGTTGTCCTATCTCAAGTCTAATTCCACAGAAGCAATTTGAATTGCTAACTGAAATAATCATGTCCTCAAATCAGGCCATTTTATTTGTCAGTGACAAACAGTTGTTTACTGCATGCAGATTTCTACAAAGCAGTGTTAAATATTTATCTACTATTCGTAAACTCATTAAATATTTAGTGTTATTGAACTGCAGATGGCACATACATATAAACCCTCACTAGGATAGTCAAGGATAACAGCAATGTAATATATTTTTAAATTTCCCTAAATACAACATATGCTTTTGATTTCCCTTCAAGAGTGATAGTTGTCACGTTCAGGAAAATACTTGAGTTAAACATAATCTGTGCTCTTTCCTCCCTTTCTGTTAATGCAATGTAAATAAAACAAAAACAAAGTAACCAAAAATAAGGCCTCTATGAGTTACACATTAAATCTTAAGGTAATACAATTACCTTCTGGAGTAGATCACATCAAGTTGAAACACAATTTGAAGAGCTCCAGTGCTCTTTCCTAAAATAAAACATCATAATGTTTATGAGTGTGTGCATTAAGGAAGCTAGGGTGAAAGGAGCTGATTTAACTGAGTTGGGTTTAGCACACCATGAAAAGCTGCTTCATGAAGTATCATTCTGGATAACTGAGAAATAACTTGCCTTGAATTTGCAAGATGTGACACACATATAACATTGTGTATTGGAAGCCAATAAAAAGCAGACCATTGGAATAGTCCAGACGTCATCTCACTTCTCTTAATTACTTCCTTAATTTTGTAAAGCCTCTACAAATGTCTAAAACTAAACCAACTGTAGATTTTCTGCTCAGATGTCAGATTTATTATATTTACAGGATAAGAACAACGAAACATCACATATCTCAGTAGTTCTGTAGATCTGATAAACAAATTAGAAAAAAAGGAAAACAAAACAAAACAAAACAAAAAAAAAAAAAAAAAAAAAAAGAATTCAGGTATTTCATTCCTTGTAACACTTCAACTTATCCTAAGCTTTATGAAAGTGTTTTTTTTCCCCCATGTATTGGCTTCACTTCTGCTCCCATCTTTTTTTATTTTTAAAAAAATACACAGTGTGTATATATATATACATATAAATACATATTTATACAATTAAAAAAAGAAGAAAAAAAAGAAATGAAAGAAAAAAGAATAGGATTCTAGTTCTAACAAAGCTCCAAAAATAGTATTAAACATCTTAAATAAATAGTATTAAAAATCTTAACAAAATACTGAAAAAGTAAATAAATACATGAAGAAATATCTAAAAAACTAGAGAAATACAAAAAGTCTTGACTCCAGTTCATTTACTGACCAACTCAGAAATCTCTGACTAACCCAACCATGTTAATTTCCAAAATTTGGCTAATATTCAAATGTTTAACAGGGTAATTTCTTTAATTTTAGATATCCAGCTATAAAATGGCACATCTGCAAATTATGCTTAACTGCTTTACAACTGAATGTAGCATTAAACACAAAATAAATCCAAACTCACTTCCTGCTAATTTAAATGCTGCATTGATGAATTTGTGTTTCTGTCAAACTGAAAATTGTATATGACTATAGCAATAACTGTGAAGCCAGATATGATGTTTGCTTGTTTAACAACAAAACAAAAACTATTTAGCACTAACTTACAGGAAATAAACTCATTCAGAGAGTTAATAGCTCTATGAACATCTCCAAGTTGAATGAGAGTCAACGGAGTGCTACTTTTGTGAAAACTTAATGCTGCTAGTAAGCAATCTCTCTAAGCAATGTCTCTCCTCTGTGCAAAATCCAATTCAGCTCAGTTACAAATCAGCATGACAAGGACTAAGAAAAAAGTTAAGGTGCACACGCCAGCACATAAAAATGGTTAGAAATAAGCATAAGAACTACTAGCAGTGGTGACTATGTACTTTTGGTGATTTTGTTGAGCTTAAGCTCAAGCTCTGTACTGTAAAAAGTTGTAGGTTAATCTAGAAAATCAGCATTGGACCCCACAAACAACTCTGTGTATGTAAACCTGCCTCAGCACCCTTGGAGTAACAGTTGGTATAGGTGTGGAGAGCTCCCTTAACAAGCATGACTGTAAAGTATATTAGCTACTTCTGATTAGATAGTTTAATAGCTATGGATAATTATTACCTAATTTAAGAAAAAATTAACGTTGATTATTTTTTTTTAATTATATGCTATAGCTACACATGACAATCTCATACAGACTCCTTGATTCACTCATATTAATTAAATGAATGAGACCTAGATCTTCTATGACTAAACTCACTGCTGTGTTCACTGTTGCCCCAAACCAAAACACAACCCAGAGAGAGCAGCCAGTTTTCACAGGACTGGGTAGTTTTCACTGGACTGTGCTGGCTGGCTTCCATGAGGTCCATCTGGCACTGAGCACAGAATATGATTTGGGTTCCCAAGCCTAGAGCATAAGTGGAGAGATGCTGCTTAGTTTTGCAGACTAACTGGCTGGGAAGGGTAGCTGGTGTAACTTAAAAAGGTATGCAAATCCTGGCTTATGCTACATACTTTGGTTGCACCTAGAGAGCTTTTATAGCTATACTGTATTACTTATAGTGTCATCAAAGTGCTATCAAAGGAATTAGGTAGTAGGGGTGATATTGCAAATCCAGAAACTGTGAAATTTCTGCTCAGCTATAGAGGTTTTAATACAACCCACTGAATAAGAAACTATTCTAGTGAGAGAATTCTTCTACATTTATTAATTACTAAATATTAACGAGACAAAAGGTACAGCAATTCTTCAAGAAATAAATAAAAAAAACGCAACCAACCAACCAACCAAAAAAACACACTTGAATTCTCATTAGGAATAAAACATTGCTACCCTTATGACACTTAATTCCCAAGTTACCTAAAAGACTGGCATAAAACAGATGTCTTTTCCCTGAACGTGCATTATGACACACAGTACTCATGTGAGAGACTTTAACAGAGATGATGTTGAAATTTCCATCATCTCTGAACTAGCATTCTGGTAGTCTGGGGAAGTTTATACAACACAGCTTAGCCAAGCTGCCTAAGAAAAAGAAATGCTGCTGCTGTGATGCTTTGCTTAAAAAATTGACAACTTTTGAATCAATATGTAAAAGAGGACAAAAATCTCTAAGAAAGCTGACACTCCCACAGATTTAATTACAGTGAGACAAAGGTGAGTGCTAATCAATAATATTAATGAAAGTTCAGCTGTTACTAGTTGAAGTATGCACTGCTTGCTTACCACATGGAAGCCAAACTATGATATTTCAAATTAGGAAATAGGGAGAATAAACTGTACAGGTACAGACTGAAGTAAAACAAATGATATTGGGAGGACAGAGTGCTATAAAAGAACAGTAAATGAGGGACTGGAAATGACACAGACGCATTACAGTGATTTCATGTTAGTAGTATGTAGGAGTTTGTACCCTAATGTTACACTGTCCAAGACAGAAAACTAATCAGATTTCCATCACCTGGTAAGATAACCATAGAATTTAATAAGAAAACAGATTATTTCACTTTGCATGTTTTATCACTATCCAAATTAACATTCATAATGAATTTACATGAAAGGCTAGCATCCAAAGGGGCCCAAATCTCCAAATGGGAACAGAAATTGAGGCCATGGTAGAAGTGCAGTCTCACCTGACCTTAATGTTACCTTATTTACTCAACAGAGTAAATATTCAAACATTTAGTCAAACATTCATTTGACTATCAGACCTTCAATTCACAGATATTCTACCTTTTTTTTGTGCTGAGGAAACTCATGATTGCAAGTCAAACTTAGTGACCTCTAAATGTAATATGAGGATAATAATGATACATTAATTCAAATGTGTAGTATGTATTCACAGAATTGTGCTCCTAGGGTCCTAAATCATGAATGTAGTTTCATTTCAGGTGATGTATTCCACAGCACTTGGAACAAGAATTCTACCCTTAGATCAGATGATGAGGTCTCACCATCTACATGACACTGTTATTTATTGCAGTGACAGAGGATATATTCTTAGTGAAATACTATCAGAAAATGTAAGAAACGTTGGCTGCTCTACAGGAAACAACTGTATTTAATCCACTTCACTATAGCACTGTAGTGGTCAATGACTGTTACTGGGCATGGCCAACTTTTTTTTCCAAATAAATTTTGGTTGAGTTCTTCTCTATCAAATACATTTTTGCAAAGATTTTTTTCACGTGTGAAGGACAAAAACATAATCGGTTACAAGTTATTTCCTAAACACCCTTTGATCCTTCCTTTCTTCAGTTAGTATTTACAAACAGTTTTAAAAAATCACTCATAATGATGAACTCACTTCAGTATTTTCAATGGCAAACGTTATTCTTCCATGTGCCAATGAATAATCCCATTTTATTTTCCATTTGATACCTAATTAGATTGCTTCACCTCTTAATTTTAACAGTAATATTTATCAAGTTTCACCATATACCACTTTAGGTTGAATATCTAATGCTAGACTGACCTTGTTGCTCTCTACAACTTCCTGAGGAGGGGAAGTGGCAATGTTGGTGTCAGACTCTGCTCCCTGGGAACCAGTGACAAGATGTGGGAACAGCCAAAAGCTGCACCAGGGGAAGTTCAGTCTGGACATCAGAAAACATTTATTTACTGTGTGGATGGTCAAACACTGGAACAGGCTTCCTAGAGAGGTGCCTGAGAGAGATGCCCCCATGCCTGTCCGTGTCAGAGACATTTGGACAATACCCTCATTAATATGCTTTAAGTTTTGGTTAACCCTGAAGTGGTGAGGCAGTTGGACATGATGATCTTTAAAGATCCCTTCCAACCAAACTATTATATTCTATTCTGTTGCATTCTAAAAGTGACCAATACAGCTAATCTAAACCTAAACCAAATCAAAATCTCTCACCAATAAGTAAATACAGCCTACTATTTTGAGATGAAAAAAAAGGGGGTTAGAACCAAATAAAATTTGCTGTACTGTTTTCTAATCAATTAATTCTAGAGTAAGCCTATATTTTTCAGAGTTGTACAGATGAGTTATTAAAAAAAAACTACTCTGTGTTGCCCAGAGCAATATTTTGTATAGCATTTTAGGTTTAGTTAACAGATTTGAAAAAGTACTACTTACATGACATAGCAACTGAGCCAAATGAAGTCTTTACTAGGACAAACTGAGAACAAAGGAATCACTCCATGTTTAGAATATAAAATTTGAAAGTAGACACTGTACAAGTAGGAATTTATTTCACAATAACAAGTGCTTTGAATCCATGATTTATGACAGCAGCTATGGGAGTCACTTATTTAAATTTGTTGTCTAACACACTGGCAGATGCTTCCTAATTATTAGAATGCAGGAATGAGAACATTTTTTTTTTTTTTTTTCCAATGGATGTGTTATTAACATTAAACATCTTGTACTTTGGCAACTATCAAATTTGTAATGATGTATTTTATGAAGTTCTGTTTTAGGATTGCAAGCATTAACTTAATATACCATAAAAGCCAGTAGCTAAAAAATTTATGACACAAAACCTCAGACCTATCTACAGTGCTATGCCTAGCAAGTATTCCAGCCTGCAATGAATATAAATCAAATATTGCTGTCTGCAAGACATGTTGCATTTCAAATTATTTCCTTCATATATCTCCAACAAAAAACAAACCCACAAATTGTTAAGAAACAAAAAGTTCCAGGAGTACAAAAAACAAAAGTCTGAACAAAAGTTCTGAATTATCATTACTTTCAAGTATATATAGAAATATTTTAAATGTTAGCTTTACTAAAAGAGTCATAAAAATAATACCTAGAAGAAAATCAATAGAATACAATGTCCATGTACTAGGAAAAAGAAACCTGGGATTTATTTAAGGCCAAATGAAAAATTCTCTTGGATGTATTATTGCTTATTCATGTGAGACTTTGACAGTGGTATGCAAGGAAGTTAAAATAATTTTACAAGCATTAAATTGTGAAACTGCAGTCTCTTTTCAGCTCAGAAAAGAGACCATGAGCTTTGAATAAGTTACTTCTGGTATCTGTGAATGTGACTAAGCTTAATTATGTCTGAATTCCTAGAAGTACTCCCATTTTATATTTCATTTTCATGACACATTTAGTGATTTGAAACAAACAAACAAACAAAACAAAACAAAACAAAAAAAAAGGGGGGGGGCCACTGTGGACAAATAAGCTTTTAAGGCAGAGGCCATAAAATGAATTTCATTAACAAAGTAGACTGAAGTACGAAGTTGAGCACATCCACTGCCTCATGATGATAAATGATTCTGCTTTCTGTTATAAGGTACAAAGAAGAAATAACTTTCCTTTAGCTGCTCACAGCTTTACAGAACTGAGAGCAAAGACAGAGCTGACTGTATCAAAACCATCAAATAGTCATCACAAAAATTTCAAAAGCCAAACTACCTCCATTGTGCACACACATCTGAATTATTGAAAATGCTGGAATTCAAATTTGTACAGATCTTAACTCTTTGTATTATCCACAAATTTGCAGTACTGATATACAATAAGAATTTTTCTGAATCTATACTGAAGAACAAAAATCCATGTGATCCATGTGGCCTAGCACCCAGATTCTAACTTCACAATGTTAGAAAAACAAAACAAAACAAAACAAGACCAACAATAAACTACCTTAAATTACATGCTAAAGAAAAAAATCAACAAATCCAACCCCATAGCTGGGGGTATGTAAAATGATTAACAGATGTAAAATTATTAATGTCCTGAAATTTTCTTATAGTGTTTCTTATAGTTTCAACAGTTTCTTTAACTTCTTACTGCATTCTGTCGACTTCCCCTTCTTCAAAGGGAAAAGTACTAGTTTATTTTCTCTAATAGATAGTAATGTATATTGCTTTTTGTTTGTTTTGTTGTTGTTAATTTGAGCTAAACACCCAACAAATATGAGAACTGACTGCTGAGTGATGACAGGAGGGGTATAGGACTGGCAGCTTATTTTACAGTGCTTTAACATGTTTACATTTCTATTGTATTGAACTTCTCAGACCTCTGGTGCCTCTGTTGAATTCTAGCAGGTAAACTATGGACAACTGTTGAGATGCTCCCCACTAAAATTTTGTTTTGCTCCAAGTTTTTCATAATTCTAATATGAGAGATGATAAATTACTCAGGATTACACAAAACAATATATTAAGAATGCATAAACTAAATTCCCAATCACACAGATCTTTGAGGTTACAATTAAAGTGATGGTTAGATTTTCAAGTTAGACTCTGTAGTAAGCCCTTAGTGGTTTGCAAATAAGTACTATTAGTTGGCAAAGTTGTTGAAAAACAAACCCTTAGATTGCTCACTTTTAGAAGAGAATATTAATTTGCCCATTAAAAGGTCAAATACTGATGTCATCAACTGTATTAGGCTTATATGGCAAGGTTTTAGTAGTAGGAGGGAGGCTGCAAGGGTGGCCTCTGTGAGCAGAGCCCAGCAGCTGCCCCCTCAGAGCCAGCTCCAGCAGGCTCCAAAGGACCTGCTGCTGGCCAGAGCTGAGCCAGGGTGCAACACTGGTTGGGCCTCTGGGAGAACAGATTTAAGGAAGTGAAAAAAAAATGCTGCACAACAACAGCTAGGAGACAGGAGTGAGAAAATGTGGGAGAAGCAGCCCTGCAGACCCTGAGGTCAGTGCAGAAGGAGGGGCAGGAGGTCGCAGGAGGTGCTCCAGGCATGCAGCAGAAGTTCCCCAGCAGCCTGTGGAGAGGCCCCTGGTGAAGCAGGCTGTCCCCCTGCAGCCCATGGGTCCCACATGGAGCAGATCTCCATGCTCACAGAATCCACAGTGGTGCACAAGGATCTGACCTGAAGGAGACTCTCTCTCCCATGGAGAGCCCCCACAGGAGCAGACTCCAGGTGGAAGACGCTGCCTGGAGCAGTTTACATTAATCTCCCTATACTGAGTCTGTTTTGCCCGTTATTGTAACTGGTGAGTGATCTCTGTCCTTATTTCAATTAATGAACCTTTTTTCATCATGGTTTCTCCCTCTTCTCTCTTGAGGAGGTGGACTGAGAGGGCTGTGTGGTGGAGCTTAGCCACCCATCAGTGTGAAACCTTTGTTTGCTAAGTTACGTTTAGCCCCATTTGTACATTGTACATAAATACACAACAATTTTAAAATACTTTTCCACTGATCATTTGAATAATTTTCCATTTATAATAGAAGAAAACCAATTAAAATTGAAGACTTTTACAAAACGTGTAGTAGTTTATTAATACTTTCAGAGTGCTTGCAACTCTCTTACACTAAGCAAAAACTTTGCATTTAGATTTGTCCTGGAGGGAAATTTATTCACTAGCTGAGCCTGCATCAAGATCTGACAGGCTGAATAGTGCCCTCAACCCTCTGCATTTCTCTGAATTTAATTAATTCACTAAGTTATTGCTGGCCAAGACAAGCAAATTCTGATGTGGTGTTTGTTGCTTTCTCTAAATGAATTAAAATGAACAAAATGAACAAAACTCCAGCCAATAATTCCTAG
>NC_048896.1:23984000-24033691 GCF_011077185.1 Oxyura jamaicensis | reverse complement strand
AGAATTAAAGCTGAAATATCTGTTTTTGGAATACTTTCTAACAGAATCAGTCAGTGTTAACATTTTCACCCTATAATGGATTCCAGTCACTGTTGCATTATCAAAGCTTTGTCCTGACACCTTAATTGTTTGCCTTTCTTGGTACACAAAACTGGTTACAAAACACTGTTTTGTAAAATTAATTACTTAAAATGCAAATTGACACATTTTCATTCTTCAAGTTCTGACTGTGTGATTACTATGTTGTGGTAACAGGTATAACTGTAGTAGCAGTAACCATAATAATTTTTCAATTACACTGGTTTTGTCAAGTGTAAATCATCCTTGAGATGTAGCTGATCCTTAACAAGCCAGCTTTAAAGAAAAACATGAAAAAATACTGTAGCACTATCTATATTTTATAAAAGTGCTAATCCACACTTTATACCTAATTTATTTTACCAGATAACTCAATGCTTTAAGAGTCTATTTAATTAAATTGAGATTCAGTATAAAGGAGGTAATTCTAATTCTCAATGCAAAAATGTAATTATGAATGGAAAAAAAAAATCTTTTAATAATTACCTATGAACGTAGGCTGTTTGACAAAATGTATGTTCTGTGTTCATTGATATCTTAATTCACTGCAGCACCTAGCCTTTACTATGTTTCATTTGGAAAAAAAATGAATATAAACTGAGATTCCAGCAGATGCATTTAAGTATGCTCAACGCCAGCATGTTGACGATACTTGATGGCTGAGCAGACATTAAATCTATTGATATTGCATGAACGGTTATGTATGTATGCATACATATGTACTGAGTAAACCACCAGTGGGTAGCACCTATAACTTTGTGTGTAAATAAAGGCAGAGGAAAGCTCTCAAGACCAGAGATAAATGTATAAACCTTAAGATGGTGGGGGATTTTATACATCTGCACACTCAGTTTTTACTATTTGTGTTGAATTTTGTGTTGAATTTTGCAGCTGTATTGCCTTCTCTGAGAGGGAGGACATTTTCTTAGTTTCTGTGCAACACACAACATTAATGTAATTGGATAATTTTCTGTACCTTAATTTAAATATAAGTACAAGGCATCAATAGTCAGTAATAGATGTTATATTAATTTCTATGATCTACTAATCAAGTCTAAAGCCCCAAATAATTATATTTTATGATGTTATTCAGATTTTTTGATAAAGTCTCTGATTTTGCGTTATTCTGAAGAGATCATTGCAGCAAATATTTAGACATTATTTTGCCAAACTTTTTAAACATCCTTCAGGTTAAATGATCAGATGAGGTTAATGTAACTGCTGATTTTGTCAGTGAAGTGGCTTCTCAACTGATATATTTTTATGGAGACATGACTGAGTTTGATTTACTAAATGAAATAGAAGGATCTATTATGCTCTTCTCCCCACATAACGAGTTTCTGTAAAATAAAGTAGTTACACTGATTGGAACTCTTGCTGGAAAAGTATTTGTTTCCTGTGGCTTTGCATAAATGTGTAACAAAGGGGAACTCAAGTTCTGCTGATATTTTGAAATGTAATATAAATCTTTCTTTTGCTTTCTAGACATCTTAAACTGGAAAAAAAAATCTCAATAATACTTAGTCATTAGAAGCACTCATAAAATCAGATATGTTAGGATTGGAACTTTGGGTTTATGCTGGTACTATGTTAAGCTATTTAATATCTGTAATATTGCAGTATCTTTATTTCTCTCTTCACCTAATTACTCTAGGACAATTTGAGGAAGCAAATCTGAAAACTGGAATGTTTTAAAGACTTAAAATACCAAAATAGCTGAAGTAATTACACTTATGACATATAATGGAAGCACCAATCATCTCCATTAGTAGCTGCCACAATATTACATCTGTGATTCTTTTGGACTGCAAGTAGTACACATCAAGTAGAGTGTTCTAAATGGATGCATTGAACTCTGTCTCAGTGCTCATAAGTCTTGTGCAAATTGGGGAGTAAAAATCTTTTGGGTGCTTATAATTGAAAGAGAACTAATGAGCAGAAAGGAAAGATAGCAGATGCCATTTTTCTTAAATGGAAGTGCTAGAGAATCAATTTACTACAGACAATTGTACATACACTCTGAACTTGTTGCTTTAGTTTCCCAAATGCTATAAATAACAAAAGCAGTTTCTACATCTCCCTGTGGAATGTAAATAGCAACTGTTGTTTACATGCTTACTGCCTGGAGCCCCAACACTGAGCTACTGGAAAAAAAATATCTTTCTGAATAATATCCATCCCATGGTGAGAGTTCTGCTTTCTAATGTAAGTTTTATGCAGAGACTACTTATGTCTCCCATGTTCAGGGTGAATGAAAAATATTGCCATTACAGAAAGCCTTGAATACTTCTTGGAACAGATATTAGACAAAATAAATCTGGAAATTTTTATCTGCTTATCAACACCAAGACCTTTGCTGTTTTTTATTTTTTACTTTTTGTAAAATGTACATGTCTGAATCTGGTTGCACAAACCTAAATGACAGCCTTGCCCCCAGCCTGACATAAATATGCCCTCCTTGCCCCTCCTGCTCTTCTATAACATGTTATTGTGAATGCTATGTGACAAGCATCTAATCAAAAATAAAAATAAAAAGGAAAAAAAAGCTAAATTTAATTTATTTAATGTAATGTGGTGCTTATACTCGGGTGGGTGGCCAAGCTCCATCACAATCACTCTCTCACTCCCCCTCCTCAACGAGGAGCAGGGAGAAAATACGGTGAAAGGGGCTCAAGGGTTGAGATAATGATGAGGAGATCACGCAGTAATTATTGTGATGGGCAAAACAGACTCAGCATAGGAAGATAGTAAGATTTATTGCCTATTACTAATGAGCTAGAGAAGTGAGAAACAAAGGAAAGAAACCAAAAGCACCTTCCCCCCCGCCCCCATCCACCCTCTTCCACCTCCTCACCCGAGTGGCGCAGGGGAATGGAAGAATGGGGGTTATAGTCAGTCTATAGCATGTCTCCGTCGCTCCTTCTCAGTCACTCTCGTCCCCTGTGCTGTGGGGTCCCTCCCACGGGATGCAGTCCTTGCTGAACTGATCCAGCGTGGGCTTCCCACAGGCAGCAGCTCTTCAAGAACTGTTCCAGACATGGGTCCGTACCATGGGGTCCATCCCTCGGGAGCACACTGCTCCAACCTGGGTCCCCCACGGGCAGCAGCTCCTGCCAGGTCACCTCCTCCTGCGTGGTCTCCTCTCCATGGCCTACAGGTCCGGCCCGGAATCTGCTCTGGCAGGGGTCTTCCACAGGCTGCAGTAACATATTACCAGTGAGGGTGCTATATTTTTTGTGCAAGGGCTGTGAATGAACAAAGAGTAAGGAAGGATGAGCACTTCAGGTGAGATTCAGAGTTGTGAAATTAGATGTCTACATTCAACCCAGGTGTTCAGATGTTTCTCTTGGTTGTAAGTAGGAACTTACCCCATGCATTCAGCACAATCCAGAAAGCCTGCCAGGGCACTGGCTGAAATAGCCTGAGTACTGACCAGAGCTGTGATAGCAGTTGATGTAACACCAGAGCGAATCTGTAGAGCAAAATGGCCAGTGCTAAGGCCCAGATGTCCATGCTATAATATGGGTGTTTTAGTTTGCACTAGCCCTAGACTGATGCCTGTTAGTAGCCGGCGCTCTTCTGGCAGTTTTATGCATAGATGATAACCTTTTTGTCACTGCGAAGTTCTCTTTTAACACAGAATTCCAAGTTTGTCCAATTATAGAGGGGTTGCCAGTGGGCTTGTATAAAAAGAGAGCCTGCAGTTAGGCATGTTTGGGGAATTAGTGTCCCAAATGTCGTTATGCTACTGCTTTATTTGAGTAAAGTTACAAGAAAGGGTTGGGGTGAAGAACAGCAGACTGGACTTATAGTTTGTGACATAAATTGAATATGATCCCCCTGTTTTTCATCAAAAAGACTTTCACAGTCAGTTTTAACTGACTGAATTCATCCTGCAACATAAATAAAACAATAACACAAACAAAAACAAACGTAAACCTCACAAAAACAAAACCTTTAGAACAATCAAGCAAAAAAAAAAAAAATCAGTTTATCCATTAGACTAAGTATAAGTCATGACCTCATGATATTAATTTGAAATATTCTGGTGTTTACAAATTCTGTTGATGTAAGAGTTGTATCTTGAATTGACACTTTTTTAAGGTCAAGTAACATTTCAAATTAAATTTCAGCATTGTTTGTAAATATCAAGATGATGGATTTATGTGAATGAATTCATGAATATTCCCAGTACAAAGTATTCTATCCTCTACAGTGTTTGAACTTGTTAGACTTGTAGATATCACTGTAGTCTACTGGGGAGCCACTCTTCTGTGAAATGTTTTCATTACTAGCTTTCATTAGAGCTTTCCGCACACTTTTCTTCGTGTGACTATTTAAATACAGTTACATAGAGGCAGCCAGTATAACATTCAAACAGTATTGGATAGCTTTTTGTAAGCATTAATTTGCATTTTAAAAATGTAAAATACTTAAACTGGAATGTATTCAGATCTTTATCTAAATACTTGTTGCAATCTAGTAATAAAGACCTGCTGCACTATGAGTAGGCACATAAATGTAGGTTGATGGACTTCTCTTCCAATGTTTATTTCCTCCTAAGTGCACTCTATTTAATAGTTTAACACAGGCTGGATTTTCGTTAGGCTTTCAATTCTGAGCAGGCTTCTGTATGCATGCTTCTGTGATGCTCCAAAAATGTCTTCTCAATAACTGTACCTTTTTCATGGGTGCACCCTAAAATATCTGTCTCTATATAGATTAAAAAGTTAATATATAGAGAGATTATATATATATATATATACACACATACACACACACACACACATATATATATAAATCTCCATAAAAGTATTCCTGCTCAGAATTAAAAAGGGACATTTCAATTCAGCATCATCTCTGTAGCAAATGCAGTTTGGCAGGCGTGACTGCTGTAATTGAACCAGACTTGTTTATGTGTTCTTAACTCAACAGAGGAAACAACAACTATGTTGAGTGACAAAAAACTACTTTTTATAGCATTGTCATGGCTATTTATTTAGTATTCTTGACACAGGTAAACTGCATTTTCAAAAATGGATGCTTTAAGAATCAGGTGGAATGGAAGCACTACTACTCATTGTGTGTGTCAATGAGTAGAAAAGAGATTAGCAGTAGTTGGAGAAGCCGGACAAAACTCAGAACAATGAAAGTTCAAGAAGACTAGTCACTCTCTGTGATGTTGTCTGAACAAGAGATAAACTTAGTCTGAAGGAACCAAACCAAGCTGGAAAATGGAGGACATGTAAACTAGCCTTAGGAAAAAAAAAAAAAAATAAAAAAAAAATTAAAAAATCAAGATCATATCAACTTAAATTGTGATCTTTAAGAGCTTGGGGGTGAAGAGAATCATTCTTTCTGAAAGGCTAGAATTTGATGTACAGAAAGTTTCTTCCATATTGTCTCCTAGTGGTTATTAGAATGGAAAAAGACCAGTGTTGTGACCAAGTAGCTGAAATACGAGGGATATTTCATTTAATTTTGACTTCGCTTTGAATTTTACCAGAACTGGGACGACTACTTGAACAGAGTGCAAGAATAGACTGCATTTTTACTGTTTTGTTAATGGGAAGAAAATATACTGGGGGAGAATGAGAAGGAGAAACTAGAGAAATTGTGGACTTGTGCTATTATGTAGGCTTATCACTCATGTTACTCATATCATAGCTATTTGGAAAAACAAAACATACACACCAATTAAAAAAAAAAAAGCAATAGGAAAAGTGAATGGTAGGAGGAATGTAAATGCAAAGCAAAATAGGAAGAGATATCTATACAATTATATTGCAGGTGTCAGTGAGAACACTAGTTAGATAAAAGATCTTTCTCAGTTTTGTTGTGCTAAACATGAAATAGATTTTTTTTCATTGCTGATACTGTGTACTCATCAATTCTGCTTTTCATCTGCAGTGTACTTTTAAAAAGGAGCTCGTTTAGTGCTTGTGTGTATGCTTTTTTCTCTATTTGGTGGTAAGTGGAAATCAAAGCTTTGACATGTTCCATATATAACAGTGAATAGAAAGCTTCAAAATGCAAATCCAATCATAGCACATCTATTTAAAAAATAATAAATAAAAGAAATTGAAGGATGTTTGAGAGGATGAGGTGAATGGGGCTGGTGAAAGCTTGTCAAAAGATGAAAGAAAATGCATTCTGGGCACTTGAACTATAAAAATAGAAAACAGGAACTAGATGCAAATGTTTTTTTTTCTAAACACAAATGGCCTTCTGTGTAATGGTCTTCCTTGATATAAATGTTAAACTAACTTCTGCATAGAAAGGAAGAGGTCCATAAGGAGATTTAGCTGTCTATAATAGATCTGGACAAGAAGTAACTTCTGCATCCATTAATGTTTTTGCAGCTTTGTAAAAACTGCAGTTTCATCCTAATATGCAGCCCTTTGAATTTATTACATATATGGTGCCTTAAATTCCATTTGGATCCATATTTCCATGACAGTCAACACTCTTCCAGGAGTGAGAATAATGAAGAAGAAAATGCTTGCTTTTTCATTTAGATCAAGGACTTGGAGTCAATCATATGCTGTGAAATAGTGGCATAATTACACGCAATCTTTGCTGAATGTATGCTTGTGATGTTGGCAAACACCAGTGTGCTCCACATTACTTGACCATTAATGAGGAATAGAGGTGATATGGGATAATTTTAGGTGTGAATTCCCAGAGGATTTAATATATTGAAGATGAATGTGAAGACAAAGAATAAAATGCTGCAGTCTACAAAGCCAATTATAAAATTATGCCAGCTCATTATAAAACAGCTTTTCTTCCACTGAGTTAAATATCTTCTCACCAGTGTTTAAATAGTTGCTAATTCAGATGAATATGGAAGAAAATATGCCTTTACATTCTGCAAAGAACTAATCAGCTGGTGGGATTCCTGAAGATTTTTTTTTTCTTGAAGCAAGATATTTTCACCTGAAAGCAGAAGTCAGAATGTGAGAAAAATCATTCCCTTTTACTTCCAATTCCACATGAAGTCATTGTATGATCTTTGAGTTGACTACTCAGAGTCACATTCCTCCTACCCTACAAAATAAAATAGCATTGCTGTGAAGTCCTCTAGAAAAATGTTTTAGTAATATTTTTAGCTTGTTCCTATATATATGGAACAGGGTGGTTTGGTGGCTCAGAATGGGGCTTTGAGGTGTTACTGCATATTAAGTAAAACTTCCATAAAAATGTTGGAGCGATAAGAAATATAAATGAGCCAATAGCTGTTCCCCTACCATACCTAGAATGTTATAGACATTTTCTTTGCCTAGCAAAAACAAACAAACAAAACAACCCTGTAAGCATATACAATGAGAAAGGAGTATCACAAGTGGCTGTGAATCAGCACATTTCTCTCAACAGTTACTAAGCTTTCTTATTTGAATTGTTCTAACATTCATACATACAACATCTGTTATCTATGAATTTTGCAGGTAGAGATTCTTGGGTCAGAAATCAGCATGCTTAAACAAAAATATTTCAATCTGGGCTATTGCTAAGCTGACCTTGCTTTTTTGCTTTATTTATTTATTTTAACTTCTCTGACAGGAAACAGACAATATGGTACATCAGGGCATCCTATAATTATCAAATGTTGAGCATAATTATGTTCTCATACTTACAGAAGCAAAAGAAAAGCCATTCTGAGAGCATGAACACTAGCACCAAACTACTAGATGGAACTTGCTGTAAGGGAAGCAACAAATCATTGTAATTGAATCCTTTAACATGAGCATAGACATTATCTTTATAGTAAAGAAGTATATAGAACATCATATTTCTGTGTCAGTTTCCTGAAAATAAAGGATAAATCATCTTCTTGAGATTCATGGCTTGTTTGATGGAATAGTACACTTTCGCACATGAAGTGCACTTAATATTGCCCAGCACCTTGGAAGATGAAGAACTTTGAGACACCAACATTTTTTCATTTTCTGTGTCTGATCTAGTTATGGTTCTGCATATCACCAATGTTAGCCAAATATTCACTTTTCTTTCTGTTAGGGGAAGGTGTATATGTACTCTGTTACCAGTATTAACTTTCTTGTGTGGGTAACCAAGTAATTCCTAAACATCACAAAGGCTACTCTTTGTGCCCTCCATCTTCCCTGTGATTGATGGAATGTAACAGCAGTGTGTTGCTACATTATAGGAGTGGCTTTGGAGAAATCTGAAGAGTGTGTATGGTTACTGAGCACTGCTGTTCTTGACACTAGGTGAAATTCAATCTGCTGTGTGAATTAGAGGTTGGTTTGCAGCCAGGGTAAACTGATGTAGCTGTGTTGACAGAGCTGCAAAGGAAGGCAGGGTACAATAAAATGTCTGGTGCTTTGAAAGCCCTTAAGATTTCTTTATACGCATTGAAGCAGAACATTGTATGTTCTCCCTAGATTGGAAAAACAAGAAGGACTCCTGGCAGCATTCATAGTCATCCTGTCTAGGTAGAGGAGTTCTTGGTATTTAATTATGGGAAGAGGCAACGGACTCAGTTCTGCAGTGCTTTTGCAAGGGTTTTCAAATATGGCTGGCATTAAGGACTGTGGTACATGAGAAATGCAATAAAAGGAAGGGGGTGAATATGAAGGTGGTGATCATATTTGCTGCAGGATAAGTCACAGCAGTAATTTGAAAGTTAGTAGCTCATTAATATTCTACATGAAGTACTGCATGTAAACAGGCAGTATAGGTATAGGAAACCACTGAAGGGGAATCATTATTTCCCAGTGCAGAAATTGCAGGGGAGCTCAGGTAAGAAAATAAATTGTGAAGTAAAAAGAATTTGTTAAATAGCTTGTGTACATATAAGATTTATTTTTTTTAATACATCAACTAATCATTTATTAATATAATGTAGATAACTAACATGTTTCTAGTAGGGAATTCTGAAGGGCTGAGATACAAGGAATGACATTATACTAAGAAGATTCAGACAAGATAAGAAATATAGTCTGGTAACAAACTCAGTGGATAGCTTTATGACTTGTCATCTGTAGGATGTATATTTGAACTGGGACTTGACCTTTAGTACAATAAGACCCTCAACATGTCAGGTGTCTGTGGTGTAGAATCAGTTTTTGTAAACAGGGAAATGAAACATTTTGAAAAGTAACATGAAACAAAAGCTTTAGCGGATTTTCTCCTTCCCCTGTCATTGAAAGAAACAGACTTCCCACAACACAACTTTTTGCAAAAGGATGATTTAGAAATTTTGCTAGTACCGTTTTCTGGGGTGGCTCTCTGATGGGCTTGGACACCTCTGATTCTGGCTGATTCCACTAGTGCTGCACAAGTCCTGTCTTAAGCAATCAGCACAAAAAAAAGACAGCACCTGGGATCAGTCACATATCCTTAATGGCTTTCAAAACACCTCTGCACAGAGAGGGGAGATCTAGTGAACTAAATCTCAAAGAAACTTAAGAATATTAGCCTAGAGCAAGTTGTTTGGAGGTTGATGTGAATCATGCACAGCCTCTGACGGAAGCTGACCTCCCTTGGACTCCTTTCCTTTGAGGTATAGTACATCATTGTAGTAGGCAATGAACAGAATTAACTACCACTACTGGCTGATCTAGGGCAGGGTAAAGGAGAAAATGTGCTACAAATAAAGGACTTTTCCTCAGCACATCTGAAGTCAGAATGACAAGGAGCTGTTGGAATAACTTTTACTTTGTTGATACTTATGCTCTTCTCTGGTGCCATTAGCAACTTCATTACAACTGTTTGTCAGAGACTTTGAATTGTGGTGGTCTCTTTCAATTTATTAATGTAGCTGTGTACAACTAATGTGTAAACTAATAAGGCTGTTTTGCAAATTTGGTAATTTGCTAAATAGACAAACACCTTTGGAAATAAAATCAGTGTATAATGAATGAAGCTGTCATATAAGAAGAAAAACTTTCAGAAGCCTGAAACCTTGCTTGCAATCCATAAATTGTAAGTTTCATGTAACTTTTGAAGCTCTAACTTCTGATCTTTGTGGAAAATAAAAATTAAAAATCATTGTATTTGGCAACAGATAATAACCAGTTACTAGTACAAGATGTGCAACTGACAGGTTGGGTTGCCTCACAATTGCAACTTTGTTTATCGATTATTTATAAATAATGCTTCCCTAAAGGGATATGGTACAATTAATTGTTCCTGTGTTATGAACTCTTTTTCTTTCCACCAAGACCCATTACACAATGCAATGTTTTGGCAGAAGAATACTTCACAGTCCTGCTGCTAATGGATGGAGGGAGAAGGGTCAAGGGAGAGTTGGGTTTTAAACGTTTTTATGGCTGTGAAATGACAGCCTGTGTCTGAGGTGAGAGTGACAAGGAGCAAAGGGTGTGTACAGAGTCCTTCTGGTAGAAGTCAGAGTGCCCTCACGGGCATGCAGTTGTGAACTCAGCAATATTTCAGAAATTTCTGCACGTTTTTACTTTGAAAAATGATATGTTTTACTAGCTCCAGAGATTCTTTAAAGAAGAAACAAGGTGTCGTTAAATTCTACTGCTTGTGTCTCAAGTTGATGCTAGTACATTTGAAGACCATTTTATTGTTTCCCAGAACTTGTCCACATATATTCAAAGTAATCAAGGATGGATGTGGAATACAACCATTCTTATCTGATCACACTTTGTTTTCTATTTCCTTTATATTTCTGTAAATAACTACATGAAAAAATAAAACAGGAGAAATGACAAACTAGGTTATTAAATTTTTGTGTTAGGTAAAAGGAGCTGCTGGAATTATAGCTGTCCTCTTCTAAGACTGAAAATATTCTAGACTTTTTTCTCCCATGGGCGAATATGCCAATGTATTCCTTTGTATTTCTTAGTCAATATTTAATAAGTCGTTAATAGTGATTCCTACAACTGTAAGCCCCAAAAATGTATACCTACTCACTCCTCTTCTTCTTGAAGTAAGAATGGATATCAGAATACAGCAGTCAATGGCCAGGTAGAGGCTGGTGATGAGTGGTGTCCCTCAGGGGTCCATCTTGCCAATGATACATATTGGCAGTTGGATCAAGGGCACCCTTAGCAAGTTTTCAGGTGGCACCAAGCTGAGTGGTGCAGTTGATAGGATAGAAAGGAGGGATGTCATCCAAAGGGACATAGACAAGCTTGAGAAGTGGGCTCACGTGAACCTAAGGAGGTTCACCTGGCTCAGATATGAGTACAGAGTGGGAAAAGAACTCATTGATAACAGCCCTGTGAAAAAGGGCTTGGGGATTCTAGTGGCTGAAAAGTTTGACGTGAGTCAGCAGTGTGGGCTCCCACCCCATGAGGCCAACTGCATCCTGAGCTGCATCAAAAGAGGCATGGCCAGCAGGTCGAGTGAGGTGATTGTCCCCCTCTGCTCTGCCTTTGTGAGGCCCCAGTTGGAGTGCTGCAACCAGTTCTGGTGTTCCTAGCACAAGAAGGATATTGATCTGTTAGAACAAGTCCAGAGGAGGGCCACGAGGATGATCAGAGGGATGGAGCACCTCTCCTGTGAAGAAAGGCTGAGAGAGATGGGGCTGTTCAGCCTGTGGAAGAGAAGGCTCTGGGGTGTCCTCATTGTGGCCTTTCAGTGCTTAAAGAGACTTGTAAAAATGATGGAGGGTGACTTTTGACACAAGCAGATAGTGATTGGAAAAGAGGAAATCGTTTTAAAATAAAAGAGGGGAAAGTTAGATTAGATGTTAGGAGGAAATTCTTCATGAGGGCAGTGAGGCACTGGAATAGGTTTCCCAGAGAAGCTGTGGATGCACCATCCCTGGCAGTGTTCAAGGACAGGCTGGATGGGGCTTTGGGCAATGTGGTAGTCAGACATATCCCTGTTTCTACAACCTTTATTTTTAGTGCACATGAGGAAGTTATTTACCACAGGAGAAATATTGATATTTTTCTCATTCTTATCAAATCCTTCTCACACAACATATACACATTCATCATTTTTTTTTAAATGATATTTGTTTTTATAAGCAGTGTGGCACTGTGCCACATTCATTTGACAATGTGGCATGTGGCAAAGTACCATATATTATGTGTGAAAGGATTTCTGTCTCAAAACCTTAATCTTAATGCTTTGAGAGAAGCTGTTGTATCTAAACATATGTGCCCAGTGCCATTTTAGACACCTGCAATGTGTGAAATATCCTTGTGGAATCCTTCTAATGTGGGAAGTAAACACCCAGTGAAATACCCTTTGCTATTTAAAATGTCACGAGACCCACGTTATGGACCCCCTTCACACCCTCCAGGATCTTGGGACAGGGTACTCCAGGAGGCCCACCACAAACTACTGCCTTCCCTCCCTAAAGGTGTGTGTGTCCTTCCCTATTTGCGAAGTCCTGCTTGCAACTAGAAAGGTTCCTGTCCATTTCACTTGCATTTTTTTTTCCCTTTGTGAGAAGGTGGAGTATGCTGTGGTTGATAGAGTATGCACAGTAGCTCTCTCACATACTGAAATAGTTCTATAAGTCCATCCTATCTAGGAAAACAAGTAAAGCACTGTTGGTATAATTATTTATTTTTCCTAGGCCTTTGAAAATCACCTTCTGTACGACCCTATTCAGGCAAAATTGGCCACTTTTAGTATCCCATAATATTCTGTGGAATCCCTACTCTGTCAAGTACTGCAAAACAGAAGAATAAAATAGCCTATCAAGCTATGCAAATATAAAAATAATCCTTGCATATACTGAGAAAAAGAAAAGATATTTCTAAGGAAGCTGCTGTTCTAAGCAGAAAAAAAGGGGGCACACACAAATTGTTAATCCATCTTGCAGCTTGGCTGATTTACAAGACATTTTCCTGTTCAACTGAAAATATAGCAATAAAGCACTAAGGTTTAAATTGTTCCAAATCAAGCACTAAAGTGGACATTAATCTCTTAAACATAGAAGCGTAAAATACATTTTCCATTCTAAGGAGTTATGATACATTTTTACATCTAGCAAAATGTATTTCTGTCAAATTATGCAATAGTTTTGACAAAAGTTGTAGAAACAGTATGTAATTTTTTATATGAAGTTTGTGCAGACCTTTTTCCAACTAGATAGCATCCATCTTCTAATAAGAAACTTAAACTTTAAGATGATTGCAATCTTCATTTCCTAACAGGAATTATATGAAATGGCATTCACGTATCTTATTTGAAATTACTTGAATATCAAAGTAGTATGTGAAAGATTTTCCCATTAAGGACAAGCCACTTGTTAAAGAGCTATGAGCAGGTCTGGAACAGAATGTAGTATCATCTTGTGAGAAGGCTCATAAATGCTTCTCAAGGCCATAACACAGAATAGTCTTTTTCTTGATATTTATCAGCTTAGTACCGGCTTCTGATCCAGAAGATCAGAACTTTTCTGTATATAGAAGAGTGACAATTTTGACTTGATTTTTCTAAGGTTTTGAGTCTAATCACATGGGGATCCTCCAGCAAATATATTTGGGAAAGTTAATGTAAATAAAATAATTTCAAAATATATTTTGCTCTGCATCTAACCATTGCTAGCTATAGCAGCAGTGCATAAGCATGCTAATTAGTTGCACGAGCAGTGTTTACTTACCGAAGTTGAGAATCTCTCTCCCTAAGTTTTTATGTGAAAGATGATTTATTTTTATAGTATTCTCCTAGAATAATTAGAAGAATAGTCTCCATCAATATATACAGAAAATGTAGACCAGCACACCCTCAGAAAAACCTACAGCTCTAAAAACCTACCTTTGCTTTAACATGCCTGATATGTTCTAAGTCTGAGATCCAGAAATGTCTTGTTAGGTCCTAATGTGCGGTGGGTATATGTATTGGGCATGTAAACTCTCACTGCAGTTTTGGGAACTTTCAGCTGTCACAGCAAGCACTGACCAGCATGTTTCATTGCTAGTGGGACCAAAAACCTGGCTAATAGCACAAATGCATCTCCATACAGTGCAGCATTTCTGACTCAGATGCAAGTTGCTCCTTTTTTTTTTTTTTTTTTTTTTTTTTTTTCAGAGCCACTAGCGAAACAGTTGATGTTGTACTGTTTCATGTTAATCCATCATGGGTGCAGGACCTTCCTTCTTTGGACTTGATGCAGTTCCCATTGGTCTGTTCTCTGCCTGGCTGCCCAGAACTCGATTCCATCAGTCATGCACTCAATACAGTAGATAAGGCAAATAGAGGAAAGAGGCATTACTGACATGCCTGATGTTTCCCACTTTCTTTTTCAATAGTAGGAATATCAGTAATAAATGCTGACAAAACTTTAACCCTGCTTTGGTACCCTGGAAGACGTTTTTCATTTGCTTGTGCTTTTTTGTTCCTTGAAATGTACCCTACTCTCCAAGCTTCATTCTCTTGTCCCTCCGATGAAAAACTCAGACCTCCTCGTGTTGCCTCCTAAACTCTACCACAAAGCACCTTGGATCACTTTGGAGGCTGAGACAACCACTGGTAGGTACACAGATCATTTGAGAATGTCAACAGTAGTTAAATTTCACAGATAAATTACTGTATTTGCAAAACTAGGTAAGTCTAAAACTTAGATTTTTCAATAATGAGTAATATTTGACAGAAATTTATCTAATTTAGGTTTTAAAAGAATCCTGATCTTGCATGTCAACTTTGATTTCTGATCTCAGTTTAAGAGTGTGAAATGATGTCTTCTTTAAGATATAAAGTACCTTTTATTGTAATCTCTTTCTAATGATCAGTATTTTTCCCCCCCTCTGAATTATCATTACCACACCATATTTTCTCTTTCCCACTTGCTCAGGATCTTGATCTCTCATCTTGCTAACCTAGCTTCTCTTCTTTGTCCTAGATCAGGGTTCTAAGACTTTATTCTGCTTCATTTCTCAGAGAATTGTTTATTTTAGTAGCAACTCTGACAGCACATGTCAAAATAATCATAAATTCAAATTCTCATTAAATTTCTTAGCTTGAATCTCTGTCACATCAATGTTCTTTATGTTCCCAGACTGAGAAATTTCCTTAATGAAGAACTGTGTTGATTTCTCTGGGTGGAAACATAATCAAGAAAAGCTGTGATCACCGCACACATTATACATAGGACTATTTCATATTCACTAAAAAACAGTTTCCTCCACCAGCCAGTTGCTCTATTTTCACTATGTGAGAATCATTTTAACCCACAACTGCGTGCAAGCAGAGTTCATCCTCTGTGATTTTTCTGCTAAAGAGCAAAACAAACATGTTTTTGAAACTGCTATTTGATTTCTGCTTTTGTCATAATCTCTGGGTGATGCTTTACCTGTCTGTTGTCCTGTGTTAGTTCCAAAGGTCTTGTTTCTGATAGTTGATACCATAGTTGGTTTTATTCCTCCTATATAGTTTTTCTCTTCAGGTGTTGCTTCCGTGCAAATGATGGAAATTGCTATACAAATCTCATAGTTGTCAGTCGGTTACAGCAGGCTCTTCGGAGGTGTTTGCTTCTGTACTAATGCATGGTATTTTACATATTGTCTCTTCTGTAATAATCTGAAATGGTTTCATCTTCAGTAATATCAGAAACCTATTTTATTTGGGAACATGATCTTCTGTTAGTGATTATTTGTCTCTTGGTAATTTAAGGTAAAATGTAAACACTTGGTTTGACTCATTTTGGAGTGCATGTTAGAGAGTTTTGAAGAAAGCATTACAGCTTTTATTACCTGGCATCTTTTTGTTTTGCAGTTCAGTCTCTTCCTTATGTCACATTCAAGTTCAATCTTAGATGTCTTTTATGCAATGAAGAGATTGAATTTTATATTCACTGATTCTTTTGAATAATTGTTCTTCCTTCTAACATCTGTTTGTTCAATATTGTCCTCTTTATGTTTGCAAATAAGCACTTCTTTTACTAATTATAATTTTTGAACACATTTGTTTTGTCAGACTTCTCAGGTCTTCAGACAATATAGAAATCTAGGTGTTCAGTGCCTTTCATTTGTTTTCAAATAATTGCTGTTATTGTAATCAACTGAATGACTAATCTTCATTCCACTTCAAGAGAAATCCAAACAACCCACCTAATTGTTCCAAGTCTACTCTTGATTTCTAAGCAAGGTTTTATGGATATATATTTTGTAGGAAAGAACTTATTTAGTAAAGTAATTGAGAACATAATGCCTAAACAACTTACTAAGTTTCCTAAATGTCAGAGTTGTTACTGTTAGGTTCCTGTATTTCCTTGTTTCTTGCTAAATAGAATGTTTAGAAACAATAATAATAATAAAAAACATAACTGATCTTTTTAACTCTACATTAGGTTTAGTTTGACAGAAATAATGGAAGTTGATCATGAAGGTTTATCGCTGCCTACTTAGATAACATAAATATTTTTCAAGTTATTCTTCATAATAATGTTATGCAATTCCCAGTGGAAATATTCTCCTGTGGATGATCCAGTATCCAAGTCATCATTTTGTATTTGTTGTACATTAGTATTTGCATTGCTCCTTGTTTCTTTCATTCTACAAAACTGAAATTACTGAGCAAAATTTCCACAGGTATACACATCTCTTGTAACTGTAAATGTGTAAATGTAATGATTTTGGTGTAGCAGGAATTCATAAGCAATGTAAATGTTGATCACTTTGATAATTATCTTCTGTCTTTTTTGAAATGTGTTGAAGCTTGAAAATGCTATTAAAAATTGAGTGAACACTGCTATATTTACTGACAGGATAAATTGAATTCCTAAGGAAACTGTTAATCCATCATCACTTCTCCATTAATTTGTGAGAGAGATGTTGTTGCATAGAACTGGCAACTGTAAAGACTTGAAAGCAGTAACCATGGGTTATTATAGATATTTCATCTAAACGTTCCCTTGTGATTTAGTAAAATCCTAACTTCTCCAGGACAGTGATGTTTGCAAGGAATGAGTATTCTGGAAATTTGCAAAATGATAACTTTGCACACCTATGTTTGACACTGAATGTGTCCAAGTTCTTCCATAATACTTTTGGGGTGACATTTCATATATTTCATTCTTCTATTGCAAAAGAAACAAATAAGATACAAACTTTCTGGTTCTGCCAGACACCGTGTCATTTAAAAAATATCGTTGTGAGTTAAAACTGACAGGAGATTGGTTGACAGTGCGGATTATTCTTTTTCTTTCATTTTATCACTAACTGATGAGAAAAAATATTTTCTTTTCTTTATTTTTTTATTATTTTTTTAAAGCAAGAAGTCTTTCGATAATAATTTTCATCAGATTTTCAAAAGGATTTTAAAGTGTTGAAATGATACATAGTGGCAGGTCTTTCTTATTACATACAGTGTGTATTGACAGATATTATATATTACTGTCATAGGTAGGGCTGTGTAAATAATGCCATTTTTGATACTAATGGAAAGTGGAGGAAGGAGACATAGTTTGATATGAATTGTTGTTATTCAGTAAAATAAAAAAGTCTATTCAACTTCTCTACTCATAACAAAAGGAGACAGCCTTAACTAGATGGAAAATATGTCCTTAAATATAAAACTTGATTTAATTGTTGATATTTCACTCTTCAAAAATAGCTTGCACCAAAAAAAAAAAAAAAAAAAAAAAAGTCACAAAGTATTACCATTTTAACTTATTGTTATTAATTCCATTCACAGACACCTAAATCAAAAGTATTGGGTTGCGTATTATCTTCTCTTTGAGAAGTTTTGATTGAAAAGTTTTGCCAAATTTAGTCATTCTGAAATTGCTAATATTTTTACTAATATATCTGTCCAAAAGAAATAACCATTACTACCATGTACTTCAATGAATGGCTTCCATGCATTCATCTGTTTTTTCCCAAGTCAGTCATTGATTTTTTTTTTCTTGTTTTGTCTTTGGAGGGCTAATGGAAAGAATTTTTCATAAGCAGAAACCAGGCCCCCAATGAAAATGCCAGAAGAGATGGAGTCAGGCAGGACTTGGGAGAAGCAGGCCATGCTCTCAGAGTGACTGTTTCATCAGCTGGGGAGAGAGCAAGGAATGTCTTTCATAGAAAGAGTCTGGAGTTACAAAAAATGTGGGTGAACTTGAACTTCTTTCTGCAGTGACAGCGTGACTGGGATCATTGCCTAGTTTCTGTGACTGATACTCAGCCTTGTTCTCTCCTTGCCTTACCCAGTACAGATCTTCCTCCTGTGTTTTGCTATCAGAAAAACAACTGTGGTGGATCTTCATGGGGGACAGCTGGAACCAGAGGTTCTGGGGAGTCCCGGGAACCTGCAATGGGCAAAAATGAGGACTACAGGTGACAAGTGTGTCCAAAACCCCACCTGTGGGTTGTTTTCTAGAGGGGATATTTATTTGAGGGAAGGGAGTTTTTTTTTTTTTTTTTTTTTTTTTTTTTTTCTAGATGGCTTTAAAGGATAAAGACATTAAAGCTTGTTCCTCTGCACTGAGGTTTCCTATGTATGTTTTAAAAGCTCTAGCTCATTTTGTAAGGGAAGTATTAGAACATCCATTTGAAATGTGGAGTCCAATATGCGGTTCCTGACAGTAGAAGATGCATCAAAAGAAGGCACAAGCACCTTGTAGAGATTATTATAGAATGACTTTAGTGGAATGGGGTTTAGTGGAAGATTTGTTAGCGTTAGGTCAGAGGTTGGACTCGGTGATCTTGGAGGTCTCTTCCAACCTAGACTATTCTGTGATTCTGTGATTCTGTGACTTGTTGATGGGCAAAATTTCTTAGTATACAATATTTTAAGATTTTTTCATTCCCTCTAGGTTACTAAAGCCTCTGTAACTAATATTCTCAGCTGTTTAGTTTTTGTGTGCTTGCTTTTTTAATCTCCCAAAGTATTGCAGTCTGATAGATTTCTTCATTGCAAGATAACGAATTTGGCAGTTTAAATATTACTATTAAGCCAGTTACTGTGTACTGTATATTCTGGGCTCCATCCTAAACTTTCCTATTCAGACCTGGCAGATATAGCTGTTTGCTTACTTAACATGTGAAATAAACATATATATATATATATTTTTAAGTCCTGGTGTATGATATTTCAGTATTTACATTGTGATATTTGTGATTATGATGATGTTGTTATACATTCTTCCTTTTTATTCTTTTTATTAATATTTTATTTTGAACAGTAATTGGAAGCTAGCAGTGTAATGCCCTGTATTGCTCTCAAGCTGTTTATTATTTTTGTCAAAGTCCCAGTTTGGTGGGTACATAGAAGCAATGAAGATTAGGTTTACGCTACTATGCAGACTTGGCATTTCCCTGCTCTTTCCTTCCTCCTTCTTGTTTGCCACTATCCTGGATCCCCTTTCCCTAACTTTTTCTGTGCCCGGGGAGGATTTCAATGAGCTTACTTGTCAGTCATCCAGCTGCTGGTGGGAAGTGACTTCTAGTATCCCTAATCTCAATGAGGAACTACTGCAGATAACTGAAAGAGTTTTATTTGTCTGAAAATTGTAAAATGCCAAATGGAAAGTTACTGTGATAAGCCTCATACCTTATTGACTGACATTCACCTGTCTGCATTAATAAACAGAGATTGGCAAATAATCCAAAAACCAGGATAACAGTAGTACTGTAGGTAGGCTGAAGGGTAGGAGGAAAGTCTTTCCTTTCGGGAATATAACTGGAGATTAGGTAGCTCCATTTTCATTTGGATCTCTTACTGCATACAGTTTAGCTGCGTACTGGAGGGCAAAAAATACATTACTCTAACTGGACATTGATGTATTCCTACAAACTTAATAAATATCCCAAGTTACATCTGTTATTTCTGGCATTATCCTACAAAATCTACAGATCCATAGCAGATGTTAGTTTTGATTTATTCTGATTTCCTTTGTTTGGGAGGTCATGGTTTAGGATAATTATTTAAATTGTATAAGTAATTTCTTACTGTTTTCTGGAAGGCTCTATTTCAGTTACTAGCACTTCAGGCTTAATAATTCTGACCTCAGGGTGAGGGAAAAAGGGGATGAACTTGAGGAAAGCAAACAATAGTTAATCAAGTATACTAATGATGCAAAGCTTATCTTCTTCTGTATCTAAACTGTCTGTGCCAAACTAGGGCCTTGTCTAAGTTAGCAACTGGCAATTTGATTTCACTTTGCAATATCCAGTTCAAAACTTCCTCATATATTTTTTTACAACTGAAGAATTACTTGTTTTTGTTAAAAAATTGGAGACAGAATTATAAATTACATAACTCACAACATTTTGCTTTGCTCCATTCTCAAGTTTATGGTTGATTATTTTGATTCATTAATCAAACAGCTTCTTCTTACATAACTATTACTTACTGAAGTCATTAGATGAGCATCTGCATAAATATGCTAGACATCGTAAGAAAATTACATTGCAAGCATTTTGTGCTTGCAATAAATTCTGAGAAAATATTATTGCATTGTTAAGATGTAAAAATGCACAGAGCAGTATGTTTCTATAGCTGTAAGATCTAAAAGTTAAAAATACCATCGGGGAAGTGATAGAATTCCTGTCAACACTTCTAAATTTAATCTAAGAGCATGACAGTTTCCTCTTGAGAAATATTCCTGAAAAGGGAAGATTTACAGAGAGAAGAAAACTTTTCCCCTGTACCACTCTTTGAGGGAAATAAATCCCTGTCAGCACACTCAAATTTGCAGTTTTGGTGGCTTTCCAGGTGCTGTGCTGTGCCTTCCTGCCCCACCAGCCTGTTCTGCCGCCATCTTGTTGCTTTTGTTACTCTTGCCTTGTGCTCATGCTTACACTTCCGAACAAACTCTCTGCAAGTGTCTGTGGCCTTTGGTATTCAACCATTTTTACATTCTGTGTCTGTTTCCAGTTTCTGTAATCAGAGTTATCTCCTTAGACTGTAAACCTGTGGAGATAAGCACTGCTTCTCCTTTGGGCACTGACGCAGTCTTGGTTGTGTCCAGAGCACTCCTGCAGGGCTGTGTGATAAAGACGATTAACGACTCGGTAAAAATCCTATTATACAGCTGACTTGAAATGTCCTGACGAATAGCTCATCTATAAATGCTGATTCACAGAGCTGGAAATGTGTCACCTGAAATGTGTCACTTAGTCATCAGACTGAGCTGTCAGCAAACCCAAGGAAAGCGCAGAGATGCTGTCTGGACTCGATCAGTCCGCTCTCTCTGTCCCTAGTAGCTGCCTGAAGCCTCATCTGCCTTTCCCCACCAGTGTGACACCACAATGCACTCAGCTGCTCAGCTCTTATGGTGTCACGTCACCTCAGATTTGCTGACCAGCCACTGAGCCCTGGCAGTTTTGCTCAAGATAGGTACAGCACTTTTTCTCTCTCCTTGCAGTGGCTGAGTGCATCTTCCAGTGTAAAATACTTTCTCTGCTAACCTGTCTACTTTGTACTGATCTGTACAGAACAAACCTGTCTAATTCAGACTTCTAACCAGGATAAATATGTAATGTTCATTACTGAAGTGAAAGTGTGCTGATTTCCAACATCTGTCATCTCAGGATGCCATAAAATGTAGTGCTGTATCTTTTCACCGACGTTCATGTACCTACACCAAGAATACCAACCTGCCAGCTTAGGGCAAACTGCAGAGCAGTCCCTGTAGCATGGGCTCAAGCCTTATTTAAGTTAGACCCCTGCTCCCAGCTACTTATTTGGGCCAGATGGAATGGGGAGGATAGACATGGAAAATTTCAGTGTGATGCAGTTTTGTCCATCAAAAAATAATGCATACTGAATTCTACATAGCACAGCGTGAATACTTTGATCCTAAGCAAAAACAAACAAAAAAAAAAAACCAGTGGTACAGAAGGAAGACATACAAAACACACAAATGTGTGTAAATTTGCTTTTGAGCATTTTCTTCAAAATATAATATAGTACTTGTAGTCTGAGGAGCTCTGGCAGACCATAACTGACATGCTTTGGGACCCCTTGGAAGCAGACCCAAACTGACAGGTAATACATAAATAAATGGATAGATAGATACCTCTGTGAAATAATTTCTGTGGCTTCTCAGATTTATTCTAGAATGAAAGCTTTGACTTTTTACAGAAAGACCAACCTGTTTTCTTAGACAAGTAATGGTCCACAAGAATTTTTTTCTGATGACACTTCATGATACTCTTGACACTTACTTGTTAAAAAATGTTCCACAGTTATTTGCCTGCAAAATTAAACTTTTACATGATATGCACAGAGTTGAGCAATAGGGAGTTCTATTGGCTCCAGTGTTTTGGGAGGTGAAAGATACTTTTTGGTCCTAGTACTTAAAATTCCCTCTGGTTTAGGTTTAGGAATCAGGTTTCAAAATTAACTGCTGCTGTGAACACGTGTGCAAGTAAATTTTAAATGTATGTTTACTCATGTGGATTTGTTCATTCAATTAGAAAGGAGAAATATTATTAGAGCTTTCAGATAAATAAAATATTCCTCTAAAATCTCCAATAGGGAATATCTAGAAGTGAAAAACTGCCTGCTTTATCCTAAATCAATCTTAAAATATAAAAATGTACAACAACATATTGAATCATTTCAAATGTATATGTTAAATGGAATATCTTTGATATTACTTCATAATTAAATTCATAATTACTTCATAAGTAAAAAAAAGAGTATGCAAAGTTTTTTCTTATTATTTTTTCTTTGTAAATAAGCTTTAACATAATTTCATTTAGAAATTGCCTCTTTGTTCCAAAAATAAATTTAAAAAAAAAATCTGTGTAGACAGATTTCTGCCAGAATTCAAAAGGAAAATGAAGAAGATAGGTGAAAGGATGGTAGAATGACACAAAGAACTGCAGTAACTGCAGCCACAAGTTTAGGTGCTTGTTAATCTTCAGTCAGAAAGACACTGAAATATTAAGATTATTATTATATATAGAACTTGTAACATGATCTTAACTAGTTACTTAAAGGCAGTGACTATTTAGTGACTATTATGCTGAAGGAAACCTATACATGAAAGGGCCTGTAGAACATGGTATACAGCCTATATAAGAGGAGAAATATTTAGAGTGAACAGCCTGATGACATGTTGGTTTTACTTGCTAAAGGTAATGTACTCTTTGCAGGGTAAACCCTCAGAGTAATGAAATAAAAGATTTTCAATGGAAGTTTAGATGCATGGGAAACATTTATCAATTCTAAGATCAATAACTCTGCAATATTTCTTAGGAAAACCTTGTTCAAGCTGTTCCATAAGGAGTAGTGAATCAGTAGTGAATCAGTTCCATAAGGAGTAGTGAATCATGTACAGTGAAGATGTACATGAGAGAAAAGGTAGTGTATCAGGTGAGGCATCTAAGAAGGCTGTTTGGGTCTCAGCATTTCTGAATTTAATATTTGAAGAATGAAAGTCAAAGTAATATTTTGAGTTCAGCTTTTTTCTAATCTGTAGCGTTACTGCCACCATTAATATACCATCTTTTATGGTATCGTTCATCTCAAACTTGTATGATAAATTCAGAAGTAGAACCAAAACATATTTTTTTATTATTATTCTGGCTTAGGTATTTTATTTTTAAACTAATGCTTTGTTCCAGTCTTTCTTATTATTCCTATTCTGTTTTCTATAACTACTTTTCTTAATATTTTATTCTGTATAGCCATGCTGTTTAATACCAGTTTTGTTTTCTCTGACAGAAATGCCTTCTGCTGGAAAGGGCTCTTGCTGTTAAAATGTAAGAATTACAACATGGCAGTTATTTATTTTAAAATACGTGTAATATATAAGTGATTTTATAGAAAAATAGAATGTCATTTTAAGCTAAAAATCTGACGACTCAGTGAAGACCTTAACATTTTTCTAGACAATACAGCATTAATAAATGCGAAGTGGGTCCTCTTCCAAATTACTGAAAACTGTCCCAATTCTTTCAAAAATGCTACACAAAAATAATTCACGCACACACTTGAACATTATAAATGTTAGTCTTTTATGCAACAGCCATATCTGATTTTAATATTCCATATTAGTTTATTTGTTCCTCATTTATGTATTAACGTGATATCCATTGGCATATGTAGTTTAACGTACTCGCAAAAATTAAATACATTTGGCATACAACAGTGGCATTTTAGTTTCTGTATGAATCCCTAGGACTCCATTACCTCTTCTGGTTTGAATGCAAATGTCTATGAGAAGCTACAACTTATTATTCAGGAAGCATCCTTAACTGTATCGAAAGGGGAAACAGATGACTACAGTATACTACAACAAGGTAGCCTTTATTTCTAGCAATTAGCTAGAAGCCCTTTATGAAGTGAGAATTGTGTAGCAGAACTGAATAGGGAATTCAGAATCAGTGGAGGTCTAAGGACTTTGTCCTCAGCAATTGCTTAATGTAGCTTAAATGGAAAACAATATATTTTTCATGATTAAAAACAACAACAACAAATACAAACAAAACAAACAAAAAAGGAAACGTTTATTTTCTTGTTAATATTTAGTGCAATGTTAATATGATTCCAGTGTAACACATTTATTTAAAAATTAATGTGAGCATCTGCTCAGCTGCATGTGAGGAATGTTACAACAGGCAGTAAGATGCTGAACAGTTTTCTTCTGTTAAATCAAATCCATTTTCTCTGTGATGTATGCATACACAGATATGCCCAGCAGAAAAAGCTGAGAAGGCAGATAAAGGAGAAGGGGATTCTGGGCTGGGAGTGGGCCTTACAGATGTGAATTAAATTAAGTGGTCCTATAGTACAACATTTGGAAAAGCAAATAATTGGGACTGATTAAGATGAAAATTCAGTTAAGGAGAAAGTAATCCGTTCCTGCAAGCTTCACTATGGTATAAAGAACTTGCCCTTGTCCATAATTTTATCATGCTTAATTTAGTATTGTTTGGCATGGTCTACTTCTGGCTTCAAGAAAATGAATGTATTTTAAGCAGACTTCTTAGAAGATGGGTATAAAATGAAGGCTATATTAACCTGCTAACTGATAGAATTGAAAGCTGAAAGCTGCAAAGTTTATGAAGGTATTTGCATATGATCCATAGATGCATTACTGGTAAAAAAGAGGGGGAGTAAGTCCTTTTACTCTAAATAGCAGTAATATGAAAATAGTTGCTCCCATACTTTTCAAGAATTATTATTTCTGGTAGGCATAAAATGTAGCTGTCAACATGGTAGTATTAGCTATAACCAGCAAAAAGAATACTCCTGGGGAAAAGTTTGGATCAATTTACCAATTACAGTTCTTGAACGCTCTGAATTATGAACAAGAGATACAGTAGCTTTCAATTGTATAAATTATCATTATATATTCCTCTGCATTAAGGGATAGAATATAGTAGTCCCTCTTGGCAGTACTAACTAACCCACTGCTATATGGCACTCTTCCTGATGTTTTTATATTATTTCTTCGGTGGCTATGTAATCCTGTTCTTTATGAGAGCTGGCTTGAAATAGGAAATTTCTTCTGTGACTAAGCCTATATGATACCAACTCTACCCTTTCCTACATACTGAAGTTTTCTTCTTTTTGAAAGACATACAGAAAAAGGCTGTAGTTAATGATGGCCTTGTCATTTTGCTGCCCAGCTGTGACAGCCAGAGTTAGCTGTAGGCTAAATCAGAGACTGGATAAACACAAGCTCTGTGGCTTCAGAAATTTTCCGTTCTTGAAATGCCTGTTGCTGATACCACAGTTGTTTCAGCAGTTTCTGGGTTCCGTCAAATCCCTACTAAGTTATCGAACTTTTGAAGGTGTCATATCCTTGATAAAAGGCAAAAGGTCTGATGCAACATGCATTGCCTGCTGGGATGTTGAACTAACTGCTTGTCCAAGCCTGTGAGGCTTTGCTCATTGAATCATAGGAGGAAAAAATAAAATAATAATAATAAAAAGGCAGCTATAGATTCTTTTCTTTTTTCTATTCTCAGAAATTTGGAAGACATAATAAATAAATAGGTCAGGTTACTTCCACAATAATCCTTGCCACACATTTTTTTATGCTTCCAAAATTTATGTACAAGTTACAACAATAAAGTTTGTGGAAAAAGTCAGCTGAATCAGCATCAAATTAAAACGTTTTTTGAGCTAAATATGTGGCTAGACTAATTAATGGAGTGCACGAAGATCTATAAACTTGGTTCCTAAGAAGGATTAAAGGATGTCAGAAAAAGTACAGGCACATTGAGGTGTTTACCATCAATATGACTGAATATTAAAGAAAACAGGGATGAAAAAGAGTCAGGAAGTACGTTGTCCATCTTTATATACATTATTAAGCCACACTAAAGGAAATATAAAACCAATTCTAGTGCTGGATGTATCCATAGCTGAAAGAAAATGGTAACATACATTTGGATCATTGATCAGGCTTGCCAATTCCTCCACATGTTGTCCTCAATTTGAATGGCCTATGTTGGTTTCCAAAAAATGGAATTGGATAACTACTATTGCAAAACTTTTGGGAACAATGACAATGAAGTGAGTGGTAACTTACCTTCTCCCAGGTCTAGGTCTTGGGTCCAAATGTTAAGTAGTGTGTGTATATATATATATATATATATATATACACCTTTATGCCTTTTGAGGACTAAGCCATATACTTCGTATAATCTTTTTAGTAATGGATATGAATATTATGGATTAAAAGTCCAAGCCTTTTGTTTCTGGGCTTAAATGACTATGAGACTGTGTAAATGAAAACTTTCAAAAAAGAATTAAAAAAAATAATAATAATAAAAAAAAAAGTGGATAAAAGTCTTCTAGAGAGACAACAAGAACGTCAGACTTTAAAAAATATATGTAATAATAGTAGATATCTTTTTTGAGCTAAATTGAAAGGTGAGGTCTCTAAACTTTAATAATCTTCCCCCAAAAGCAGTACTTCAGTATTTTCTCAGCACTGGCACTTATATGTATAAATATGCCAAACATTTGCATCATACTGATACATAATTAAGATTTACAGGTGCTCCATAGATCTTGTCTCTGCTTGCATTTTTTGTGTCAAATTTTAAGCACAGCATCTTTCCTGATTTTGCAAATATATAACATTTGCACTGGAAGAGAACGATTTAGCAAATATGTGGTATAAAGAGAATTAATATCCAGTGTTTCATATAAATTACTGGATGGCATAGACCTGTTAGACTAGTTTCTGCTGCTGAATTTGCAAAAAGACAGGATTTCTCAGGCTGTCTTGTCTGCTAATGCACTTGGTAGATCAATTCACTTACCTAACCTTCATATAGGGATCACTGCTGAAATGCACTGTAAATTAAATGTTCTTATGTGCTAGTTCTCAGCAAGTCATCAGGTTTTGGCTGACTTTTTCAGTTGAGAAGGTCAATTAGGTTCTAAAACACAATGTTGCTTTCAAAGTTTAGACTATGAAAACATCTGTTTTAATGGTAGCAGTAGTTGGGATCAGTGGATGGCCTACGAACTCTGTATACAAAATTAATAGTCTTAATTTATTCTGCTAAAGGGTAATATGTGGAAGGATCAGCAGCTTTTTAATTTCAATGGTGTTCCCTGGTGGGAATCTGCTTATCTATAGCTCAGACGGTCCCCAAAACACTGAAGCTGAGCAAATTCTATTTGGATGGAAGCTGGAAAAAGAGAGATTAAGAGGACTTGAACTATTTTTCTTTTTAGCTTGGTTTTCTGTTGTATTGATAAGCTGGCTGGTGAAAAGAATTGGAAAATGCAAGTCTGTAGATGATTACAAGGAACAGTTCAGTAAATGGTCATGTAAACATTTATAAACTTATATTGACTTGCAGCATTAAGCAAAATGTGTGTTTCTGTGGTATTACGGTGTAGCTTTATACATTACAGCACATTAACTCTGTGGAGCTGGATATCCATCTTTACAAAAAGTGCAATTGTCTTGTTTTGGGAGGGAATGATCTAATTAGACCCTGAAGGACAGAGTAAAAGCAAATGGACAATGGTAACTTTAGAAAGACACATTCAGTGGCGGGAGCATCTGCTTTATGCAAGGAATTGCTTCTTCTGCTCTTCCCTCTGATTTACCTTCCACATCCTCTAAAGCCTCTATACCCAGGACATACCCAAGTCTGTTATGAACTGCACACCTTCCCACTGATAAAGAATTCATGCATCTCTGCAGATCAAGTTTTGAATTTTGGAGAGCACAGAGAAACAGTACATGGCAAGAAAATTAATAATCTGGGGAAAAGTTAACTTTCTGAGAAACCAATCTTTACAACAGCTTTTCTAAAAAGAAAAAAAAAAAAAAAAAAAAAAAGTACTGTAAAAACAGACTGTATCCTTCCCATTATTTCCTCATTGTTTAACTGTGCATGAACCCAGAGAATCAGAAGTGTTGGGCCTTGCTCATCACATTTTGGAAAGAAGATGATCCTACGTTATATGTTCAAATACAGCAATTTTCTAGTTTGCTAGCAGCATCTTCTTGAAAAAACTTCTCGGAATTCCAATAGTTCTAATCACTAACATTTGCTACAAAGCCAGGGTGTGACAGCTTATAATGTAACATGATTATTTTCAAGTGAAATTTCTTTAATCTGAATTTTTACTTTACCTAGGTGTTTGATTTAGGCCTTACTCCAAGTGGACTGTGGTCTACTGCAAGCTACCAGATTTTATCTACTTTCTTTCTCAAGATGCTTGTCTGTATGTTTAAATTTACTTCTAAACTACGAAGATCTTCTGTCTTCTTTTCACCTGCTGATCATGAGAGAAACTGATAACCTGACTATAGCCACCTGTAAAAGGACTGACAGAGAGAAATAAATAAACTGCTAAACTGGGAAAAAAAAAAAAAAAAAAAAAAAAAAAAAGTGTTTTGCTGTTTTCCTCTATGTCTCAGTACAGTGATACTTATCAGCAAGAATTCTTCAGGGGATAAAACCCTCTGCTATGTCTGGGTGTCTGCAGTGATGCTTCTTCTTTGTTGTAATTCTAAGCTGATAGCCGGAAAATGAAGTACTCCTAATCTGAGAGAAATGTGTTCTCCAACTCAGTGCTGTGAAGAGAAAAAGAATATGGTATGCCCCTGTCAAACCATGATCTTACTGCTAATCTGCATTTAATGTCTTTGGTCTCTTCTCTGGCTGTAGCATACCCTGTCTGTTTAATTACTAAGCTGTGCACCATTCTGAGGAAGCCCAAATGCTGCTCTTCTACCATTTTTTTCTTTCATTCTGTTGTGTTTTAATTTCAGGGGAAAAAAAAATAAAGAAAAAAAGAAAAAAGCTCTTAAGCTTTTCCTTCATTTCATGTTTTCTCCTAGGCTTACTCACAGTTTATGAGGGTATTGCAGGTTGCAGGAGAGATGGATTTGGGAAAAGTACTGATGTGGAACATAGGCCAGCAGAGGCTGCTCTGTTTTAATTCATAATGATTTGTATCTAGCTCTGTGAGCTTAATGAACTTTTTCCATCAAGTAATTAGATTACGGAAACAAAAGAAACTAGTTGACCTTTGTGGTTGTTCTCTAAGTGTCACAGAAAGAACTATATGTCATGATGGAGGTCCCTAGAAAGCATCAGTTCACCCAGAGTCTTTTTCCTGTGTTTATATTGGCAGAGCACAGTGCCTGGCCAACACAGCAAGGACACATAGACAGAAGAGTATCTTGTTGTCTACTGTTCCTACTGCTTAACCCACATGCTTATTGGTTTTGTGTATTTTTATCTTGGAAAGGAGACGAATGGCTGTCTCTGTTTTTGAGGTAATGGTATCTCAAGTTACAAACAATGATGGTGGTGCAGTTGCAGTTGATTTTATTAGGTCAGTTATGTCAGTGACACCAACTGTTGCTATTTATGGTGAATCTGTTAGCTATTGAACGTGAAAGAATAGTTCCAGTACTCTTAGTGATAAAGGTAATGAATTTCAGAGGAAAATATATATATTTTTTTCACACAACAGTTAGCCTTCAAATTTTCTTCTTAAGATAGAAAAGTTTAATTAACCTTTATCAGTTGCTCATCATGTCAGTGGATACACTTTGTCTTGTGGTGATGTGAAAATTCAGTCTCCATAAAATGTTATAATTAGTCCCAGAGCTGAGTCTCCTAAATCTAAACAGAAAATGTTTGTTACAATGAAATGGTGACGACTAAAATTTGACAGTGGAGTGTAGCATTGAATCATTGCTACTGAATCATAATTATGGCCAGATTTGTCCACAATGTGTGGCTAGAGGTTGCTGACAAGGTATGCAATGAAGAATCACAAGATTGCATTACTGTCATAGCCAAAAGTTGTAGTAGTTTCAAAGATGTATAGATTTAATGAAAGGAATCTTGGAACTGTTTGCTTGATAATGGTATAAAAGCATCCACAAAGAAAAAACTGTGTGTGTAATGACTGGAGAACAAGTTAGTGTAATTAAGAATGTATTGGCAAAAACAAAAGCCAAAGCATAAAAAAAAAAAACACATTAAAGAATTCAATGGCTCTCACAAGTCATTGACAACCAGTACCTTAAAACAGTAATATTACAGACCATTTTTAACAAATTTTGTGTTCTGGTTTGCGTATAGGGTGTTTTTTTTTTTTTTTTTTTTTTTTTTTCCCTTCTCTTACCATGAAGCTGATGAATGATGATTTGAAATAAATGAGATCTGCTAGGTAGCATTCTTGACTGGCCAAGTTTCTTTGCTGTCTCTCTGGAATAAGCCAGTGCATCTCTTAACTAATGGATCTGATAGAGATTCTGACAATCTAATCAAAAAAGATTAACTGCTAATATATTATTTTAATATAAATTATAAAAATAGTGCCTTTTTGGAATACAGGTTAATGGGCTGTTACAGATTTGTAGCACTCATTCGGAGGATAGTGCCTTGAAAATGAGGACTTGTAGAGTCAGGTTACTTACATGGTCCATTTTAGATACATTTGATATTTCCTGTGTTTTATCACTCCGAGCTTTGAGTCTTCTCATGCTTTTCTCAACAGCCAGAGCTATCGTTCTCTTACTTTCTCAACCTGTTTTATTGTCTAACTTGCACTGATCTTCATTCTGATCTTATCTGTTCCTTCTCTCCAACCTAGCTAGTTACATTAGCATTACTACTTTTGAGGAGAGAGACAGATATTCTCATAAGGGTTTTAACACCTACACGTCTGACCTTTCCAAGCCTGTATAATGTTCTGTTTCTTGTCTCTTCATGCTTGTGATGCAAAATTCAAGAGATGCTTCCTTTCTGCATTCTCTCTGCTGGAATCACAGTACTGTGCAAAGCCAGAATGGTAGCCACGTGTGCTTTTGTAAGTGGCTTATCTGTATTTGTGCATACAAACCAAAACTGCATTATATGTATATTATTTGAACAATGCACTATTTGCCTATGTGCAAACTGAGTGGGTGAATTTTTATTCTTGTTTAGTCTAGTATAAGCGTGACAGGTGCATTTCATAAATATAAATTTCTACGGCATTTGCACTAGCAGAATAAAAGTTTAATTGTGGTACAGTGCAAACTGCTTCCTTGGAAACGGGGGAAATGGTGGGCTAATGCTGCAAAAAAGAAGATCAGAAAGAAGAATAGAGGAGTTATGTATACAATATTTTCTTTTCATTTAAAGCTTTTGTTTTGTTTTATTTTTGCTTAGAAATCTGCTTTTCAGTACTTTGTTCAAGCATTTTCTGGTGCAATATAATACCTCATTCAGTGACTGTGCCTGTAAAGGCCTGTAAGGACTTGAAGACTTGTTAATATATATGCATAGATATACCTCCTCCTGCAAGCATTTTGTAAAGCTTTTCCTTATCTTTGACCATTTTAAGCACTTGTCTTTGGACAGTTTTATAGTAGAAACTTATTCATGAGGATTTGATCATTCTATTAATAGCCTGGAAAAAATATATATATATAAAAAAATCACGATGTCTTAAAACTTACTAGCATCTATCATTTTGGGGGGTATTTCCCAGTTTACTGAAGCAAAGCAAGTATTTTGTGAGGAAATAATGGTTATCATATGTCAAGCCATGTTCTTGGCTGATGTAATATGTATAATTTTAGTCTGTCTTCAGTTTTGTCTTTACAGTTTATTTTTTCCAGTTTTAAGTATTTACAATGCTATCTTTTTCTATTAAGGCCAGGGAAACAAGTAGTTCAGCCGCTTGCCACTTGGGCATCTCTGTGGTAATTTATACCTCTGTGCATTAAGCTATTTAGGATGACGTTAATTCTTGAAGTCTGAGTGATACTGTCACAGGTGAATACTGGTTCTTTTGTAATGCTTCTTTATCCTCTGCCCAAAATATTGCTAATAGTTTTGCAGAAATTACAAGTTTTATCTTTCTAAAAAAAAAGAGAGGTTTTCTTTCCTCTTTCTTTAGGAATTAAATTCAGAAATTCCTTCCTATTACCAGGAAAAAGTAATATTTCCTGATACTATTATTTTAATAACTAATAAATAATTACTATTATTTTAATAACACTTAGTAAAAACATTACTAAAATTATTTTAGTAATAAATAATAAACTTTATTACAGCTTATAATAAATCAAAACAGTATACCTAAACTTGTGAGTCAGAACAGTTTGTAGATTTGGTGTCACTGTATTCCAGTTTAACTGTAAATGCCTTAGCAGCCATGATATCCCACTGGCTTGCATGTTCTCCCAGCATCATAGTGCATGTTGCTCTCTAGGTTTATAGGTAGAGAAGCTGGATTTATCAGCTTAGCAAGCACATAAATTTAAGAAAAGAAAAGAAAAAACAAACAAAAACCAAGAACAAAACTAAAACAAACAGACAACCAAACAACCAAACAAAAAATAAAAAAACTCAAAGAAACCCTGGATCTGAATGCTTTTTTTTTTTTTTTTTTTATCTAGGGCAAGAATTGGATGCATAGAACACATTTTTCACTGAGTTCCTGTTTTGGTAATGATTAATGATTATAACATAGCTCTCAAAGTGCATTTTCTTTAAGGTATGTGTTAAAACAAAATGTTTAAAAACAGAAAAGGAACTTGAGTGAAATGATTTAGGAAAAAGAAAAAAATAAAAAAATAAAAAAATAAAAAAAGTCTGTCATGCAATCCAAGAAGATAAAAGGCAACAATCAACTTTTACATCTTTTTTTGCAATATGAAATAAACATGTGTGAAAAGAGATACTTCAATTACTGCTTTCATTTCTGGTTACACGATTTAAAATAAATTTACCCTATTGTCCTGCTTTGGCTAAATTCAGGTAAACTTGACTGAATGAGAATATAGCTGTGTAGCAAGTGAACAGATTTAGTTATAGTCATTGTAAGAGCAGAAACAGTGATGGCAGGGGTGGTTTTTTTTGTTGAATTGTTTTTTTTTTTTTTTTTTTTTTTTTCAGGCAAAATATACCATGTTTGTATTTATTGGGACTATTCTCTGATTTTTTTAATGTACAGTTTCTTACAACTAAATGTGTCAAGTACTCATAGAATTTTCAGGTAGAAAAATACTTTTAATACTAGTGAAATTTAAGATCCTAAAGTTTAGAAATGCATGTGTTAGCTTGGATAAATCATGTTCTCCAATACTGTTAATTTCTGAAGAAGTAAAATGAAAATGAGAGAATAGCTTTTTTTTTTTTTTTTAATATACTTTTTATGTACTTCAACTTTGCCTCTGGACAAGATAAGAGAGTTGACATAAGTAAAAATGTATAAGGAAGCTGGACAGTTTCAATGCTAACATAATGTTGTCATTGCTGTTTTATGATGAAATTGCTGGGAGTGGAATTTTGACTCTTCCTAACTTTTATATTAGTAAAACTCATTTTACTCTTTCAAAACAAAAACATCTATATGGATCCCTTAGAATCCTGAGAATCTTACTTTGCACAGGCACTTCATAGTTACTTTGATAAAGTTCTTGCATACACACAGACTTCTGTGCCAGGAATTATGAATACACTTATATTTCTTCCTCTCCTCTTCTCTCCTCCTCCTTGCCTCCTCCTCCCCTCGCAACATTCTCTTGGTTGTCTTATGTGTCAAAGCTATATTTTTATTGTTACATTAATGCTTGGTTTTGCAGACATTTCAGTAAAAATTGGAATTTGAAAAAAAAACCTTAGGACAGCACCGAATCAAAAGCCTTGCTGCTTCCACTACCATCTCCATGGCAAATTTGCTGAAAGAATTTAAACAAAGTATGAATTTACTCCACAGGTAGATGGTAATGATAAGAATATGAATAAAGAACAATAATGCTTGAAATACTGGGTTATTAAATTAATTTCACTTATTGAAGCTGCTACCCAACATGGTAACAGGATTTTAAAAAAATATTAATTGGATTACAAAAAGAAAATGCATGCTGACTCTGGCCTTTTTATTTCTTCTGGCACTCTGCATGGTCTTGGTTTCTGTTTGGAAAGCTGCAGTCTGAAAATCACTATGAAACAGAGCAGTCTATCTGAGATATCTTATATCCATTAAAAATATTCAAGCAGAGAACCCTTTTGGCTCAGCAGAATTTGAAGGGCATTGATAAATTTAGAAATTTATATTTTCTTATCTAATTTTATGTTGAACTGAAGCCATAGGTTGCAAAGATGGAAACATGCAATCGTAACTGATATCAGAGTTTTTTCTTTTGCCCTGACTTAGGTAAAGTACAGAGAAATGTACTTTATGAATCTATGGAGATAGTGATTCACTTGTTTTCCTTTATTTAGATTCAGAGCAGCATGGTTTCCAAAGATGCTACATATCTCCTAAACCTAATAAAGTCAGCTGAAGCTCCAGGTGTATTATACTGCTGGAAATGGAGCCTTAATTGTTCAGTGAAAAATATATAGCAAGCCTGATTAAACAAATACTTCATGAGACAGGGTTTATTAGATCCTGATAAAGAGACAGCTTGCCAGAAGTCATATGCAGACTTGGACTGTATTTTAATAAGCTACATTCATCTATCATAATTCTGTTAGCTTCAGAGAAACTACTACATGAATTATCCCAGCTTTTTGCAAAAAGTTTAAAAAGTTAAAAAAAAATAAAGAAAAAAAATGAGGAAAATATATTCTACAGCTAAGAATTTAGAAACAAATAGTTTAAGAAACTCTGCAGGGTTCTGCCAAGAAAATCTTTAGAAAATCTTTGAGCCTTCCTATTCCACATTGTATTCAGCAGATCTATTCACCAAATCAGGGTTAGTTCTTCACAGTTTTCTTTCAATTGTGTTCTGCACTTCAAAAAAAAAGAAAAAAGAAAAAAAGAAAAAAAAAAAAAAGAGTACATCCTAGTCTCTCATTGTTTCTGCCCATGGCATGTGTGGAGTTGCATCTGTACACATGTAAGGAAAAAATAAGCCTGACTACTCTTTCTGAGAAGAAAAATTGTTTTGGCCATCCTGAGAAGGGGAAGCACATAATTCCTCTATATCCACAGTACAGTTTTAAAATTTTCTCTGGAACAGGGTGAAATCACTTCACGCTCTTGGCAGATGAAACAAAGACCATCAGGTCTCATCTGTGAATCCTCTCTGGCCTCCAGTTCTGATCATGCACTTTCTTCTTGGGCATTGAAGTGCATGTGAAAAGCTGATGATTCCTTTAAGACTGAGAGCACCTCTGGTTACACCCGAAGTAAGCAAATACTAAGTAAGAGTAAAGTAAGGTGGGAACAGACAGAAGCAATGTTGAATTACCATTGTTTTCCAGATCCATGTTCAAGTGATGGTAAGAATTATGTTCTTTCTACAAAAAGACTCACACAAAATAGTCTAGGGCTCCTTCCAGAGAGATAGCATTTAATTGAGTAGTGTCATTCGGTATGTATCCAGAAAAATAGTCATAGCATTAAACACTGAAGTATTTTTACAGTACTTTTTACAGTTAGAGTTTTAGTTCAAAAACAAATTAATGAAGCCTTGTTAAGCTTTCCCAATAAGCTTGCTGTTTTGCTGTTACTATGTATTTCAAATATGAGGTAGCAATATAGTAATTGCATAAGTAGATCTAAAGATGTATGTTCAACACTACAAAATAATGGTAAGAGATTTCAAAATATTTTCTAGTTGAATACCTGCTTGAGATCAACTGTCTTTTCTGTGATACATCTATCTTTTCTTTTAACAAACAAAGCCCCACAATGATAGTGATTCCACAATCAATCTGTGCAATCTATTCTTACTTCATTGTTTCTCCCCATAGAAATACTTTCCTAATGCCCATCCTGAACCTAGGCTCACGTACTACTCATTTATTTTGCTGTTTAATGCAAATATTGACAAAAAGTTTAATCACGTTTCTCCTTGCACGTTCTATGTATTTGAAGAATCTTGTGCAGTACTCTGTCTCTTCTCTTCCATTCCAGATAGGGACTCTCATTGCACAGATGATTTGTGATTCTAGTGAGCTATAGTAATTCACAAAGTAACTATTAATATACTATTGTTCCAGCAATTATACTGTTCCTAATGCCTTACGAGGTAGTGTCTGAGTTCAGTTACATCAGTTCTGCTGTCAGCTGAAAAAACAATGGAATGAAAAATAAAGATTAAAACTCTTCCTTTCTCCCCTAAATATCAACTTATTCTTCCATCTATTTATTGAACCAAAAAGTTTGCACACAAGTTAGTTACAGCCTGACGGCAAGATGTTACGGTGTATTTCTTCTGCAGCTTGATTTTCAGATTGTTACCTAGAGACATTCCAAAAATCCTCTCTGGTCCTGCCTTAATATGGCACAAAAACATCCAAGTTCCTGGCATAAATGAATCAGATGGGAATGTTATCACAAATAACCGTATCATAAGAGAACATGTGTTGATATTTCTGCAGTATTTGTAGCTTTCCATGAAGCATAACTCCCTTAGTCTTTTGCAAGATAAAAATGATATTAGCACCCTTATGTATGCTGGTCTGAGTCTGGTAATAGTTATATTTGCAAATATGCCCCAGGAGGGAATTTACCAATTTCATGGAAATATGTTCTTATCATGGCAGAAAGACTTGCCTTTAGTGGAGGAGGAGTTGAAGGGAAAGGGAAAAAATATTTTTATTTTAAATAATAAATTCAAATTTCTGTGCTGCCATACTAGCAGGCTTTTCTCTCATTTATTTACAGATAGTATTTTGCAGAGCTTGATTACAAATCTAAGGCTCATTTTTCTTAAATGTTTTTTATGACTCTTCTGGAAATCTTCTGCAAGCACTTCTAAATTGACTTAAGTGTATGCATGTATTTGAAGAGGCCACAGCCCCAGAATATAAATTGGATTTCCTTGGGTTGTTAATAATAAAAACAAAGAAACAAACAAAAAAAGAAAAAAGGAAAAAAAAAAAAAAACCTACATGTGACAAAGATGAGCTTGTATTTGATCAGATTATTCAGGTTATTCAGTTCCTTGCTAACTATCAAAATACATATTGACAAAACTATTGTGCAACTGTCAAAAGTAATCGCCATTTGGTTAACCAGTTGAGAGTAAATAAAGGAAAATTAGTTATCTACTATTATTCAGAAAGGATAATACATTTTCTTCCAAAATCCACCTAACTTCTTATCGACTCTTCTTAACATACGTGTCTGTAAGAAAAACAAGGAATATTCCTCATTGGATTATTGCAAGGAAGCTGCAAGGATGCAACTTCCCCAATTGCTTCAACCTGCTCCTTTTGGTGTGCTGTTTCATATTCCATGAGTTTTCAGCATTCTGATCACTTCTATCTCCTGATATGTGTTATTATTATTATTATTATTATTTTTAAAAAAGTCACTAAGATTACGCTGCTCTCTCAGTTGTTGAAAGTGAAAAAGGTACTCAGGTCTTGGTTGCAGCACCATTTACAGTTTGCTACTTGCAGTGACCTGACTTGTGGTATGAAAGGGCAGTATCAGTTGCCCTGTCATATTTTCTGTTTCCTCAACTAGGTTTTCTCCTTTCTATACTGACCAGAAAGAAGGCTGTGTTCCTTCTGGTCTATCATGACAATCTGTTGGGCTGCCATATATTAGGGAGCCAATGATCTTGGGGAGTGGCAGGAGGGAACACAGAACACAAAATAACATACAGCTTTGTCATTCTTTTCCACCAGATTTGCTGAGATGACTGCTTCCGCAGAGCACTGCTCACTGGAGTGCTCTTTCTCATCATGGTGGAAGTAGACTTGTGCCCTGGTTACCCTGGGCCTGGGCTATTGGCCGCCCCTGCAACTGTGAGACTGGAGGAGGGTAAGCTGGCTCCCTGGGTGGCAGCTGTGCTAATGCCAAGTTAAAACCAGATGCTATTACCTCCATCTATGTAGTTACCAGGGAACAACAGTATAGCCCCCAAGCTCTTCTAAATGGAATTGAGTTGAGTCTTCTCTGAGGATAAAGGTAATTCCTCTCTTTAGAAGCTATGATATTTCTTCCATTTCCATGCAACACATTTCCCTTTTGACTGGAACAAATTATGTAGTTCTCACTGCAAAGAGAAATGAAAGAAATGCCAAGGCTATCATCCAAGGTGGAATTCAATTCTTACCTTTTCTATTATGTAAATGTGAAGCAGAACTATTATCTCTTTGATGGAGGCTGTACTTACTGAACATAAAGTAATACAGTTCAAGTGAAATTGCTAATAATTTTATATGGAATTACTGGTAGGGAAAATAACCTTTTTGTCAAAATATGACTTACTAAAAGATGATTCTCACCTTTACACAGAACCATGGTTACTATTATTACATAATGCAATAAATTCCTTTATATCCTATTTCCTCAGACTGTTTCAGTTTTAAACCCAATTGTTCACTTTGTCTAGCAGATAGATATGTATTTTTCAGATTATGTCTTGAAAACCAAATGCTGTGTGTATATATATATATATATATATATATATATATTTACACACACAAATGCTGGCGGTAACACTGAGACTTTCTAGATGGAAGTTTTAGGTAGCTAAATGTATTTCTTATTATTTTTCCAGCATCTTCACCTTTCTTCTTCCTGCCATGATTTTTTTTTGGACTTACTGTGCTCCTTACTATAGTAGCGTAATTGTTACATACTTTAAAACATCTGCTATATGCATCTAAAAACTGTCAAGCAGAAAAAGAGACTAAATCTTTACTAGGGAGTCCTTCTCCATTCATATTTGTCAAGCATTCTATGCAAATTTCCAAAAGTCTATATTTATAAAAATAAATAGGAGACAGTTGGATACTATTTGATTGTTCTCACCATTTTCTTTCTTCTTGAGAGAAGAAAGCCTGGATTAGCCCAAGTTAGTGGAAATATACACATAAAATCTTAGATTGAATACCAGTATTTAGCCTGGATATTATATATAACTATTTAATTTGGGAAGGAATAGGTAATGCTTACCATGCCTCACACTTTTATTTATGTATTTTTCTCAATTCCTTAATAATCTGAAGTGCATAGAATTTCTGGTAAGAATGATTTAATGGTAGGTAGTGTGGAGAAAATGGAAATTTTAGTCAATGTAAATGAGTTCCTGTGTGTGCGTCTTTTAAACTATATCTGTGGTTTGAATGCATAGGGTCAAGGAGTTTGTTTAATTCAGCTTTTGACCTTCACACAAGAGAAGGAAACCAAGGACTGATCTGAAAAGATGGTAACATTTCGGTAGTAGTCAGTAGTGATATTGGGGTAGTAATGTCTCTCCTGCACTTAGGGTCAGAAGAAACAAAATTAGTCTGTTCTTATTGCAAATTTGTGTCCTCCCCTTCCATCAGTTGTCCAGTCTGACCTGAACCAGACTCTGGGTGAGTGCACCTTTGAGAATCGCTGTCCACCTCTTTCTGAAGCTAACTAAAAGGACAGAGATTTGTTCTTTTTCTATGTAATGAAAAAAAAGAAAATCCTTTGAGGGTATAGTATTGACAGTCAATTATCTCTTCAAGAATGGGATTTAATTTTCAGAAAATGAATGCTATACACCTAAATGTATGCTTCAAAAGATGTCTAAGGAAAGATGAGAGAAATTAATTCCATTGTAGGTGGCCAATACTTTAACAAATAAACTTCTGCAATTATTTCCCTTTGAAACTGATGTAATTCTGAACTGTTTGAGGAGCAGAGGAAGAGGGCTGAAATAAAATCATGTGTATGTGATGAACAGTGTGAATTTCTCACATCTCCTTTTTATAAGCATGAAGAGCTCCTTTCTTCTTTGATTCTATTAATTTAGGAAATGTGTGGTACCTCAGAGCAAACTTTGTTCCTTTTCAAATACTTATCTGATTTCTTTAAATATATATATATATATGGATGGATGGATATGAAGCTCAAATAAGAGATATCCATTTTGTCACTCAACACTGGTTGTGAAAATTTTTCCTACAATATTAGACACATAAGAAAAAAAATCCTTTCTTTTCTACCTCATACACAGGTGATTCTGCTTTGATGAAAGTGTCTTAGAATATTTTGGCAAACTAGTTTGACTTTGTTTTATGAAAAAGCCATTATTTGTAAATGAAATACTGCTTTGCTTTTGAATATGGTCATACAGTTTTCTCTCATGTAGACAAAATGGGGATTGCTGTCTGACAGACACAACCTAGAGGAACTCCTTAATCCTCTTTTCCTTCTCCAACTACTTTTTTTCCCCCCCTAATTTTCCTCAAAACAAATCTAGGCAGATTTGGTCTCTTAATTCCTTTGTACATTTCACCTGAATGAGTAAGCAGATGTTTGGCTTTATGTTTTACTTACATCATAAGATTTGCCTAGGTTGTTCATATCATTTTTCTTATCTAAAAATTTGGAATCTTTTAGGCTTTCTGCTATCATTTCATATTAAATTAAATTGAATATCATTTCTCAATGGGAAGGACATATTAAAAATAATTTCTCCTGCATTTAGGAGAGAGCAAAAATTCTAAAAACAAACAAACAAAATTCTTTCTAGTAACAGGTTCATAGTAAGGGTACAAAAATCCCAAGCCTAAAGAACAGAATGCTTTTTTTCCCTAGTGATCCTTTCATTTTGATGAATTTATGTATGAATTTATGTCCAGCTAAACAGGATTTCACATCTATCACGGGATCACAGAAATGGTCTAACTTCAAAAATTTTAGTAATTCTTCAGCAAGTATTTTTAACTTATTTTCAACTAGTTTTCCAAAACATGCCCTTAGTAGCTAAAGTAATCAGGAGCCCAACAGTTTGATAGACATTATGGTTTTACAGACAGCCAGCAAAGAGATCACAAAGACTTTGTACATAAATGTTTTAAGAATTGAGGAAGCCACAGGAATTGGTATTACATGCACAATTTTTGACTGTGTGTGATATAGAACTTTTTTTTTTTTTTTTTTTTTTTTTCTGAATATACAGTTCACAGGCATTGTGTATATAAATATTGTCAGTTACCTAAGGGAACTATAGCAAAAATGCAAAGCAATGAAGTTTTACTTCTGATTTTGACAAGATTCAATAAAATATTTAATTTCTAATTTATGTATCTTTAATGAAAACCATAAAATAAAACACTAAACATAGGCACTGGTGTAAAAATGTGGTTATTATTAAATCCTTACTTGCTAGTCACAGAAAAAACTATTAAGAGGTTGAGTGAAAGGTGGGTTTATGCTGCTTCTCTTTGGGATGGGCTTGGTTCTCTGGTTCTCTCAACTCTTAAGTGTGTTTTAGCCAGCTAATATATAGTTTATATATACCAGCTTTCATGGGACTTTTGGGGGAGCTTGGGAAAAACACCAAAAAACTTTTATTTGGCAAGTTTCAAGGTCTGGTACCAAGACATCTGATCCTGAGTGATCACCTACCAGCTTGCTATGTTAGTTTTCATTAAATATATATATATATATGATATACTTTTGTTTGTTTTTAAGTGGATTAGCTCTGAGAGAATGATTGAGTTAATTTCTGGATAGTTTAAAACATTTATGGAAGAATTAGAAGACCTAAATTCAAGGGCCCTTTCTTTCTGGTTTGCTGCAAGGATCTGAATCAGATTTTCTTGTCCTAGAGGGCTAACTACTGGGTAAAGGTCAGTAAGCACATAGGCTTTATCTGTCTAGCTAGCTGTTCAGAAACTTACTCCAAGTTAATAAATGCAAATCAAATCCACAAATAGCTTCAGGATAAGAAAGAAATGCACATTCTTCATGAATTAATCTAATATAACTAGAACAGGATTTCATAATGCTATTTTTATAGACCATTTTTACAGTAAACTACATTTTAAAAATTTTATTAAATTTGCTCTGGATATCTCGTTATTTCTACCTATTTTCTGTTAATGATAAGAGATACTGGTGTCATTATTGTCCTTCTAGTCTTAAGAAAATGCTCTTCATACAACTTTATTCTCTGTTCTGTTCATATGAATACCTCAGCATTTTTATTGCGCTATTGGTTTTACTTTGGCAAATTTATGTCCGCAGTATATGTGGTCATAAAAGATTACTTGTAAAGAATCAGTAGCCATGGAATGTGGCCACAGGCAAAATATAACATGATTTTTCATGGGTTGATTTTTTAAGTGTAAATAGAGTAAGAAAATGGATGAAAATAATAATCTGGTGCTGACAATATTGTCAAAAATAGTTAAAATTAAGTGATCAGCAATATCAGGGAAAAAAATAGTAATTCTGATGAGAGGCAATAATCATGAAACTGTATCCATGTTTCCATATGCACACAATATTTGGTGTAGAGAACAAAAAAACAGGGTTGTTGTGTAAAGAAAAAAAAGTTTGACAAGTTCTATGTTTAAAATTGCCATGACTTTTTAAGAACCTTTCCATTCAAACTCTTCAGTGATCCTCAATATCTTTAGTTTAAGAGATGTTCTCTATGTTCTATGAAAGAATATAAAACGGTAAATTATTCATGACTTTAAAAAGGTAATGCTTTGCCCTTCGTTTTCTAGTGTCAAGAAAGTCATGCTACATTAGTTTCATGCCATGCTGCAATAAGGACATGCAGTGAGAAAAATCCTGCTAATAAATTGCTGTGTAGAGAGCTAGAATTAATATGAATATCCAAGTCTGAATTTTGCTTTGCATTTTTTATATACTGTATATATATTGTATATTTATATATATATATATATAAAAGCCTGCAAGCAAAATACATCAAACCTTAACGTTATCATTGCAGGATATCCCTTACCTCTATAAACTTATTATTTTTAAGAGTTTAATTTTCTATTCAAAATCTAATCAAAATCCAAAAGGTGGGTGTTTTTGTTGTTGTTGTTGTTTTATTTGTATTTTTGTGTAAATAAAAGAGAATATAGCTGTTATGGATGAGGAGAAATATGTTGTTTAATTTGGGTTTCTGTACTTGTGTTGTTTGTTTTGGTTTTACTCCACTTAGATGTAGAAATTCAAACTAATAATGAAAAATTAGATCAGTCTAGAAAGTGTGTACTAATAAAACTCTCAGGATATATTAGCATCAATTGTTACATTGATTGGTAAAAAGCCATATTTTCTGAAAAGGAATTACTTGAAAATGTTATTATATTAATACATTTTAAGGCTAAAATTTGAGCAACTGATAGCTAATTAATGCACCTCACTTCAGTAGTGAGCTAGTTAATTAGCTAGTGGCTTCACCTTAGCTTGTGTTCACTCTTATGTGGGCATAGCTTTTGCTCTCTTCCTGACCTGTTCAGTGAAAATTGGGGTGTTCTTAATATATATATATTTTTTTTCCCCAAGGGAGATTATTGCAGTCCTGATCTATGAAGTTGTTCTAAAGCCACTTCTTTATATTAATATTAATAGCTTCTCTCATACTGTGCTAAGTATGCTGCAGCACTGAGCAGAAACTGAATCTCTTTCATCTGAACTTAGTTAATCTCTTTCCCTGAATTTGACTTTCTTTGCCAGGAGTGGTTCTTTTCTTCCTGAATGCATTTACTTGTAATTTCATTATTGATCTTTGCCAAAATAAATTCTAATAAGTAGAAGAGGGAGATACTTGGGACACAAAATAAGGCATATGAATTAGAGAGGGATGTAAGCTTTGATTTTTCTGTATGCTTGTTTTTGCTAGTTGTTCAACGCTTTTTTTTTTTCCCCCCCTACAAATTCAATGAGGTTTCTTCACTGAAATTTTAATAAACCCTCATATCATGCAATAATAATAATAATAAGGCAACAGATGCATTTATAACACCGGTAACTGCTTTGAGACAGTCCTTACAGCTGGGGTGGAGAAAGTTGCTTGCAAGCATTTCTGTAGTGAGTAATAAAAAATTCCATGGAAGTCTCCGATCATGGTAACTAAAGAAAGTGAAGTTGAATGTCTGAAGTGACAGATGATAAACGTTAATTGAAGTATGCAGCTTTCATACTAAACAACCTTTCAGAAAGCTCATGGCAATTTTGTTGCATACATCAGGCAACTGCCTATGATGTTCTATGTCCACACACAGAAATTTGAAGCTCTTATGTCTTTCTATTATGAGAAATGTAACAAAGATTTGCTCCTAAGTCAATCTGAAAGAATATTAAATATTAATAGGTGCAATTTAAAAAAAAAAAAAAAAAAAGATCAGAATTATAATGTTTTTCTCAAAAACAAAACAACAAAAATAGACTATATCCTTTTACTTTTGTAGCATTTTAATCTATGCTGCATCTTATTCTGTTTTGATGGCTTCCTGCAGATTCATGTTTTTCTTTATGTAATATCTGAACACACTTCAGAATTATTTATTTATTTATTTATTTTCCAGTAGACTTTGAGTACTCACTAGTATTTTAGTAACTTTTTTCGTCCCACAAATGTTATGGTACAGTAATTATTTTCACATTTGGTAATTGTCCAGAACATTAAATTGATATGGAGAGATGTATTGCTATTATACATTTAACCCAATTGCATGCATTTCCCCATTTCTAATTCCTACTCCTGATAAATTGGTCTCCTTGTAATGTAGATCAAGAACTTTTTAATTTGGCAGAGACTCTCATAGCCTCTTTATTTAATTTCCTATTTGGCATTTTATTTGTGTGTGTGTGTGTGTGTGTGCGATGCCGCAGGAGCCCTTTGTGAGAATGCCTCTACAAACTCAGCTATGCATCTCCTTTCAGTATTTTTTATAACTTCAGCATCAGGTTGTTTGTCTACAGTGATAAAAAGACTCTGAGTTACCAGGGTAATCTTGAAATTGTGAGGCCAGGAGATAACTTTCCTGTGAAGGTTTGTTTTAATCTGAGCTCTAAGTACAAAATGCTTGTACTCCTAGGGGGAAAAGTGTTCTAGGTTAAAATAACCAAAGGCACAGAGACAAAAAAGTGGGGGGGGGGGGGGAGCCCAAACAACTAACTGTACAGCAATTATTAAGTTTCAGAAGAAAATGTTTATCATGTAGGTTGATGGGATCTGAAAGATGATTTTACATTGTAGTTTCTTACCAAAAATCAAATCAGTTTCTTCAGTGTTTCCTTCAAGGTTTTTATACCTAATGTTGAACAGAGTATGGTAGTTGCTCTTTAATGATACTTATGCTTTTACTACAGAATATGTAAACCAGTATGTTCTGTCCTAGAGCAGAATTGTTACTGAAATGCATTGCTATTTTAATTTGATGTTATTAGAAACATCATAATTTCATGGCTCAATTCAGTCATAATGTATTGGATGTTGTAATGTAGTAAAAAGTTGCTTTAGTAAAAATACGCAAGTGCAAGATTGTACTTTATTAGTTTTTAAACAGACATTGAAGTGACTGACAGGTCATATGTGGATTTCTGGTCTTTAACTTTATTTGCAGTGTCAGGAAATGGCTATATATGTGAAACAGATATTTGTATTGTATCTCTCTTCATGCTTTTCTTGGTAACAAAAAGAATGCTACTTGATACCCTGAGGCTCAGGATTAATTTGAATTATTGGACTTGGAGGCTTGAATCCTATTAGGAAAGGAAACCGACTCTTTATTGCTGACTAGAATTACTTTGAGCTTCTATTTTATTTATTTATTTTTCTTTCCTGCAGATTTATCTGTCTTATTTAGCACTGGAGCATGGATAATCTTAAAGATCCAGCACTGTCATATAAGCCATTTATGATAGATGATGATGCATTGGACCAATTCAAAAAAGGGTGAAGTAACCTGTCTGGGTGATTGGAATACTACTTAATCTTTTATACTTTACCTTTTCATCATTGTCTGTGCATAGCAATCGGAATGGAGGAGAATCACCAAGTCACCTGCTCCTCAGATCAGAAGGTGATTGTGGCTTTGAGTTGATATTGAACAGCCACAGCACTGCCTGGTCAGAAAGAGCAAGTGTACTAGCCTTTTACTTCTTAAAGATCTCGGCTCTCATCAAGTGTCAAGGTTTGAAACATGAAGCAGAATGCTGTTGCTATAGTGTGGATATCACATCACCAGCTGCCTTTCCACATAAAGTGGTAGCTTTCATCATAGCATCTCTTCAGAAGAATCCAGGAGCAGAGCATCAGGGCAATACAGGTGAGTGACACAGTGACAGCCTCAGTGATGGAAAGCACTCCATGTACTTTGTCCTAAGAAAGGAACTTGATTTCTTCATTTTTGTGAATTTATACACATAATCACTTTTGAAATTGAAAACAAAAACATGCTTACATAGGAATAATGCAATGTAAAGATAGTTTTTCCCTAAATGTGAAAAAATGCAAACTTTTGCATGGTTAGTACCAAATCTTTATTTCTGTAAGAGAAATTAAAATAATGTGGATGCTTTAAAATACTGGGAGTGAACCCAATGCTTTGGAAGAGCAGTGCTGTTGATTCTGTGGAATAAAAAGAAATGTGCTCACTTCAGACTGTAACTAGCTCCTAAAGATTATGGCTACTTCACAGTAGTTGTCTTGCATAAATACACTGTGCTCTTCAAGAGTAACTGTGGCAGCAAGACAGGAAGATGAACTGATTTTAAAAATTATGAAATGATATGGACTACCTAGGCCATAGAACCTTTGCCTGGATCATAAGCTGTTCAGTAAAGGTAGATTTAATTAAACCTCCCACCAAATTCAGGGTCTGTCGAATCCATTGATTCACTTTCTTTTATAAAGCAAATGCTAAGTGGCAGTAAAGCAGCACACTTTATAAAGAAATGAAGTAATCAAACTTTCTGTGGTTCTTTGAATTATAGTGAAGTTCTGGAAACTTCATATGGTGATTATTGCCCAGTAAGAGATTTTATTCTACTACAAAATCTATTGTTTTGAGTTTTATTGCAAGTGAGCTTTATAAAAGACAGCCACTATCACTGAACAGGACGAGTGATGGTACATAGTCTTGGAGCTGTAGTCTATAATACAAAACAACCATAATCCAGGACCTGAATAGGACCAAATTCTATCAGTTAAGTGTCAAATGCTTTACCACACTGTCCCTTCCAACTCTCCTTGGATTCGTGGTTAAAGTATTTTCTTTAAAAGTTGTATAACTTATTATCATATGTACCTTTTTTTTTTTTTTTTTCCCCAAATAGCTATCTTCTCAAGGTGTCTTACCAGAATTAATTCTTACTGAATATATACATATATACTGTATATATGAATATACAGCTTAATTTTATTCACTAATGTATTTTCAGATTCCACTATAACTCACATTTAATACTATGAACAGTACTAAATGCCCTTCCTCTTTCTTTCCAGTGATGCAATGGCAGTGATTTTGAAGCCTAGAATGTGTGAACTTGCTCTTTTCCTCTCTCTTTCCTCACTGTAGCCCATGTCCCCACTTTTCCATCTGCTTGGGTCAGCTCAAGAGATTAGAATATTTTTCACGCAGTTCTTAATCTGAAGGAACAGTCTGCTTAACCAACTTCATCTCCTTAGGAATGTGGCACATACTGTGAAACAGGAGTTGATTATGTGAAATACTGCTACAGGCCTTCAAGCAGGCTTCAGTGGTTATACTCTTCTGGGCAATAAACATGGTTAGCTTATGTTTGCTATTTATTGAGTTGTTTAAGAGATAGTAAAAAAAGAATGCAAAACATTGAAGTATCTTATCATACCTACTGAAACTTTCAAAGGAAAGATACTGATCAGAAGTTATAAATGAAATAATAAACAACTTTTATCAAAAAGGAAAGACATTCAACAAATCTTTGGTGCAATATGAACATATGAGCAATTAATTACCTCATTTTTATGGGATTGTAAGAATATAATAAATAACTTAGTTTCATGTATAGAAACCAGTGAATTAAAAGGAAATTTTGAAGGTGAGTTGGACCTTCCAAAATGCCAAAGTTTCAGTTTTATCAGTAGCGCTGCAGATATGCTTAACTATTTTACTTGATGAAACTAAATTTCTCAGTGTTCTGGAAAGAGCAGAGCTTCCTCTGAAAAAATATGGTGTTGGAGCCCATTGCAGTTAATTTACTGGCTGTCTTCTGCATGAGTTATATGGTATCCGGCATGTGTTCTCTGTGCTTTAGCTGTTCCTTCAGTGGGGACATTAAGGGGGCTTTCTCACCCTGTATTACTGCTATATTGATGAAATAAAGAAAGCTTGATTGTGTGTAGAGGTTCTTAGCCGTGTCAAATTTGGTTGAAGGTTGAAGCTAAACAATTACTTTAAAAACATGCCTTTTCTTTCTTTTTTTTTTTTTTTTTTCTTCTTTTCTTGCTTGAAAATAGCTACAGTATAGCTAGAGAAAGGACTTAGCGTATAACATAATCAACGTCATTTCCTTAGGAAACCAAGCTAAGAAACACCCTTGTACACTCTAATTATAAGCAGTGGCAAAGTAGGAAATTATATGAAAAGAGAACATATCTTTTTCAATAGTATTTCCTCATTAATATTTCTTGGAGAAAATACAGTATGCATATGTAGTAATAACTGTGTTGGGCAGCGAATTATTTTCAATTAACTGTGAGTAAAATAAACTTTTCCCCTAAGTATTAATTTATTATGTGTTTGTCGTCTTTGGAGTCACTTTTTACACCTATGCTCCCTCGTTCTCGTTTTCTCTCCCCTTTTCTCCCCCTCTTCCCGCTTTCTCCCCCCGCCCCTCCCTTCTTCCTCTCTCTCTCTTTTTTTTTTTTTTTAACTATGAAAATTCTAGATGAGCATTTCAGAAGAGTCCAAAATATATGGTTTGAATACTGTGAAGCATTTTCTTCAATATAAAATATTACAACCTTTAGTTTGGGTATCTCTTAAAATGATGCAAGTCAAGAGTTGTATTGTTTCTGCATTCCATTGCATCCATTTTTTGCTTACTAATTAATATCAATCTGCTTTACAGAATTAAATTCAGTTAGCATACTTCTAAAGACAATATTACATTTTGTATGGAGCTACGTGTGGAAATTAGACTAAAAGCAATTTACAGCAACACACATTTCAAAGTCTAAATGGAACAGCACAGGTTTAGAAGAAATAATGATGTTTTAAATTTTGAGTAATTTTCTGATTATTACATGTTATAAAAATACTTTGAGGAATTTTATGGACCCTATGAAGAAGTTTTAGAATTTCCATAAAAAATAAATGCTATTTAAGGTATTGTAGAGACGATAAATCTTTTTTGTTAATATAACAATTCAAAATTAACTATTTAGTTACTGTCCATGGGGAACTGACTATCTTTGTATGGTTTTCAAGATACCATAAAATGTTGGTTGAATTTAATATATATATATACATATATACATATATACATATATTATATAATATATATAATAATAATATTATAAATATAAATATATATATTTTATATTATAAATATAAATATAATATATATTTAATTTTGAATTGTTATATTAA
>NC_048896.1:23901127-23983900 GCF_011077185.1 Oxyura jamaicensis | reverse complement strand
TAGTTGCTTAAGATTATTATTTAAATCCCTTTCACTAAAATAAACAGATGACTAGATGACTTAGATGCATCCATGTCTGTAGGAAGTACCTTCTTTGCTTGGTAATATAAATATTTAAAATAAATTTAAGAGAAGTTTAAAAGAATAGGAAAGCACAAAAAGGTCACCCAACACATATTTTTTTATTCAAAAGTACTTTCTATGTATCTAGAAAGATGCATAGGTGTGTTTCTTAAGAAATGAAAAGAGCTGAGAAGTACGTACCGATCTCTACTAAGTTATTCATACAATGTTCGCAACTTATTAATATAAGAATAGAAAAAACAGGAATTCATTACAGAATATAGTTTTGCCTTGGTTTTAGTCAGTATCGCTTCAATTTTTAATTGATTTTTTTCCTCTTCTTGTTTTCAGCAATGCTGCCTTTTGAGCAACCTAAGAAAGGCAGGTAGCATCAACCCAACAAAACCATACACAGTACTTAATCTAAGACTTTCTGTAATCTACCTTAAAAACTATACCATCATATTTTAAGAATGCCAGCTCAATTTAAGAAAAATAAAGTAGAAAAAAAGATTTGCCCCAGGTTTTCTATTCATCTGTTCTCTTGCCCCCAAAAGCTCCTATTAAAGTTGAGTGTAATAAACTTCTGAAGCTTCTTTTGTTAGGAAATTATCTGGACAAATTCCTGATAAGATTTATTCTAATGTTACTCACATAAAAAACTGACTCATATCTATTGTGCTCTTATCTTATTTCTCTTCCAAAATCGGGGGGGGATAAAAAAATGTAATGGTTTGGTTTACAGTGACTACAAAGTGTGTATATTCTTTAAGGTCCTTTCCAACCCTAACTCCCTAACTCAAGCCATTCTATGATTAATGTACTTATTTTTTATTATTATTATGCTTTATTATTATTATTTATTAATTTTATTAATAAAAATGCTTCACAGTATTCAAACCATATTCATTCTGGACTCTTCTGAAATGCTCATCTAGAATTTTCATAGTTAAAAAAAAAAGTGAGAGAGAGAGAGGAAGAAGGGAGGGGTGGGAGGAGAAAGGGGGAAGAGGGGGAGAAAAGGAGATAGAAAATGAGAATGAGGGAGCATAGGTGCAAAAAGTGACTCCAAAGACAACAATTATTAATTATTAATATTATGCTTTATTATAATTATTTATTATTATTATTTATTAATATTATAAAATATTAGCAAGTTTTGCTAATTTGAAGATTGTTTTGTTGAAGTACATTTTTTATGATGTGCAACTCCTAATATTTCCTGAGTCTTGTTTTCTGAGGAAATATGGTATTTTTTCTTTTATTTTTATTTTTTAAAGTATATGTAAGTTCACTTATTAGGAAAAGGAAGGGAACTGTTTTGTTATTTTTCTTTGGTCAGATATTCATAACAAATAATTTGCATATACTTGCAAACTTTGAATTCATAGTCCAGAGACTAAAATTCAATGTAAACGTAAGTATCTGTCAGTTTGCATTAAATTGCCTCAATGCAGGATGCATAGCATTTCATCTTTATTCAGCACAAATGACAATTTCAAAATAAGGAATCTTTTCTGTATTGCTGAGACAGAGGAAGAAAATCATGTCATTAATATACTGATAGACACATGTAACCCTTGAGACTTCATTTTGGTAACCTTTTTCCAGCTAGTCATAACAGCAATATTTTAAACCTACGGATGTGGCAAAATATGGGGTACATATGAAAAATTATGTAATAAATTGTGTGCTAGCTTTCTGGAAGACAGGAGCTTGTGTGCATTGTACCTATGATTTGTAACAGATTGTGTTTGCAAATTACGAACTTGTTTACACTCTTAGCCCACCAGAATTCAGCTGAGCTACACTTGAGCAGTTTAAAACTGAAAGGGAATTAAAAGTTTAGGAAACAATTATGAGTCAAATAGGGCATCCACTTCATTTCCTTCAACCTATCTTTTAGAACTAGCTATATTGTGTCTCAGGTGTCAACTGTTGTATATGATGCTTTTCTCAGCAGTGAAAGCAATCATACTAATGGCTATGCTACTCTCCTGGATCATTAGTCCCATAGCTGCTACCTACTAACACATTTGTTTTTTCCGAGTTGAAAAGTACAGACTCCAACCCCCCCCCCCCCACCCCCCCCAGGAATATTGTTTTAAATGTTGCACATTAACTGCAAATGTATTTTTTAAATTAAAAAAGAGTATTTTTAATTTTTTTTTTTTAAAAAAAGTTTCATGTTGTTCTGATTCCAGAAAGTTGTTTTCCAAGTTTAAATTTATCACAGCGCAATAGATTGTTCCTTAGGTTGAAAAAAATAATCTATATTGCAAAACTGAATACTGTATTTTTGAAGTATTAGAAGTGTGTATCCTTGATAAACAGCAAAAAATGTGTATAGAAAATGAGTTTAGCATTGGTGATAAATGACAGAGAAAAAATATGATAGTTACATCTTTCTAAGATTCAAAATTATTTCTGCTAGAGCTTAGAAGAATATGTATGAGCATGACATACTGCTAAGAGGTAGCTAGAATGACTTTCTTTTTTATGCCAAGGCCTCTCCCCCCTGCTGATAACAGGTTAGTCACAAGTTATTACGCAGAGGAAAACAGACATTTGTAATCAATACATCTATGCAATATGCTACGTAAATTGGGAAACTGGTGAGAAACCCAATGTTTGAATGTCCACAATATGTAATAGTGTAGATCCCAGGGTTAATTCTAACATTAAATCGAATATTTCAAAGAAGGAAACTGAAAGTCTGCACAAAACTATGTAGATTTTCTGAAATGGAAACAGCCACATTTAAGCATCAAACATCAGCACTTCCTTGAACAGGAAAAAGCCTGAGTAAGTCTGTTGAATGTGAGAACAATTTATTTTATTTTATTTTATTCTTTTTATTGCCAGAAACAGTACAGATTATCAGTGCCAAGGCAAAGGACTTGAAAGTCTGGCAGGAGTCTACTGAAATTCATGTATAATGAGAGTGGAAAAATGTGAAGCTGTATTAATACTTCCTCACATTTGCTGAAAATATGCTTAAACGTTAATTGACTGAACTAGGTTTTAATTTGTCACAAAGCTGTTTCCTTTCATTCCAATTTTGATAGCTATTCTTAGGAAAACAAACAAACAAACAAAAACATTGAAAATGACTACCATTAGATATTGCCTTCCTATTGGTTGTATAGCCCAGGCCAAATGATGTCCTTCACCTCTAATCCCATTTGCAAGGGTAACCCCATTTGCTAAGGTAACCATCTTCATGAGCTAGCTGGTCAAAGAGCTGATAAAGTTAATTATGGGTGAAATCCAGAAGACCAAACAGTACAGTAGATTCTCCATGTCACACCAAATACAACAGTATGAAGTAGTCGTTATATGGAAAGTAGTCATAGTAGTCCCAGTATTTAAGATGAATGTATTCTCCAGGTTTAGTGAACAAGCCTAATTATGGGGGGATTTCAATATACTAAATGACTCTGACTTGTTTTTGACTGTAATGGGAAAAGACTCTGCTTAGTTAAATTCATGAGCCCTGAGAAGTCCTACTCTGCAGTAGAGGTTCACTGTCTGTCTTCTTGATTCTAATCACTCATTATACTTACGTTTATTACTTGCATGCTACTTTCTCTAGCCTGTGTGTATGACTTAGTTGCTTTAGATATTTCATGAAGCTGAATATTATGATTTTAAATGTTAATGCTTCGTATTTTGATCACACTAGACATTTGAAATGGTTGAAAGGCTGGAAGTAACTTAGAAAAACAGAAATATTTCTGAGTCATCTCGTTTCTTTCACAGTTCAGCTTTGAATATTTTATTTGGATAAACTCTAATATATTTAATCAGATAACATGGGATCAGCTTGTATATTAAACTTGATTATGTGTAAAAGCCTCTAGCTTATCAGATGGAAATATGTTACTTTCAGTCAGTCTGTTCTCTTTGTAAACAACACTGTCTGAAATGAGACAAGATGTGTGCCTATTGTGTACATTGGGTTAACTGATAAAAGCATGTTTGAGGACTGCTACTGCATGAACTAACACTGCATTGTGATGAAGTGTGTTGAGACTTCCATTTATGTTCTTGCTGCCAAATTTCAAGCTGTTTTTACTAAACAGTATGGATTTATTTATTTATTTTTCCCCACAGAATTTCACTTTGAATTATTTTTCCTCTCATTTCGAAGTGTTTTTCCTCTCAGTAGAATTCTCCTTCTTTGTCCCGTGCCTATATCACTTTGGCCTGCCTCTGTCAACTCTTCCTGGCCTTAAATGATATTGCCAGTTTCATAGGCTATCATTCTCTTACGGGCCTTCCCAACCATGTTTTTTTATTTTTATTTTTATTTTTTAAATTATGATTACTATTATTGCCATCTAATAGAATGTGGTGGCTCTGCTGCTTTTTTCATTATAAAAGTCACCTAATCCATTATTCATTTAAAATTTCTGTTCAGTCTTTGTTATTGGATATTTATCATTTGAAACAATTTTCTACCTCTCTGATTGTATTCTCTCATCCCTTTTCTCCTTTTGGTCATGTTAAAAGGAGTAAAGGATACAATCAAGATTAGTGGGACTTGAACAAAATGTTGATCTCTGTGATGATGAGAACTCTAGCACCACTCTCCAAAGGCTCATCTTGCTATCCTTTGGGTGTTTTACATTCCCACACAGAAAGCACTCCTCAGTACTCCTCATCTGATCTGTCAGTAATAACCCAGCTGTGCTACTTACTATAGCTCTAGGGAAAAAGAGACATTAGAGCAGAGACTGCTATCAGGCAGCATATTGGGCTCCTCACAGGTGGCAGCAGCACCACTGCATCCCACCTACTTATGTATCAGACTCATTAGGTAGCTTGAGGGCTTTGCAGCACATACTCAATTGTGTATTTTGCTCTTTTCTTTTCATCATCATTTTCTTAAAAAGATAACCACATGCATAGTGAGGTCCTTTCTCCCATCAATGTACTTTTCTAACACTTTATTTTGCCTTCACCTTCTCTCCTTTCCTTCACAAATAGAAAATCACATTTACAGCAAGCAAACTGGGAGATTTGTGACACTTCTTAACTGCTGAGAACATTAATATTATCATATCACACTGGTTTCTGTGAAAAATTTATAAAATAAAGGAATAAAGATTTCTAATGCAATCTCTAGGGGTTATATTACTGATTGCTTTATAGTAAGAACTAGTATGTTGAACTAAGTTTAATACCTTCAGAAACAGAGTTTTATAATGAGTTGCATTTCACTTTCACCCTGTCCATTGAACACACTTTGAAGGTTCATGTAACCAGCCCCATGCACATGGTAACAAATTCTCTCCTGAGTTCTCCAAAGCTGGAAAGAAGTCTAGCAGCTAGAAAGAAGCTGCAGAGCTGCCAGAAGTGCATTTTCTCTTTTTACTTTTTTGAATTTCTGCTCCAGCAGATGGATTTATCCCCCTGACTTGCCATTATCTGGGGAGTAAGATGCAGTGGAGAGAGCTCAGGAGAAAATGGCTGATGCTCTGCCATTCAAGCTGAGCTTGTATTCACGCAGGGTAAAGTGTAGAAAGTAAGGTAAGAGCCTATATCAATAAACAGTGAACCTTCTATTCTACCAGCTCCAACTGCTTTCAACTGACCCATCTGCTATAAAAACAATAATGTTTGCCACAAATATTTGCACATATTTGATACTGTGAAATTACATGTGGCTGAAAGACTATTGATTTTCTTTTTTTCTATGCTTGTTTTGATTCCCTAGAACAATACATTGTACATAATATTTTGGGGTTTGTCTCTTCTGGGAGTCCACACTTTTTCAGATCAGGCTGAGTAATTTTAAAAGTTGCTGCTGCTGTATTGATTTTCTGCCTGAATCCATTTTGCTAAGTAAACTGATATAGGAAGTAGGGCCTGAGATCATCTCACAGGCACAATAAGCAAGCCCTGCCCCTTTCTAAAACACCAAAGCTTTATAATCTTTAAAACTGATTTTTGTTAGACTTAGGTGACCTGTAATATAGGAAAACCGCAGATCTGCTGGATAAGATGGAATAAAATTGAAGAAGGTGGTGAACCAATTTTCCCTCCTTCACTGTGTCATTGCAAGGGTGAGTCCTTTTCCATGGGTTTTCTGTCAGCCTACAGACACTCCCCTACTGCAAAATCCATTCAAAATCCCCTTGTGGTTCCTCAGACAAGGTTTTTCTCTCCACTCCTAGGGAGGCCAGCTGGCCTACGCCTCACCCTACAGGGAGCCAGCCCTTACAGGTCTACTGCTTTGCTTCTGGAAGTTTCTACTGGGCCAGGGTGCCACTGCCCCTTGTTCTCCCAAGTGGGGTGCAGGTGCTGCAATGCACACTCATTTCCCATCCATCCTTTGTCAGCTACAGCAAAATTCTTCCTGCTGCTCCCTCTGGTCTCCATCACTGTCTGAGGAAGACACCTTTACATGGCTGGACAGTGAGTAAGGCCTAGGGGGGCAAAGCTTTTCCTTCCCAGGGAGGGAGTACGATGTAGCCATTTTGTCAGCCAGAGCCAAAATGGTTCTTAGGGCATATGCATATTCCATATGCAAAGCACCTGTTTCCTAGACCTCTTTGTACTTTTTTTTATTGTTGGCTTTATTTTTTTCTTGATGCTGTGCTTCTTGTGTCAGCAATAGTGGAGTTGGTGGTTCTTCAAAAGCTAGGAGGAAAGGGGCACTAGCCCACACAGCCCTACACACACACAGACACCAAGCAAGAGTCAGAGTAAGCCGGGCAGTATTTGCATCAAGACTCAGTAAACAGGCTTTATTTATTTATTTATTTATATTTATTTATTTATTTAATAAGAGAGCAATCACTAATCAACTTGCAGCAGTTGGGGTCACATTGGCTTTTATTCTGGATTTCTGTGCCTCCTCCTGGAGACGTAGCTGGCAGGGTTAAATGATCTTTCAGCAGTTTTTCACTAGTGGGTGCCCATTCCAGCACCCTTACAGACAAGAAATGTTCTGTTACCAAGTCATTGTGTTGTGGTTATCAAGTCTTTTTTTCATGTTAATGAGGAGCAATTCAGAAGGAAAGAAACAATTCATAAAGTCTGGGGGATAAATTTTCCCCCTCCCAAATTCTGTTAGCTTAAATGAGCTTGTGTGGTTTATTCACAGAGGTTTACCAAAACATGATATATTGCATGTTTCTTCGTGCAAAGCCAGATGCAAGTTTTGTAATTTAAAAGCAATGGCTCATTGTAATGATAAACTCAACGCTGTAAAATATGTGAAAGTTTTGTAATAATGCTGGATATTCATTTATATGTTTTACACGGTCAGTATAATCATCTACATATATCTGTTTCAATGTTAAAAATATTGATAAATTATATTTTGCATATTTATGGTATTTTCCTGGCGTGGGTAGTATTTCTAACTTCTGAAAATATGCTTATTTGCATTCCATGAATAGTGAATTAGGACTTTCATAGAACTTAATTCATTTTTGTTTTTACCTTTAAGAGGGTTGATATTTTTTTTTCTTTTTTTTCTTTTCTTTTTTTTTGTGAGCCTTCATTCATTTCAGAGCTCCCTCAATTTGGGAACAATACTGATGTTTTAAAATTCAGGTCATAGAGGGACCATTATTAAATGTTATAGCGGTGTTTTTCTCTTGGAATAGTGAACTATATCACCAGGGATCCATTTGATTGTATTGTCTGATATTTTGTGTAAGAGACTGCAGACTTCTCAGAGGTATTTTAGCTCTAGAATGTGTCTTTTTCAGAGACCTTGATTTAGAAATGATTTGGTGTTTTGTAATTACTTCATTAACTTAAAAAGCTACTAATAATTCAAGCTTTTGTTTCTAGTGACTGAAAGCATTGATAAAAGTATGTGCATTAGAAAATGATAAGGTTACAGTTCTTTGAAACTGAAAGTGTTTGAAATACTTCCTGGCTGTGGAGGAGAAAGAGGATGTGCAATGAACTGAAAGCAAAATGTGTGGATTTTTAATAAAAGATCTAAAATCATTTAGCAAGTAAATAATAATAGTAATAAAAGTTACATACAGTTAAAGTAAGTGAACAGATTGACTACAATATCAATAATTATCCCCTGGCTAGAGCTTTTACATAAATTTAACTTTCATCCTGCATGATGGTCACCAGCTTTGTGTAAGTGTTGTTGCTAGGTCAAGAAAACCCTGTCTCTGGAAGCTTTATGTATCATGCTTATTAGAAATGAACAGTTGCTGATTATTTTTCTCATTTTATAACGTTTTTAAAATCATTATGAATTTTGTCAGTATATATATGTGAATTTAGGATAGAGGCTACTAGTTAACCTATATTTTGTGGTCTAGTGTAATAAAATACTTCATTTTTAAACCTAAAGTAAAATCATCTACGCCATGGATTATAGCAAGTCTTTTGGTTTTATTTATGTATTTATTTTGCCAAATAAGGATAGTTTCTGCAAAAATAAGTTGTTTTCAAAAATACAAGTGTTAACTGTGAGCTGTTGTTACCCAGCATCAATAGTAAGATATATTCTTGCTTCTTTATATCAGATTGCTTTTTGATGCACTACTTTTTTATGGGTTCATGTCTGAGATCTCACCAATACAGTTTTGTGAAATACACTTTGAGGTCAGTAATCTTACACAGTTTAAGCATAGACAGTTGAAACAAATTGTCAATTTCTGTACAATAGTGGATGATTTCATAAAATCATTTTCCTGAATTTTGCTGCTATACAAATGTATGGAAGAGCACACTAAGCTAAAAAGAACTCATCAGTTTCTTCACTAGGTAGACTTCCAATTGGACCACTGTACAGGTTTCTACTAAAATAGCTGAATAGAAAGCTGCTCACTACTTTGAAAGTTCAAGTGAAGCCATTTTTAAGGTCAGATCTAAGATTATTTTCAAAAAAAAAAAAAAAAAAAACACAAACAAACAAAAAACAAAATCAAACAAACAAAAACCCCACAAAACAACTAAAAATAAAAGTACAACCTGAAAGAGTATAGTGGCCTTAAATACAGGATGGAGAAATCTGACTGGAAACATGATGGCACTGCTACTGTATTGAGTGTGACAAGGGCAGGTAAATATTGTTTAGAGTTAGAAAGGATATATTTTACGTGCTGTCGTGGGTGACACCTGGAGAATGGGTATTTTACCTTAAAGTACAAGTTTTGTTTATTTCTGTCCTGTGTGGAAGTAATAGCCAGGAAGACAACAACAGATTCTGAAATGTTTCCATTTCATAAATAAGGTAAAGGAAAGGAGTGCGTGGATTTCTAACACCATGGATGGTGGTAGAGGTCTGGAAAAGTTTACTTTGATGGATGAAGATTTGTTTTAGGTGATTTCATAATTTCTTACAGCACTTATTTAGGAAAAGACTTTGAAAACTAGTTTTTCTATTTCCATGCTATCCTGTTACACTTCTGCTATCATATCAATACATACACAGGGAGCTGTGCCCAGGTTGAGCAAACCAAGGGGTAAGGAAACCTGACTGATTGTAGGGCAGAGGCAGAAAAGTTGCATTTCCCTCTACCAGAGGAGAGAGTGAGAATACCCCAAGTTTTAGCAAAAGCTTAGCAGCTTCTCATTTCAGTGGAACCTTAAGCATGACATCAGGGACAGCTTTGGGTCTCATGAATGGCATGGGTCCTTGCTTTGGTGAAAGTCTATGTTGCAAAGTCTTTGTAGGAAGAAGGAGAAGGTACTTGACTGGGGAGTTTAAGTCAAAACATCCGTTTTGACTTAAAGATTAAGCGTTTTGCCTTTTTGCCTTAAAGATTAAGGAAGAGAAACTCTGTGAAGAAGGTGAGTAACTGGCACCTTCTACTTAAACACAGGACTATGACATTTATTTTGACAGTCCATTGTAAGGTGTGTGAAAGGTGGTCATTCTATTATTTAAACATTTTGATTTGTGGATTTCATAAGTCATTCACTCTTCTAATTATTAGAAAATTGTGTGCTTGGTCCCTCATCTCTTTTGCGACTAATTAGAAGCAGGTCCAATGTCAAGACATTTAATTACTCACACCACTTTTAAATATAATGTAAAAAAGCAGAATGTGAGGAACGCTACCTTTTGTTTTTCTCATGAAGAAAATACATTTTTGACATTTTTTGTGCTTATGTATAGAACTCAGATTTTGTTAGCTTTTTATTTCTTTTGCTTTTGTCTACCCAGAAAAAATTAAATTTCTCTTTTCCTCTTTCTCTTCACCTACCTTAAATTCAGTGGCAAAACGGTTCCTCCAAAACCATGATCCATGTAGAACAACTGTCTGCCCATCCAGAACAGCTTTTCTTTTTTATCAATTGACAACTGCACTTTGTTATAGCATAAAGCATGCAATAGCAGTTTCTTTTCCAAACTGAAATTACATCATTGTTTACATTTTTTCATTTTTCTGTTTTCTCAAAGAGAAATGAGTACAAAATTGTGCTGAGCATTGTAATACTATTGTTAGTAATATTGGGTTTGGCAATCTATTTGCATTACCAAAAGGAAAAGCATATCTTTGTGTTCATTATTGGTTAAGTTTGAAAGAGAATATCCTGGAGAGCTGATTTTCTAGTAGCTCAGAACTGCTCATTGGAATTTATCACTGCAGCTTCACAGGGATTAGCAAAGGTTGAACCACAAAACAAGAGTGAGTGGTATACATGATATTCTGCTGTGCTGCAGTGAACTGCCAACGGTGTCATATGTGTTGCTTTTTAATAAGAATTAGGCTGTTTGCTGAGATGTTAGAAGGTTGTATGTTGAAGAGGGAATGTTATAGCGCAAAAGGTACTTTATGCCATTTGTACATTTATTTTGACAACAGTAATTGGAAAAAAAATCTCTAAATTACGTAACAGCTTTTAATGAGACTGGCCATTAGCAGCTGAATTTTCCTCACTTTTTATGGATGTAGTCTTCTGCTCTGTTGTCTGTTGCAGCTTTGTTTAAAGGAGAAAGTAGATGGTTCCCAAATCTCAGGGGTTGTGCCAGTGCAGCCCTTGTGGATGAAATGCTTCACCAGGAGCACAAACGAGAAGCCCTGGTTAGGTATAATGAGATGGCTTCCCCAGTTGCATTTCCTTGCAGAAGCCTTAAAATCCCATCATGACCAGTCTATGCTGGTTGCCAACACCAGGTAGCAATGACACTAATTTTGTGCTGCAGCTCTCCTGAACCCAAGTGCTGCTATAGCACTTGGGGATTTGGGGAATAGTGGAGAAGGCAGTAAGCTGATGCTGAGACTCCTTAGCATGCCGAGTAACTGCTCAGTACATCTGTTGTCAGACTGTGCCTGAGATGTATAGAAACAAAAATCACTTGATCATGAAGTTGATGTAAAAACTTCCATGTGAAAAAGAGACTCGTGTTCCTTTTGTCTATGATGCATAATGCATGTTTAGGAAATATTAAAGTCCCTTGGTATATTTTTAATTAACATTTTTATAGAGGCGTAGGATAAATTCAAGAACCCTTTAATATATAAACTGTGTTTTAAATACCACTTAAGATTTTTATGAGAGATCCAATTTAATGAGAAATTGCTTTATAAAAGCTGCAAACCAAAACAATCTTGCCACCTGAGAGCTGAAATCTAACACTCTATTTGTAACAATCAAGTTGTATCAGGGCAGCGTTCTGCCAGACATTTTAAGCTTCTTAGAGATTATTTGCAATTATTTCTCATGCAAAGCATAAATTCTTATGATTAAATACATTTTGAATAGCTTGCTAATGTTTGTTTGTGAATACCATTTGCTTATTTTGGGGATAGCATACCTGGAGCATCCCTTGTGTTTCAAACACCTGTAGGCAGCACAACTCTGTTCAGGAGGTAGCTCGTGTGATTCTGTTTTAAAGCAGGTGTTCCTCTGATGTTTACTCTCAGTTGCTCAAACTTATGTGTGGCAGTGGCTGCTAATCACCAGGACTGAGGAAACACAAAAAGACTCATGAAACTATGATTTTGGTTGAATGGATCCAGCAAATATGGCTTTGAATTTGCAATGAGTGGGAAGATTTGTGCATTCCTGCATAAGCTGTAGAGGTAAGTTTTGTGCAGGAAATCTAAATATGGATATTTATATCAAGAGTAGCTATTGTGAAAATCCCACTGCTTTTTAAAAATAATATAGTCTTACTAGGATTGTGTCCAATCCTTATATACCAATTTAAAATTGCACTTTTAAGGAGGAGAAAATGTAAAAAAAATAACGTCACTAGCAAAGAAAAGATCTGGGTTTATATTAATGCATTAAACATCAAGCGTGATACAGTTTTTAAATGAATATGACTAGATTGAGATTAATTGGAAAGAGAAAATAGAGTAACAACGTTGATCTCTTGAGAAAACAAGGCTGACATTTAATAGAGCTTCAAAGTAAGACAAATCAGTGTGTTTTTTTTTATATATCATGCATGCTCTGTAACCATTAATATGCTTGAAAAATGGAAAACCTTGTGGCTGCAAGACTTTGACACTTCAAGTTTACCTGTATTAAGTTTTAAGACCTCTCCTTCCTTCTTTCATCCTCACTATCTCTCTCCCTCCATCCCCAGCAGCTTTAGGAATGTGTATTTCTTGTGTTTGTTTTATTCACCTTCACCATATCTTTGCTAGTCCAGGAAAAATACTATTTTTGCTTGTGTATTGAGATTAAGAAATAGCAAATGATGAATTCTGTTGGCAGGTCCCATGTGCAGACAAATTTGCGTATGTGTATGTTGTTCCTTTCAACATGCATTTTAGTTGTTACTAGTAGTTCTGTAATCCAAAACAGAGCCTTATGTTTTAGATGTATGTTTCAAAGGGCCATAATAGCCTCTGGATTTCTTGCATCTAAGTCTGTGGCATTAACTATTGGACAATATTCCTTTCTTACTAGCATACTGTGGCTGCTGTTTCATTTCTAAAATCGAATATTCCTCATTATCGTAGCAACAGCTTTTACCAAAGACTTATTTCTCCTTGGCTGATAAAGCCAGTATGAAACTGCAAATGATAAAAGGAATGGGAAGGAGAGTCCAGAAATAACTGGGGTAGAAAAAAACTCTCTTAACCCATTCTTTAAATTCAGTTCTTGAATTTAGGAACAGAAATATGTAACACTAGATGTTGTGTCTGCTTTAGTTTAAATTATTTTTTTTCTGTGATATATACTTTATGAGCATTAAGTTAATCAGAAATGGTACTTTATCTTCAACTTCAGTTTTATGTAGATGATTTTTGTATTTTTTTTTTTTTTAGAAAAGGATAGAGTAGTTTAGCTGGAAAGGATCTACAAAGATGATGAAGTCCAACTGCCACTCTTCAGGGCTATCCAAAAGTTAAAGCATATTACTGCGGGCATTATCTGAATGTGTCTTGAATGCTGACAGACATGGTGTCAGTGATAAAACTAAAAAGTTTTATCAACTATTAATATTTAAGTGAATATTTCAATAACTTAATAGCATTATGAATTATTACTGTCTAAGAAACAACACTGAAAAACATCCTAAGGCTGAGCTAATGTGAATAATAGGGACAAAAAAAAATATAATAGCAAGTTAGTGGCATTTTACACAGCTGTTTTTTGCCACAGGTATTACAGAGCCTCTCCATTCTGTGAAGAGTCTTATCTGGAGCAGTGCTCCCTGCTGCGTGAAAGAAACTTGAAGCGTTCAGGTGCGAGCCTTCATGACACATTTTTTTTCACTCTGTGCCATTCCTCTACTATAGATGCTCTACATGATACTGTTACAGGTGAATGTACATAAGAATTGAATGCCAACTCTGTTTTATTCTCTCATGTTTCTCCTGTCATGAGGACTATACAGAAAGGTGAACATATACACCTAATGTTACCCCTCAAAGAATTTTTCCTAACTTTGTTTCAGTGTCTGCAGGAACTGAGTCAACTCAGTTTTATCAATTTTCTATTGGCACATATGCAAAGATGCATATTTATTGGGGAAAACCATGTAATGTGACTATTTGTGCTTAATACTTATGCATACATCTCTGTAGTGTACAATTGTATGCAGGTGTATGTACTACAACCTTTATATAATGATACACATATATGTATAAATATGCATTCGTACCTCTCATCACCCCATTTTCATTTGTATTGTCAGGTGATTCTGTAAAATCACAGTAAATTTCTATACTTTTAGTAGAGCCTTGAGTTATTTCAGCAGGTATTTCAGCCTTTTTGTTGATAAAAGTACACATAGGGCAGGATCTTTGTCTTAATGCGTATTGAATAGAATGGAGTACAACAGTGCCAAAGTCCAGCTCAAAACTTTCGTCTGGTCATATAAACATAAATATAAAATAACACAGTGCATGTGGTTCCATAGCAGGTTTTTTTTTTTCTTTCATTTTTTCACCCTAATAATTGTATGCAGATAATAATGAATTATGTAGTTTGTGGAGGTTGAAGCTGCATTTTACTATTATCTTCATGCAACTGAAAAAAAGTAAATAAAACAACAAAACATGCAAAGCAGTCAGTTTTCAAGAAATGCCAAAATTCAGGCAGTTTGAGTACTCTTGATTCTTTACCTCTCTCTGAATATGCGTATGTATATGCAGATAAATAAAAAGACCAAAGCTGAATGGTGGCGTATTGAATGCAGTTGGTATTTTTTAATGTATAGCTAGTTCCGTGTATATACATACTTACTCCAAATTAGAAACAATTCATTTTGACTAACCTGTTCTGTCCAAAACAGGTACTAAGAACATAGTAATAGAAACTTCAAAGTGCTAGAAAACACACAGAATTCTGTAACATCCATGAAAAAACATTGTTAAATTAAAGGAATACAAACCATGGCTGAAAGCATGTATTTTATTGTATCTGTCTGCAAGGCCTACCTGGGAAGGTAGGTAAGGACACAGTCATGTTCCTGCTCAAGGATTCAGTGATATTCAGAAGGGCAAGCAGCCCCTGAAACGAAGTGAGAACTTCAATTCTGTTGCTCTTGTTCAGATGGTATTTTAGAGACCCATACTTAGAAACATACTAAAGAGTTCAGAGGCTGTACAACTTTTCTGACGATACTGGTGATGTCATTTCTAACTACTGTGTTCGATTTACTTGTCTGCAAATCTAAAAGATTTTAGAATTTTGGGAAGAGCTCAGGAAGCAGTCACAAGCAAGGATTTGAGCTCATCAGATAAGGAGATACCAGAAGCTGTTTTGATTTATGAAACAAAATTACTTTTAGTTTCATGGGAGAAAGGTATATAGCAAAAGATGGTTTTTGAGTCTAGGGTAAAAAATTGGAAAGGGATTTAAGATTCCAAAGCTTAGACTAAACTGATTCAAATTAGAAACAAGTTGATTGCATTTAATTGAAAATAACATGTCTGCAAGTATGAGGGAGATTCCATTACTTTACTAATCATTGAATTTTTCAAATAGCTACTGTAGGTGGGATGCAAAAGTAAGGCAAGTGATTTTATCTGGCATAGTTTTTGCAGAATGTCAGACCAAGTGGTCTTTCAGTGGCTTTTTAACACAGAATATAGCATATCTAATGAGATGCTTATTATGATACGATGTATTCATTTTATTATGTGCATTTCCTGCTTCTCAGAAAATGAAACTATAAAATATGTTTCTCTTTATTATTTTAATAATAAATACAGTTTGAATTATTGTAAATTTTGTTATCCCTTATTCACTGTTAATTTGGCCGGTAGATAATTGAGGAGGGCAGATTGATGTTAGTAATACATGCAGAGCTGATGCAGATATTTTAAGAAAATGGAATAGAAAGTAGAAAGTCTTCCTGTTAGAAAACGAATAGAAAGTATTACACTCGATATGATTTTAATTGATTGTTTTTCATGTAAAATCAAATATCTCCAAAGTACTGCATAGAGGTTCACTCAGGGAGAGGGAAAGGTATTTTAATTGGGTTATCTTGAAACATAAATCATCTTAGAGGTCTTAAAAAATAGTGTGTATATGCTTTTGTCATATCATTCAATATGCTCTTAGTCAGATACCTAGTATGTTAAATGCAAATGTTGATCTTTTTCTCCTTATCTGGTTGATTTATTGAGATTTGGAATTTGTTTTCATCAGGAGATTTACCTTCCTACCTGTATTCAGAGAATTATTAGGGTAAAGTCACATGGGGGTGCATTTCATAGTTGCTGATATACAAACGTATTACTAAGTAACAGAACTATATCCTATCTAAAAAAATGGCAGAAATGGTATGGATGCTTTAGGATTAACAATTACTTAAGCAACAATATTCTTTTTCCTTGAAGTGTTTAATTACGGCATCTGGATTTCCTTTTTTGTTTATGCTTGAAACTCTTGTCACACAGCGAGTATTTATAGCTACTATAAATCAGTTATTTTGAGTGTTAAAGTGTTTATTAACGTTTTGTGGGTTGTCCATTGAAAGAGAGATGGCATTCTACAATAGATAGTTGATGCTCCAGATGCTGTGGAATTCACAATATGTTTTTAGCACATGGAATAATTATATGAAGCAAATATAATCTCAACCTTTCTGTACAGAAAATATTTATTTTTCTCACTCCAAATCATATGCAGCTTTCATCCAAGTGAACACACAAGTAAGCTGTTTAATTTGTTGTGTGGTTTGGTACCCAAGTAAAGAATTATTGCTGCTCAGACTGGATAAGAAATTTTATTCTATTTAACCAAATTCTGCAGAAGTTCAGGAGAACATACTGTCATAGTGTTCACATTTATACTAAGGAACTTAAGAGTTTCTCAGGTTACTAATGGATATTCAACACTGTAATTGGATTATGTATTTATATTCATAAATGCATTTCCCGTGTAGTAGGATAGTATACGTATATGCATTCCTATATATTTATGTATAAATACATTTCAAGGAAGAACTTTCATAAGAAAATAGTCGATAGAATTGGACATAACTAAATATGGATTCATATGCCTAATGTTAATCATCCAGCCTTTGTCTTAGGTTCTTTGGTACAAGGAAAAAATAAGCACAAGGAATGCATTTTAATAAAATTCAGTTAGTTCTGTGGCAAGTATTCTTAGAGGGAGGGGACCAAGAAGCACTTCTCTATATAGAAAAAAAACAGTTATTGTTATGAGTTACAGATTAGAGTGGTGGGCACGATGAACAGTGCTTGATCTTTTCATAGAAAAAAATGAAAATCTTTGTTCAGAACTGAATATCTGTGCTGTATGGTGTACATCTCTCCAAGAAGAAATAAATTTAGAGTAGTTTTGGAGTTCAGTAAATTGGCAGCAACTTGAAATTCAGTATCTCATTCCAAGGATGCTGCTAAATGACATAGCAAATCCTTTAATACTGTATTGAAGATCTGATCAAGGCCATGAACTGACCTGTTTTCTGGTACTGAAAGCAGTTTCTTCTGAACTGTATTTGAAAGTGAAATGGATTGACCTATAATGCTGATACTTAAACTACAGTTACAACTATTGGATTACCATATGTTTCATGGACAGAAGTGAGAAGAATGTGTTGTGTTAGGGCATAATTTCCTTTTTATGTGGAATTCTTCATTTTTAAAAAGCACTTGGTGTCAGCAGTGGCACAAGCATATCTGGTATTAAATTGTCTTATCATTCAATAATAACTGTGCATGTCTAAATGAAATTCTGCAAACATGTATCATCATGTAATCCATAGGCAGTATCAGGCAACTCCAAATATTTCTTGCTTTTTAGAGACATTCTTAGCTGATAGGATAGCTTTACTTTGTCAAAGAAGTCTACAATTTTAGTCATGTATATACTCTGAAATCTTCCTTAGATCTTAGGAAGGACATTGTTTCAAGTGGCAATAAGTCATCTGAAAGAAGAAGCTTGTAACATGGGTGCTCTGGATCACCCACTGGATTTTTTTTATTTTTTTTATTTTTTCCACTAAAGATACAGAAGTAATTTGCTTGCTTGAATTAGGCATTAAACTTGCTAGTTAAGGTTGAGTGACAGAATATGTCATAACAATATAACTGACAAAGTTTAAAACAAACAAAAATATTCAAAGCAACTGCATTTTCTAATGATGTCAACAAATATAAGGAAGAAGTATGATGAGAAATTTGGGGGTGGGATGAAATGGTTTAGAAAGGGATTGAATAACTACAACAAAAATAAAGGATATGAGAACTACATGGGAGTATAAAAGAAGCTGATAGTTTTTTGAGCCAGAGGGAAGGTAAGAAGGAAGAGAATATATCAAAGAATATATATCAATATATATATGTATATATATATATATGCATTGAAATATCATTTAATATTTTATAACAATACTGAGGATTTCCAACACTTCTAGAGACATAGGAGAGGTTCAGGGATGTTTCAGCAGGTTTAAAATATGTTATAAGAAGTTTCTGGTGGCTTTGGAGAGGGAGGATGGTGTTGAATCAGACCACCTTGGCTATATTTGGCTATATTTGAATAGGAATTCATTCCTTCACCTAAACATCATTTCTATTCATGTTAACCTTGGGCTGGACCTTTCCTGAAAGCAAACAATGAGCCCTGTCTTAGCATGGCAGAGACTTTCAGTGACACTATAAAGGAGGTGTATTAGACAAGAGGAAATTTAAGGATTGGAGGCTATGCAAAACAAATTGGAAAGTAATAGAGTAAGACTGGTGAGCAGGTGGGAACAAAATACCCTTACAACATGACTGAGAGCTGAGTTGTATTCCCATATTACAGACTAGGCACTTCCACTATACAGCAAACCAAGTAGAGAGAGGTGAATTTGAGATAAGGACAGGCACCAGAGTCAGCTTTTGTGAGCCAGGGCATCACAGAAAAAGGGAAATTAAGCTGTTCTCATGGGGAGCAGCAAAGACTGTATTTGTGATTTTTAATTCTTTTTAAAAAGGTTTTGCTGGCAGTCTCCATTTGCTCATTGTGCTTATAACACTGTGATAGGTTTTTAATTTACTTTTTAGTGTGTTTAAACTTCCATTTTAAACATTTGTCAGGGTTTTGACTGTGCATTGTTAACAATAATCAGAAAAAAGTGTGTTGTCAAGAGCTCTTTTGTTGAACCGGACCAAATATATTAATATTGAATTATTTGGTAGAAGGGACCAAAATTTGGGATTAATGAATTTATGCTTAAGTGGAGAAGAAAACTCTCTGCTTCTCTGTAATACTGCCTGCTCAGTTATTTCCAAGAATCATTTCTGATTTATGAATATAAACATGCAGTTTTATATGTCAATTCTTTCTTCAAATTCAGTCTGACAATGTATAATCTTGTGAATTGTTTGAAAGAGTACCATATGAATATATCAGATTACTGAAGCAAAACTACTCAGTATTAATTTAAACGTGGGGAAACTGTAGCATTAATGCCAATATTAGTCTTTCTTTTTTTTTTTCTTTGAGAATTTTTGAAACACATGTAGCTATACATACATATATACCTATATGATACCAAATTTATTTGGTTCTTTCAGTGAGAATGGATTATACAAAATGAATAGGAAGTACTAGTTGTTTGACTCTAGGTCATTAGTGGGTATTAAGTGTTATTCGCTTTCAGAAGGTAGAATGTTCTAATTGACATAAGAGTTGGTTTTGTAGTTGAGAGAGGGTGGGGGGAGCCCCGGTAGTACTGCATTCCATACTTGGTACATCAACCTTATATGAGCGGATCCTTGATCAAAGACTAGTTCATGGCATGATAAACAGCAGCACAAAATATATGTATGTGACATCTGATCTTTCACTCTGATCTATTTTTTATCTTTTAGAAGAGCTATGAGTAAGTCACAGGGCTTCATTTCTGTTAATGTTCAGAAATATGTAATGAGTTCATTCTCCAGAAATGTTTAAGATCTGGGTCTTTGGGGATTGATGCAAAGTCAGATTTCTCATGAGATTCAAAAACCACAGTGAATACACACAGAATAATACTCGGTTCTTACATTATACTTCATGTATGAAAACACAGCTCCTCAAACTATCCAAATATGGTTGTCCTCATGTGGAAAAGCTCTATGGCAATTTTCAATTGTAAATTATATCTATCTACATTTTCTCTACTGCAGTATTTTGGATGCTTAAGATTCCTCTGTATACTCTCATTTACTCATGTTTGCCAGGTCACTGAAGAAAGGGAATTGGATTCTGACTTTATGGGTGTAAGAGAGAATTTAGAGATTCTGAGCTGAAGGAGGTTCTTAAACTCATATTTAGACCTTCTCCTCCTTTGTAGCAAAAGGAGAGAATTATGTGTAAAAGGGCTTAAAAGATTACATTTTATCCCATACAGAACTCTTAAGGTACTTGATGTGGGAACTTCTATAGTACTAAAAAATTGATCTTGAAGATGAGTAAAGCCATTTGAATTAACTTGTAATCATGCAGTAATTTTAGAGTTTTATTCTACAACTACAGGAAACAGGAGGAACAGAAGCAAAGTATGTTTTTTGTCAGACAGTGACTAGAAATGGGAAAGGAGTTCTGAGAAAGTGGAGAGGAAAAAAAAGGTACGTTGAGATGTGAGGTAACTAAGAGTCATTCACTAACTCTGATTTTGGTTATTGTAAAGAGATACAGGTCTTGATTGTTTCATACAGTTTTTATCTTATTTTCAGATTCCTAGTTTCAGAGGTTGAAAACAGAATGTAGTCAAATGTGTTGCTGAAGCTGTTCCCCACATGAAGTCTGTTATAACTTAACAGTTCAATAAATCATAGGCAAATAATTCTAATTTAGTGGCTACTTGAATTCACTCTGATTATGTAATTAGATGTAATGACACAAACTGCCATGCTGAAATGTTCAATAATCTGAGGATGAGGTGAAAAACACAACAATTTACAAGATAACATGTAGACATGAGGCTGCAGGTTGAATGATTCCTGATTACTGTACTTTGGATTTTCTTGGCATTGTGTGTTGCAGTTGGAACACCTAACATTCTGTTTAAAACCCTACATGTAAGGTGCCATAGAAATTTTCATAACAGTATACAGTCTTGAAACATATGTAAGATTCCCAGTGAATTTCTTTACCAGGAAGTGCTGAGGGCAAATTGCCCTTATGGTTCCTAATTGCAAATAAGAATCTTGAGCATATGGGAGACCTGTGAGCTGTGGTTCCTTGGGTCCCTTTTTGTTAAATTGTAGTATAAGTGACCACACTCAATTTTTTGCAAAGTGCTATAGAGGATCATATTATCCCTAGCTTCTTTCATACAGTCTTGCATCTAATTGTTACAGTTCTGGCTTGGATAACGGCTTATTACTCATCTTGGATCCAAAAATCCTTTTACAACTGAGTGTAAAAGAAGGATGATATTGCTTATGTGCTTAACTCATTTGCTACTACAAAGTTTAATTAAAAAAAAAAAAAAAAAAAAAAGCCTGCTTATGCAGTAAGCATTATTCATAACTTATTCTATCAATTGTGTTTACTGAGGGATTAAAACACTTGTGGAGTCCTTTCTTTGATAATTTTGCATTGAAGTTGTAATGTTTTCCCATGTCTGCTGGATGTATCATGTCAGTCACATTGTGTGAAATCTGTCCGGTGTAACAAGTTTTGTGGGTCGTGATATTTTACACAAAGTTTTTCAAATGTCCAAATGGTTAAAAGGTAATCAATAGTAGGTACTGCTGGAGTTGGGAGAATAACTATATATATATATATATATATATAAAAAAGTTTATTTTTTCATTTTGCTCACAAAGGAGAGATGTTTGAGATGTTTATTTTGGCTAACAGTGATGTCTAGGACAACGTCTATTTAAATTCCAGGCATCTCTGTCAGACACCCATCCTTCCTCTACCCCCACCCTGTTAATGGCAGTAGGTCATGAATTATTTATTATACAGTGCTGTTTCTGTTTTCACCTACTTTTACTGTATTAAATGAATTTGTTCCCAGTTGGCTTCTTGTAATGCTCTAGGATGAAGCCTAGAAAACAAATCTTGCAGGTGTTTTTATACTCAGTGGTCATACATTTTGCTGGCAGTTACTCCTGCATGGCAAGATACAGTGATTTATTTCTCTTGCAATGTGTGTTAAATCTTTTACTATAGATTATACCCAGAGTTAACTTTAGTCAGTCTCATAGTTCAAAATAAATGGTAGCAATCAACATTCAGATTAGCCCAGTAGAGAACAAGAGTTCAAGAATCCGGACTTCTACAAGTTTCAACCACACAAGGTATGCTTTATGCTGATCCTAAGCTTCTCAGGATCAATGTTTTCCAGGCAACTGACACAGCATCCCTGTTATTTTAAGCATGTCCCTACTACCATGGAAAGAATGTTGGAGAGAAGAATGAAAGACTGTACCATAAGGATCTTGCTACTAGCACACAGTTTATCCTCTTCTGAGTAGTTTTAAAGATGTTTGAAACAAGCTGGTCCGCAAGACAAGAATTGGGGAATATCTCTAAAAAATAAATGTTATTTTGTCTGTTATTAGGAATTTCAAATTGGAATCACTAGACTTTTTTTTTTTTTTTTTTTTTTTTTTTTTTTTTTTTTTGTTCAGCAAATCATGGTTAGGTCAAGAATATGAACAGGTTATTAAAAAGGAAAAAAAAATACCAGCAGGCAGGTTCATTGGAAGAGCCTAAGACAAACTATTAGACATGAGACGTAAATTTATTCTCCAGTTCAGATGTATCTTACTAGCACAAGTTACTGAGTGTAAGAATAATTTACTGATGAGAGTACTATTCTATTTTCCCTGTTATGCTTTATAAAAGATGCACCCCTATTTTATTCTGACATGAATTTTCTTCAGAAGTTCTTGACAGCCTTATAGGTTACTTTTCCCTTGCAGTGACCTAAATAAAGGATTTGACAAATAACAAAACCAATTAGCATAGACATGTAATTGTCCATTTGGATTAATTTCTCTGTAGCTCAATTTATTTGCTGCTGGCTTTATTCGAAACAAATAGTGAGTGTGGTTTTATAGAGAAGTCAATACTAAACACAGCTGAAAACAAATGGTAAAAAAAAAAAAAAGACATTGAAGAGACAACTAATTGTTTGAAAAATCACATTTGACAGAATAGTTGAAGAGGTGATGTTGTAAACTCAGGTCTCAGTTTGGTAAACATTTTGCATCAATGTCAAGTCATATCATTTCCTTACATGGAGTTATACAGAACTGGGACCTTACCTTGTACCTTACAAGGCCAGTAATAGGTATATAATATAATAGGTATATAATATAACATATATATTATATAACATATATATTGTATAATATAGTTTTTAAATATAACATATAATATTCTAATAATATATATATATAATATAATTTTTCTTTGTGGGAAAGTGATTTTTTTGAATGATGCCTGTATGAAGAAGCTAAAGATAAATGGTTTAAACTCAAATCAGTACAAACAAAAATGGTTTAAACTCAAAATCAGTACAAACTTATCCATTAAAATGGTTTCTGTCAGCTGCCCCTCAGGAAAAATGCACTGCCAGAGAGTAGAGGAACCCCATTTAGTACAGTGTTGTCTGAAGTTTATATTCATAATTTAATGAGGGAAATAAATATATAATAATAATATTAGAGCTGAAATGTTAGTTCTATTAGATGGGATACTTAAGTGTCCAGGTGCAGGCAAAAACATACACGCTGAGTTTTGTCTCTTTTTCTTAAATTCAATTGAGAAACAGCTCACACTGTAACAATAGCAGACTTCATATTTAGAAAAAAATGCAATTCCAATTTAGTTTATAATGATGTTTTAGAAGAAGCTCCTGTTATTAGCCACGTCAGTCTGATTGCTTTTCTGACTGCAGTTTTCAATTAGGCATAATCTGTTCTATTCATGTGTGAAACAAGGGGAGGAAGGTGAAGAGTTTTTTGTTAGCAAATCAAGAATTTTAATAAGCACTTAAAAGAAAGCAGTATATTATAGCTGTATGAAAGTTATTTTCTAGATTTAAATAAATGTAACTACCTTGATTAAAGGTGCACTTTCTGAAATGCTGTCCATCCCCAAATGCTTGAGAGTTCTATTTTTGTTAGATTTTTGCTATCTTACCATATGACTGCTTTAAAACTAAGAACTATTTGTCCTCACTTATACTTTAATAATGGACTTGAACATTTAATACAGCATAAACTGTCTAAAGATACTGAGTCTTATTTTTCAGAAGGATGTTTTCCTACTTTTGAACAATTCAGTTAATTTAATGGGCTATAAAATAAAAATATATTTGATTATTTTTTTTTTAAAAAAGTTGCATTTCATTTCAGTTGTTTTCATAGCGTCTGTCCCTTCCCCTTATCTCTCTTGTGCTTTGATAGAATAATGGGAAGACTGGAATCTGGGAAAGTAAGGGGAAGACCTACCTCTTTTGTTCTGAATCCCCAGTTGTGCATAGGTCTCCCTATAAAGGAGCAAGTATATATGTATTTTATGTGTGTTTTTAATTTTATTATTTATTTTGTTTGTTTGTTTACAATGTATTTTGTATTTCCTTTCATGGACTTGAATCAGGTAGGTGTACTCTGCCTGACTCTCCAGGCTTCGTGATCTGTATGGCATTCTGCTCTTGGGAGGAGTAGGTAGAGGAAAACCATAGAGGGGGGTTCTACCAAAACAATGATTTGATTATTGCGATTTATTGCTTATAGAGTACAGTTTTTATGTTCTCTACTAGATCAGAAATAACTACAGTGACACAAGCTGTAACGTTTCTTCTAATTTACTGCACAAGAGCAGCTCCTCTTCTGTTTTTGTAAAAGTCGTTGTAACCTTCCAGATGTGCTCTGCTAGAACATTAGGTAAAACCTGAAAGGGTCCATCACAATGTGGGAACACAGAACAGAATCTCTATGGTATGCTAGTTAAAATAGAAGGAAGGACAAATTGATAAGACTAGATAACATTAAAAAAATAATAATAAAACATCATACTATATGGAGAGGGGACTTTCAGTTCAGCAAAACCACATCTATTAATTACTGGCTGAATTAATTAAATGTTCTTTTTGCTTGTTACTAAGCACTGTGCCTTGCCAGCATAAGCTTTTGGAGCTTCTTGCATCATGGTATTTGATAAATTAGTAATACTGGCAGGCTTCAACTTCATTCCTTTTTGGTATTTCAGGTACCTTCTTACTTTCTCTTGTTTCCTGACCTATGTAGCCTTATGTAATATTTTTAACCTTTTGTTAGCCATGAGTGACCTTGTGTACTGTAGTTATATTTTGACATGAACTGCACATTGGAATGCCAGTTAACAGCTGCTTTTCTGCACTGATAACTAATTAGCACTTTCTGGACCAGGCAGCAGCAGATACTCTCTGCAGGTTCCTGGCAGGGATCATGTATTGATGTCAGTTTGCCTTGAACCTTCAATGTTGTTCCAACTCTTATCAACTATTCCTAGTTTCGAAGGCATTTTCACTCCTCTTATTTAGACAGGTTCTAGTTCCTCATTGGGATGCTGCCATTAAGTTTCCCTTAGCGGCTCCACAGCCTCTCTGAACTCTTGGTCCACCATTCCAGCAATTTCATCTTCCTGTCTTAGACTTTAGGCAATTGGTGCGGTTTTCTAGCTTATCCTTGACACTTGCAGTTGGTCTTTAATCTGTTCCTACATCTCACTTTTTAAAATCCAAACCCTGTATTTAAGTAGAAGAGTAGGATTAACGTGCACAGCAGGTAATTGATTGTTCAGCTCTGTAACTGGCAAATATGGCCACTTAAAAGTGAATGCATGATCATAAATTAGGCATTCAGTTTTGATTCCATAGGTCAATTTCATGAAAATAAACAGTTCAAGTGGAAAAAAAAAAAGTGTTTAACTTATGCTATTAACAGTATCTTAAGAATAGGTGGAAAGATGCCACAGCTGCACTCTGGAATTGCTTAGCTTTTAGGTTAAATTAATTTCAAAACTTTCGTCAGTTTGAGTAACATTTAGTGATAAAACTTCTGTCTTTGCTTGTAACGCACTTTCAGGGAACATTGATACCACTTTTTTTTTTTTTTTTTTTTAAAAAAAAAAGATCAGAATTTTGCTTTATGAAGAATGATCTTCTCATTCGGTATACTATTTATTCAGAATTTTGATTGCTTATGTGAGAAAGAGGGATACTAATCATGCTGCTGTGGTTTCAGGAGTAGGAATTAAATAATTAATCTCTTGTTTTAGCCTTTCTGTTACTTTCCATGGATGGCAGGTATTGTATTGTCCAAATACAAATACCTGCCAATAGATTGTTTTGTTTTGTTTTGTTTGTTTCTGCAGAACAGTAATTTGTATGCCTTGCTGCCAATAGTGCTGATGGCCAACACACTTACTTTTCATAATCAAAAACCCTAGTAATTAGACATTCTTTAATGAATGATAACTGCTGTTGGCCTAAAAAAAATAATTTTCTGAGTAGGTTACCAGAGGTATCCAATCTTAATGTAGCTGATTTGACTGTCATGTAAAATGGGTTCAAAATTACTAAAACATGTTGCAAATTAACATGTTCAACTGGCATCAACAAGTTTTGCTGTACAAAGGTGTTTTTTTTTTTTTTTCCTAACAACTGTCACAAATTATGGTTTGCTCATGTCTCTATATATTTGTCATGATCCTAAGTCATACTCTACAAAAGACTGAATTAGTTCAGTCTCGCCCTAAAAGGCACATGTATAATCTTGGAGTCAGAAGACTTGAGTAGTAGAGATAAATAAATCTTGGTCGCTTTTTTTACAATATGTTTGATTTGCGAATGAAATTCTGAAAAGCAAAAGCTGTACAGTTACAGACTGCAGAGATTTGTCTTCCTCAACTACCTCATTATAGTTCTGTTTGGCTGACTTGAAAATACTATTTACAACATGTTTTCTTGGCCAGGAAATCTTAAAAATCAATCAAAAGTTGTTTTTTGGAAAAAAAAAAAAAAGTTAAAATGCTGAAGTGAGTTTGTGTCCATATTTTTGAACTGCTGTACTCAGAAGTTATTATTTCTTCCCACTATATAAATGAAAAATGGAATGTGTTTGATGAATGAATTTAGTAAACATTGATATGCTTCAGTGAGTAGAATAGCTTTTTTTTTTTTTTTTTTTTTGGATTTATAAAAAGGAATTGAAAGAATATATTGTTTATTTTTTGTGTGTACAGGCAGAATCTATTCTAAGGAACTTGGTTTTGATCTAACAATAAGTTGCATTGAATAGCCAGTTCCAACTACTTTATCATGGGCAGGAATTGGATTCCAGCTAATTCATTTTTTGACAAGTTTTTATTATTATTTTTTTAATTCTGAAGCTCTGTGGTAGCTTGCTTCTACCAGAAAAACAAAAACAAATAATAATAATAATAATATAATAATAATAATAATAAACATGATTTTGCAAGATTTGTGTAAATGACAAAAAATGATCTTAAGGTGCTTACAATTGTAAGTTTCATACAGTGGTTAATAACTAGTTAACTACTTGTTTTTAGGTTTTATACAGTTCTGTGTACTTTCACTGAAACAAATGATTAGGAAAAATGTAGTCAACTTACTAAAGGATTTAGATTAGATTTTTTTAAAGAATGCATCTGTCTTCTCTTTAGAAGATGTCTAAAACTCTGAATAAGGGAAAATTCTGAATTCTGTACTTTGCCTGTGGAATGTAATTTTAATTCTTCCCTCAACTCTGGACCAAAAGGCTGTGTTTTTAGAACCTTAATACTTGAAGGAAATCCAACACTGTTTGTGAAATGTTCCTGTGCTCAACTTTTGCATTATAAAATCTGCAGTGATTGTCTTGAACAGCTGAACAGAGTCTAGAATTATTTTTTTAGATGCTGTAAGGGATCTCATATTGGTGCGAGTAAACAAAATGGAGTTTTCTAAAACTTCCTGGGAATTTAAAAATTCAAAATGTATTTGGACAATACAAAATATACCTGTATATTCCTTGTCTAATATTTCCATAGTGGAATCATACATTAGAATTTGTATAGTTCATTACATCTGTGTAGACATAACTAGTTTCATGAATAAACTTCTGTTTCATGCCTCAAAACCTCTGAAATATCAATATAGAGACAGTATTTTTTACCTTGCCACCTTGGTGGCAAAGGCACTTTGGATGTTATTTAATACTGTGTTGAATAAGCATGTTTCAAACCCTATTTATTTTGCACATGATACTGTATGAACTACAAAGGAATTTGTAGCTTCAGAATCCAAAGCTTTACTGTGTTTGACCACTGTTGGGTTCAGATCTGCAACTACGCCTTTAGGTCATTTATTGTTCTGTAAAGGTCTATATTACCTTTCTCTTTTTACCTCCTTTCCACTGCCTCCCCACCACCAAAAAAAAACACGTTATGAAATCTGTAGTAACCTGATCTGGCTTTTGGAAACCAGAGATTTAAATGGTAGAAGTACAGTCCATCATTTAAAACAAAACAAACAACAACAACAACAAAAAAAAAACAAAACACCTCAGATCCTTTTTGCTACAACTTCGAACAATTGCATAAAATTTTGTAAAGGAGAAAATCTGAAAATAATTGGGATTATATAAGATAACCTGTTAGAGTTTTGTAATTGTGCTGTTAATCTGAAGCTTACATCTGTGAGTGAGTATTCATGTTTTTGCATATATTGAAAATGTTAACAGTATGAAAATGAAAGATGAGTTGATACAGTCTTAAAAATATAGGATAAAGAGGTTTTAGAGAGATGTCAGGCTGAGTATTGAGGAAAATTAAATGTTATGATTAAATGTGACATTTGAATATATTTAGATGATAGAATCATTAAGACAGTGAAATAACCTTCATTCTGGTCTTTTATAGTACTATTCACTAGCACTATAATTATGATTGTGGTATTTCTGCAGATTATATTAATTTCAACTGGAGGAAAAAATATATTTTATTCCCTCTTACGTTTTGGAAATATTTTCTGTAAGCCATGTCGTTAATATTCTGTGTCTACTGTAGAGATGCTTTTGAGAGTCACTGCCTTTTTTGCTCAGACAAGCTGCTTTTGTTTCTAAAGGTTTAGCAAAACATTACATGTCAGGACTACAACATGCTTTATAAAACCTATATTTTTTTTATTGATGAAGTTGTCCGTAATAGAGAATGTATTTTAAGTCCATCATACATATTTTTAGGAGCATAATTCCTTAAAGTATTACGAAAGGATAGATATATTTTGCTGTGTAAACAGTTTATATTTAAGTCAAGTTATGATCATTAGTTTATAGAAATAATTTCCTTTGAATTTAAAGCAACATCACCGAAAATATAAATACTTTGGTTAACTAAAACAAAAACAAATTAATGTAAAAAATAGTCACGTTTTAAAGATTTGAGCAGTTTGATCAAATTTGAAATGCATAATTGAGCTCCCTGTAAAATCTCTTTCTCAAATAACTTTATAAGGAAACAATACCAGAAATAGTAAAGGAGATGGTCAGCTGCCTGCAGGATTGTGAAAGATATTGAAGAGAAATAGTGAATTTTCATCTGAGAGATCTCAAAATATTTGATCTGAGTCCATAAAATTAGTGAATAAAGCATGTGACAGTTTAAAGTAAAACTAATTAATAACTGTGAAGAAGGATTAAAAGGAATAGGATATTACTAGTCAGCAATTGTAAGGAAACGGGGCAATATTAGTGTACATTCTGTCCACTATTTGCATCTTAATTATTTTGGGGTTCTCACAATAAAAAACAATTTGAGATAGTATAGAATCAGAGCTGAAAGTTAAGGAAAGTAGCAGCTGCTTAATTGCCATGTTACAGAAGGTGTTTTGATAGAGAAAGTGCATTAGGGAAGCAAAATAGTACAATGTAACATTCTTAACCACTCTAACAGTAAAATAATATAATTAAGGATGTCAAAGCTATAAAATATCAGAAATAAGACTAACGTTATCTTGTATTGCATCTCAACCCTTGCATTTATGTGTAGTCTGTGTATTTCAGTATGTAGTGTTTCCATAAAAACTCTTTTCCCATCATTTAATAGGATGGACAAAGTTCAAAGAGTAAATGCTAATTAATATGTATATATATTTCTTTTCATCAGTGTGTGCATGACCTCATTCTTCATTCATTACTAAGTATTAAACCAGGCTCATGCTCTGAAGACAGAATTCTTATTTTGCTCTATTTTTTTTTTTTTTTTCCCTAATGGTAACCATGAAGTTACCTGAAAGGCTTCACAATCTTTTATTTATTTGCATACTATCATGAAAGGTGATATCCCCATTTTCATTCTTACTCTCACAGTAAGTGACAAAGTAGGGGTCGTATGATTTTAAGGCTAAATATTCCACTTGAGTGAATATTTATAGATGATTATCATTATGTAAGCTCTATTCAAGCATAGCTCCTTGGCTTCAAGTGCAGAAAGCTTTGAGCATTTCTGTACATTAGATCCCATAGCCCAATTCAACTCTCCCTTGTGTTGTTCCTTGAAATATACCAGTGTTAGTGTCAGACATCCCAAATGTTTTCCCCTGCAGATTAATTAAGGTACTTTTGTCAGTTTCTTCTGCTGCATTGCAGAAATAAAAGAACCAAAAGTAACAAAAAATTCAATATTTGCTGCAACCCAGAAACTGTTTTTAAACTGATTTTGTGGTAACTACGGTAACCTGGTCTTCCAAGAAGCTGCATTTATATTTATCAGTTTTCAGGATGTAGTTTTCTGTGTGTTTATTTTTATATGCTTTTTTCAAATTAGTATCTAGAAGTACACCAATGAAGAAGAGGCTTAAGTTTTCTCAGTGCTTGATGTAGGTGGTATGACATACGTAAATCAGTCATAGATGAGTCATTTGACTTGGAAGAAATTAAGCCACATTGGTAAAGAAACAGTCACTGAACTACTTAATGCACCTTGATGTTTGTTTTGAAGTTTTGCTTTGATGTATATTCAGGCCTGTGGGAAATGTTGCCAGCTTATGCTAATAGTAGCTTTTCCTGTAACTTGTATCACACATTGAATCACCGAGTTATTTAGGGAGGGAGATTTTCTTGTCCAACCTCATGCTCAGAGCAGGTCCAAGTAGATCCAACTATGCAGGTCTTGACCTATCAAGATTAAAATATCTCTGAGGACTGAAATTCCACAATCTTCCAGTATTTGACTGCTGTCGTGGTAATTTTTCTTCCTTACAGCTAATCACAATTTCCTGTTTGCATTTTGCATACAGATGTACAATCTGTAGTCCCTTGTCTTAGATTTGTCGGCCCCTCAGAAGAGTCCGGCTTGTTTTCCACCAACATTTGTAAATTACACGTGTTGGTACAGGAAAGGTTCTGATGTGCTGGAGAAGTCACTGGGGGCTGCCAGCATAGTTAGGGGTAGGACTGTATGCTGAATGAGGAGAGGTCGAGGGACCAGGATTTTGTTCAGGCTGGAGAAAGGACAGCTTGGATTCCAGCTGCCATCTTTCTTTCTAAAGGTGTTCAGAGAGAAGATGGAACTGCGCTTTCCTTAAGGATGTGCAAGGGCAAGAGGCAACGGTCACCGGCTATAACAAGGAGAGCCTTAACTGGACATAATGAGAAGATTCTTTGCCATGAGAGTGAATGGTTGTAGCCACTGTCCCTGAAGACTTGCAGTACTCAGCCAGACGCAGCTTGAAGGAGCCTGGGCCAAGGTGGAAGGTAATTCTGCGTTAAGCAGCTCTGGACTAGAAGACTACCAGGAGTCCCTACCAACTTCATTCTCTTTATGATACTTCGTTAAAACATTTCTCAGGCTAAAATTCCCCCCATTGTGATTGCTTATTATCTTTACTATCTGTTGTCTTCTTCAGTGTACCCCTGGTGGAGAACTGTATGAAAATTGTGTGACAAACCTTTTTATATGATGAAAAGTACTGCTATCCTTTCATGCACAACAGCAAGGTACTGTAGACTTTTTCCTTTATTGCTTTGTTGTGCTTTTTATTAACTATGCTTCTTGCTTTTTTTTTTTTCTTCTCTTTATGGTAAATGTGATGTACTTAGAAGGGAACAAAATAATCATTCAGTGGTAGGCAAGGTCATTGGAAAGGTGAGAACAGTGCATCGCTAAAATCATAGCACAGAACAGTCAGGCTTGTAACTGACTTGCATTGAATTACCAGAATATTGGTCTGGCAAGCTCAGGCATTTCTGTGTTTGTGTGTTTTGAGAGGCTACTAGTAGCAGACTACTACTGCTATGAGAGTGACTGCTTCAGGAATACGGTAACTTTTGGGAAAGGCAGGAGATATGATAGCAGCACTTTAGGAACAGAAAATGTAGAAAGTATCCCTGCAACTAGTGTGCATCTGAAAGGAAATTAAGGCTTTGTATTTAATATAATCTAATTTTAATGAATTTTGCTTAAAAGAGTGTATGTCATATATTACCTGGAAAATAAAAGCTTAAATGTATGCATTTTGTGGTTTTATAATACAGGAATTACATGTTTAACATTGTATTTAACGTTCAAATAACTTCGGGTTTTGTATGTGTAGTATTTAAGTTGAAGTGATGCGCTGGGTGGATGAGGGAAAGGCTGTGGATGTGGTCTACCTTGACTTCAGCAAGGCTTTTGACACCGTTTCCCACAGCATTCTCCTCAAGAAACTGGCTGCTCTTGGCTTGGACTGGCGCACGCTTCGTTGGGTTAGAAACTGGCTGGATAGCCGGGCCCAGAGAGTCGTGGTAAATGGAGTCAAATCCAGTTGGAGGCCGGTCACTAGTGGCGTTCCCCAGGGCTCGGTGCTGGGGCCGGTCCTCTTCAATATCTTCATTGATGATCTGGATGAGGGCATTGAGTGCACCCTCAGTAAGTTTGCAGATGACACCAAGTTAGGTACATGTGTCGATCTGCTCGAGGGTAGGAAGGCTCTGCAGGAGGATCTGGAGAGGCTGGACCAATGGGCCGAGGTCAACTGCTTGAAGTTCAACAAGGCCAAGTGCCGGGTCCTGCACCTGGGGCGCAATAACCCCAAGCAGAGCTACAGGCTGGGAGATGAGTGGTTGGAGAGCTGCCAGGCAGAGAAGGACCTGGGAGTGATGGTTGATAGTCGGCTGAATATGAGCCAGCAGTGTGCTCAGGTGGCCAAGAAGGCCAACAGCATCCTGGCCTGTATAAGAAACAGTGTGGCCAGCAGGGCTAGGGAGGTGATCGTCCCCCTGTACTCAGCTCTGGTGAGGCCGCACCTCGAGTACTGTGTTCAGTTTTGGGCCCCTCGCTACACGAAGGACATGGAGGTGCTCGAGCGAGTCCAGAGAAGGGCTACGAAGCTGGTGAGGGGCCTGGAGAACAAGTCTTACGAGGAGCGGCTGAGGGAGCTGGGCTTATTCAGCCTGGAGAAAAGGAGGCTCAGGGGCGACCTTATCGCTCTCTACAGGTACCTGAAGGGAGGCTGTAGAGAGGTGGGGGTTGGTCTGTTCTCCCACGTGCCTGGTGACAGGATGAGGGGGAATGGGCTTAAGTTGCGCCAGGGGAGTTTTAGGTTGGATGTTAGGAAGAACGTCTTTACCGAAAGGGTTGTTAGACATTGGAACGGGCTGCCCAGGGAAGTGGTGGAGTCACCATCCCTGGAGGTCTTTAAAAGACGTTTAGATGTAGAGCTTAGGGATATGGTTTAGTGGGGACTGTTAGTGTTAGGTCAGAGGTTGGACTTGATGATCTTGAGGTCTCTTCCGACCTAGAAATTCTGTGATTCTGTGATACTATTTGTGGGCATTAAAGTTGCTTGTGTCCGCTAAATGCTTGGACTGCTGTTAAAATCAGTCAGTTCTGGAGACAAAACTGTTTTGGATTTGGCATGACTGTGCCATTCCAGAATTTTTCTTTCCCACACATACTCTTGCAATTTCTCATGCTCAAGCATGGTTCCCTCACCACACCTTCATAGACATTTCCTGCACTCTAGTTTTTTAGATCACAGGTGGGTTTACTGGTGATCTTTTAGTCTTTATTTTCAACAATGTGTTGTTTATTCTTTATAGCATGTTGTTATAATGATTACTGTACATATGTGAGATACAATGAAAATCTTATCCACTAAGTCTGTATAAAGTTTAATTTGCTACAAGTGGTTTGGACATTTTCTGAGGAGGCTGAAGTGTTAAAAGATTTATTTATTTTTTCTGTTATTGTCTGAGATTTTTTAAGGAGAGTTTAATGACTAGATACTAAAATCCTGAAGATCTAGTTGGTCTTGCTGGAAAATAGTGCATGAGTTTTGTAAACTCGGAAGATAAACAACCACGTTTTACATGGCAGTGTGAAAGAAAGTAGAAATTGTGAGTTAATAACTTTCATTGTATGAGCAGTATTTCTACTTAATTGCAATTTGTGTATTTTTTAAGCTATATAATAAATCAAGAGCATGGTGATGTATTTGGAAGTCAAACACAAATGGTAATCTAAATAGTAATAGTAATCTAAATCCAAATTTATCCCCACTCAATTTGTATCAGGTCTCAAAAATACTTGTCTAGTTTTTTGTCTTTTAAATTTATACCTCCATGTACTGAGGTAAAAGCCTTCACAAATTCACCACTGATTTCTGGTATTGATTCCTTCTCGTATGGAAATACTGTTTTTGTTAATGTTATTTTTACCCCTTTTTAAAATTCAGGTTTAAGGCAGTAAGTTAGTCTTGTCACGGTATTTTGTGCCTATCAAATTCATAGCCTATTTAGTTGCTTTCCTGTTAGAGATTACACATCTGACAGGGCTTTGCTCTGACTGCTTGATGTTTTGTTTGTGATTGTGGCCCTATTCATTATATAAGATTATTTCATGGTTCGTAGTTGCTGAGTGTTGTGTATATTGTCCATTTTGCAGTCTGGAGAAGTAGTTTTTATTTATTTATTTATTTATTTATTTATTTATTTATTTATTTTAGCTTGATAAAAACTTCAGATCAATCTCTGGGGGAAAAAATATGCATTATGTTGAAGCATAGCTTTCTTACAGCTGTTACAGGTTTCTTTTCTTTAGTGTTTCTGCTGTCCATGTGTACATGAAGGCTGCAGCTTCAATGTGTTCCCCCTCTCTCCCTCCCCCTGGTGTAGTGCTTCTCATTAGTAAAAGGCAGAAATAAGTTCATGAAGTAGTGAAAAAAAAAATAATAATAATAAAAAAAGCAGAGTAGACAAATTCTAATTCATTTGTAGTTACAATACCATCCATAGCTTTTTTTTCTTATTCCAAAGTTAGAAATGCTATTTAGTTTTACGTGAAACATTGCAGAAATGTGTGTGTATATATTTTAATTCAGAATTTGCAATTATACATAATTACTACAGGTAATACTACTGAAGGAACTTTGCTTGTGATTCGTGAGACCTCTTCTAAGATCTCAAAACTGGAACTAATGAGAAATGCTACATTAAGGTAACATAAATGAAATAAGCAGTCATGCTTGAGTTGGAAGTTTTTGTGACTGTTTAAATACATTACATAATTTACTATAACCTTGAAAAGAAATAAAGTGCAATATAAATGCAAAATATGCAAGAAAAAGAAATTAGTAATATTACTGAGATATAGCGATATTGCTTCCCATTTAATTAGAATGACAAAGAAAGCAAAATATTAACGTAGCTTTCTACAAGGAAAAAATACAAACAAAAAAACATTATTTGGAGCTAACTTCACTTCTCTCAAATAATCAGTATTCAAGAAATAACTGAATTTTTAAAAGTCAGCCTTTTACAGTCAAGTTATTGAAAGCCAGATAAAATATACGGAATTTAATTATATATTAGTATTTATATCTAACATAGAAAATACCTGCAGATAACAATACAGTATTGTACTACAGGTAATCATTTGTTATACATTTTCTGAAGTGTAGACAATTTTTCTTCCCCTAGTGAAATAAAATAAACTTTGAAATGTATGAATGTCATGTTACAGCTGTCAACTGCAATACAAAGCATGTGACCTGTTCTTGTGAGGGCAACACTGTATTGTATTACTGGGTTATAAAACCATAGTTGTTTCTACACTAATTTCTCTTAATGTTTTGAATGGTGGGGACAATAATCCTACTGCAATGTATTTTTCTTTGTGTTCTCTGAGATCGAGAAATAGTTGTGTTTCTAGATAAGGGCTAACCAATACTTCTGTCCATCTTTTTGTGATTGGTTGAGACTTTTAAAACCTGTATTATTCCTTTGTGAACTTACGATGACAAGACAGGGCTTTGGTCACAGAAATAACACTGACTTACTAAATGTCAGGATTTAGAGCAGGAACAGACTATGAGCGAGAAAATCATTCTTAATTAGTTAGAAAGTCTAAAATATTACAGAGAATCCAGTCTGAAGGAGATTTGGTGTGGTATTCCTGACTGGACTTTAGCTCAAAAGAGACATAAGTATATTGTATTTGTCAGGAAGAGGGTTATTGAACAGAATTTATAGGAGCTTTAAGCAACCGATATTTATGATTATAGCAGTGATTAGAGCAGCACTTTTCTTTGTTCTTACATTATATTTCAAATATTTCTGAAACTCATTGATATTTTTCTTCCAGGCTCTTTGCTGCATTTCAGGTCAATCCTAAGAGTTTATCTTCTGATATTTTACTTACAAGTCCTTCAGTGTAATGGACACACCTGCTGATCCCTGTTAGTTAACCACTTGCATTTCTGTTATTCTTGTTTTTTAAATCTATGGCTCAGCATTAGTAATCTGAGGTTCAAAAGGCTCCAAGGAAAAATATGTAAACATATCTTAATACCTCCTTTCATGCTAATATCTTCTTTCAAGAAGGTAAAAAGAAGATAAAAGGAAGATGTGGCTTTTCCACTCGATAAAATTGAACTTAAAAAAAAAAAAAAAGTTTAATAACTGCTAGTGAGACAAAGGTTTGGGGCTATAAGGAAGTAAAGTATTTCAAAAGTGGAGACATTTCCTGAAAAACATCTTTTTGTACTCATTTTTGTGGAAGACAAAAAATTGCAAAGGATGTTAAATTAATTCTCTCCATCCTTTTTAATACAAAATTTTACTCAGAGTAATAAAATGACACAGCTTGACAACTGATGCATTTCAAAAGAAGTTTTAGATCTAAATGCTAAAGAAAAGTTTGAATGGACACAAGAAGTGTGTGTGTAGGTATCTGTGTGTTTAAATTTTTGAGAATTTTTTGGCCTTCTTTGGAAGGTCAAGGGTGTGAGGGAGAGAGAGTGAGATAAATGTAGTGGGCTAATTAATGTGGTCAGGATTTGGAATATTACTGTCTCACAGATTAATTCACACATGCTATTTTACAATATTCAAGGGAAATGATTGATTTGGATCATGACAGTGGCAAAACACTTGGGTTTATAATTTCTAAACCATTGGTGATTGTTTGTCAATCTGCGCTTCGTACAGTGGGTCATGCCTTATGTCTTGGACACTAGTTCTAGTTTACCTTTAAAATTTCTCTTAAGTGACTGACATTTTTATTTCCAAATACATGTGACTTTTAGCAAGCATCTGGTAACATAAAGGCTAGTAAATCTGCATATTTACATAAAGAAGGTAACATTCTTTGAAATACAGACCTAGAATTTAGGCTAGAATTTATTTAGCTAATTTTAAATGTCTAAAATGCAGACATGTAGACTTGAGCTAGCAGTCTCCACACTTTAATTCGGTAAAGAGAAACAGGAAATTCTATGTCATGGTTCATCTGACCTGTAACGTTTTATGATTGTATTTGAAGTCTTAAGTTTAATATTGAAGTAGTGGACAATAATTTTCTTTTATCAGCAAGATGTTACAGGTTGGCTGATGAGTTTGTACACATTACTGTAGCTGATGTTGTGTGATTTTTGTTTTGGTTTGGTTTTGTCTAAAAAAGTGGAGTGGGAAGGGACACAGTTTCTGTTTTCTACTTTGTTTTAATTAGAATGCCCAGTACCATTTTCTCCAAATTGACTATTGCTGAGATTGAAAAAGTTACCCAGATCAGTCATAAAAGACCTCCCAAGTAATAATAGAATGAGAAAAGATTAAGCACAACCTTGACTTCATTGCTCAACACTTCATCTTTCTGCTTAGCAAAACATGAACTGAATAGAAGAGCAAAGATACTGCAGTAATTTAGAAATAGAGCATTGGTTGAATTCTTTGCCAGATATGCCAAACCTTTAACTGTGATTGATATTACATCCTTTTGTGCATTATCTGCCAGTTGGAATGAAGTCTGGCATCCAAAAAGTGGTGGTTTTGACATTAATGCAGCTTCAGAGAAATTAGATTTTCTGTAAAGCTTTAGCAGCACTGAAGATAAATACCAAGTGTAATAAGCAGTGTAATGATCTTTGAATCTGCAGCTTCATCCTATCCAGTATCCCATAAGGCTAATGTAATTTCAGAGGAAAAGGTACTAAGATGTATCACTTATCTTTCTCTTCCATGCCTATGCTATCAACTCAGATGTAATACATTAACATTTGAATTGGGAAAAAAAAAAAAGAAAAAGTCAATCAGGAAATAGAGGAATATGCTTGAAGGCAGAAAGAAAAGAAAGAGAAACACAAGCAAGTTGATGTAGAGTGCTGTTACAAATTCTGACACACATTTAATATATTAAAGCCTCTGCTTTGAAGTATAAATAAAAAGCACATATTCTGTCACTGATGTTATCATACTCATTTTGATAGCCTTTTATTTATGCACTACTAATGTGAAGACTTTTCTGTAAAGTAATTGTGGAATTTTGAGTTAATCAAGATATTTCAATACAAAATGTAAAAGAAGAAAAGCTTTGATGGCTTTAGAAGCTGTGAATAGATTATAGCAGGTATGAATTAATTTAAATGTAAATTTTTATTATGACAGAAATGAGTTGAAGGTACCATCAGTTCTTCTCATTCTCTTTATTCTACCAACTTTACTGGCCTTGTTTAGGTTTTTTAAAGGAAATCTGTGCAAACTCCAACCAGCTAAAATATAATTAACAAAAATTGTCTCAGTATTTTATATTTTCAGATAGCATGCGGTTGGAACAGGAATGAATAGCTCAGGTTAAAAAAAAAAATCTTTAATACCCCATTTAGGCTTTTGTCTAAAGTAACTGAAAGTCTGATACGAATATGGAGAAATAACTATTTTCTCTACCATATCTCAGTTGTTGAGTCAGTTGTTGAGACAGTTGTTGTGTTTTCACAGTTAATGTTACTCACATCCAGTCTTCTACTTACTTAGTGATTTTTTTTTTTTAATTTATTTTTCCCAAGTGGCCAAAAAAAGCTAAAATCCTTATTTCTGGCCCTAGCAGTAGAAGCTAGAGCAGCATAATCTCACTACATTTTTTTTATTATTATTATTTCTTAAGTATTTCTTATAGATTCCTGTTCTCAATTGTGTTCTGAAATGTTTGAACTTTCAGTCTGAAAGTAAGCACTAGGTGAGTCAAACCCAGAAAGTAGTCTTGTTCATAGTTGCAAAATCATAAAATCCTTAAGGTTTCTTCAGCATAACTTCTAACTTAAATGCATAACTTCATACTAGTGCTCAAACAGGTGAATTTTAGGAAAATACTGGCTTAAATTTGGGCTTTGCATGTTCTGTCCACCTCTATTGTAAAGCTTATTTTCTACAGAACTAATTTGGAGAAAATACACTAAAAATATTGAATATCTGAGCTATTTGCTTCTGATTGAATTAAAATGTATTGATAAAAGAACTCTTAAAAACTTCAATTTCACAATTTATAACGTATCACAAAGAAGAAGGCTAACTGAAGTCACTCCATTCTGCTAATGAGTTTTTTTAGTTCTATTTTAATGTGAAGCTGAGAAAAAACACAAGCATTGGACTTAAAAACTTGAAAGGAAGTGAAGTATTTTATGCCATTTATTATTTTTTTTTTTTTTTTAGATAATGGAAGCATGACTGAGCATTTGTATCGTGGTTTGGTCCAAGCCACTTCAGCAGCCTCTGTATATTCCAGTTGTTACTCCTCTGGTGAAATGGGAGTTCCACCATAAGTGTTTTTCTTTTGTAATTAGATATTTTCTTTATGTAATTAGATATACTGAATTAAATACTTTCTTTATGTAATTAGATATACTGAAGCCTAATTTAATTATATAATAAACATTTTTCTTTATTATTTAGAGAGTTTGGAAGCTAAAGACAGACCAAAGAGGTATAGATCACTATGGAGAGTAAGTGAGCATTTAATTAAGTCTGATTGCTTTGATGTATGTAAAATGCAGTCAGTGATATCTTAAGTTAGATTGTGTTTTCATAGTAATTTCAATGTAGAAAATCTATAAATTGGAGGATAGGAGATCAATGTTCAACTACAATGATTTCTGTTGTCTTTGGGTCAGGCTACCTAAATCTTGGATATCAATAGATTTACACCACTTGTAGTTTTGAGTGTCTGAAAGCTGTCTTTGGATGTAGGGCTCCATAAACTCTGCATAAACTTAAACCTGTATGGAAATCTTAGGAACTTTGCAGTTATGATGATTAATGAACTGCAAGAATATTGTCTGGAGAGAGTCAGAAAAGACCTTTATTTAGCTTAACACAATCCATGTCTTGAGATGGAAGTTTATTACTTTTTAGGTACTGTTCTAGCTGTTGAAGACTACTGAACTTAACTAACTCAGTAACTAATTGTTGCAGAGTGGGGCTGTTAATTTCTGAAGTTATAGACAAAATTACACTGAATTGTGCATTGAAATCTGTGAAACTATTCAACTTTTTGAAGAGAGAATTTTCAGAAATAAAAATGGGTTACTGAAGCTTTTTCATCCATGAGTCCAGAACATTATATGCATATGGAGTTCATCATTTTACTTTCTTCAGGTTCATACAGATGCACTCATGTAAATGATGGAAATATAACAAAATTAATGCTCCACTGAAGTTGCTTCCAACTTACAGTATTTTTGTGTACTTCTAGATTGAAAAGAAGATATTTACTTATTATGTTTGTGTACTATTTATGAACTATTTGGATTAAAAGGATCCTTTAGTGCATATTGGAATGGTTGAGACCCATAGAATTTCTTGGGAATGTGTCAATATAAATAAATCACTTTTAAGGAAAACTTATGGAAGTTAATGACAGTTGAATTGTCCTACCTTAAGGAACATTATCTGCCCTGAAAGTCTGTGTGCCTGCCCTGCCCTGCAGGAGGATTACATGTATGGAAAACGGAGGGAAATACCGCTAAAGTATAGTTCTATAATTAACAGAATCCTGTACTGGTTTTGAATATCTATAATTGTATATATATGTATCTGCACAAACACACAGGTGCAAAAATGCATACACATGCACACAAATATATATGTGTGCATATATATAGTTGCAAAGATTTCTTCATTTTTAACATTGCATTTCCTGCTACTTTGATGTCATTCACAGGTCCCAGTTTCAAGGTAATGCATTTTAGAAATGTTGGAGGTTATTTTATTTAATAAAACATAATGCCGAACCTGAAGGAGAACGACTTTGGTCTTGGATAATACTTCTTAAATAGCAAGTAGGCAGGTCTAGCTTAAGTGTCTTGGAAGGCAGAGCATTCTATCTGGTATGATAATTGTTTTGTCTTTGTCTAAGAACTGATAGAGTTTTATCCAGTGTTTTAAAACATAGCTTTTCCTTCAAATTAATGTCTTAATAAATGCATTTGCAAATCAACTTGGAAATAAAGTATTATTTACACGAGCCATATACTAGCTTTATTGTTTAAAAACAGTTTGTTCCTAGTGATTAATTTTCAAATTCATTGTTTTTAGAAGCAGTTAATCATTTATTTCTTAACACAGTATTTTTGTACTATTTGTTAAATGGATTAGGCTTTAGCTTGGGAAGCACGGAACTTTTGAAAATGCAGCAGAAGCAAGATTTTAAGCTGCATTTTTCAACATCATTATCCAAAGTGCTGTTGTGCAAGAGTTTTCTACTGATTTTTGTGGGTGTACTATATAGATAAACTATTGTTTAATTTGTTGATGACTGGGGGAATTAAAAGAAGTGTTTCAATCTATCGTATCCATTCCTGAAGTTTGACCACGTAAATTGACTTCAGTCAGTATAATTCAGGCAAAGACATGATCATCACAATTGTCATGTAGACAATAATGATGATTTAGGCAATATTTCTTTTATTGGTTTATTTGGTCTATTATAATGTAAGATAGAAGATTCAATGTCTCCCTTTCTGCTCTTTTGCTGGACAGTGATGCATTTTGTTGGGTACTGATCATGCCCAGGCACTGTTTTCTTTTAAATTGTGTGTTGCATTGTTAGATTTTGCAGTTGTTCATTTTAATTACTTGGGACATTTTGAAGTGTGGGGGATTGTTACTAGTAATAGTTACTAATAGGTAGGAATCCTTGAATATCCCTGTATTACAGAGGCTGTGTCTTTGTTTCCATGTTGGTGTTCTGAAAATGGATAAGATACTGTGATTCAGATCTGAGGGCCAGCAAACAAGGTAGTCTTCCTGCTGTTCAGTTAGATTTGTTTGTTGGCTGGAACATAAACCACAGCTCTATAGCAAGACCATCTTTTTGAATTTCCAGTAATATTCAGAGGTTGTTGGACCTTTCTTAATTTATTGTAGTTGAAACTCAATGCACAACTTTTGGTAGCAGGGGGCTGCAGGGGTGGCCTGTGTGACCAGAGCTCAGCAGCTGCCCCATGTCAGATCAGAGCGAACTCCAGCCAACTGCAGCCCCCATTCCTTGTTCCCCTGTGCTGCTCGGGGGAAGGACATGGAACAGGATAGATGGAGAGAAAGGTGTTTTTAGTTTGCTTTGAGCTTCTCACTGTTCTAGGCTGTTAGTAGTAAGCAAAAAATTACATTAATCTCCCTATGCTGAGTCTATTTTGCCTGTGACAGTAATTGGTGCGTGATCTCCCTGTCCTTATCACAACCCTCGATCACTTTCTCATTGTACTCATATTTTTCCACTTCTTCCTTTAAGAAAGAGGAATGAGAGAGCGGTTCTGGTGGAGCTTAGCTGCCCATCAGGGTAAACCCACCACACTTCACTTTTATTTTGTTGACTTGCTCTTTTGTCCTTTTAATGACATGAATTTGTCTAAAATACTAGTCATCTTCCAATTTTTGCTTAACCCAAAGCTTTAAATCTGTTTCCACATTTATTGTATATAAGTTCTGATCTCCTTAGAAGTATAACAAAAATAACTATTGACTGTTTTCAAGTCTCTATAAGAACCCAAGGTAAGTAATATTTTCTTTATTTTCATTTTTCTCCAATAATTAATATCACAGTATGTTTTGTCTCATTAATTTGTACTTTGTTTTGATTTTCTTGGTGTTCTCACACTATATGAGAACAATGAATGGTGAGAGAAAAAAAATGAAGTTTTAGATGTTGATTCTTATTGGAGTGCTTGTGTATGAAGGATTACTTGAGTATATTCTGATGCCGTAGTAAATATGAGTCACAAGCAATAGAGTAATTTCTGCAGTTGAACCCAGTGCTAGTGCTCTTAGAGATTTCATTAGTTCTAATTATAGCTAATTTATTTAAATTCCCATGAAAATAACTTAACAGGCTGGAAACCATTATATTGTATTTAGTTAATTACTTTTTAGTAAAAATGAGCAACCAGAACACAGAAGAATAGCAAATGAATACATCAGTCACTGAGACTTTTGAAAATCATTAGTGAAATCTTGGCTTGACTTGTCCACTTATGAATTAGTTATTATAGCATATTTTGGAGCCATGTCTATGAAAGTGAGCTTGTACAGCAATCAAGGTTATCTGGGTTTAGTAAAACCATACTGATTGGTGTGCCCAGGGAGATGTGGGATTAGATTCTGCAGAGTTCTATTAATCCTTATTTTAGCAAAGGTATCCTTACAGTGCTATCTGTCACAACAACCGTGCTGACAGATATGCCTTTTTCCGGAAAATTAATGTAAAACATTTATTTTTTCAGCAGCAGTGCTGTTCTAGAGAAAGGTTAATAGCCTCATCAGTGTAACAATTCCTTGATTAGGAGGGAGGAGTTGTTTCATTTTTGTTTAAAGAAGGGGAAAAAAAAGCCAAAAAGAATTGTAGTGACTTTTTCATACTGTGAAAGATACCTTTCTGGACAGTTTTGAAATTATTATTGAAAAGACCTTTCAACCTTTTTACAGAGTCTAAAGAATAGTTAGCTACTTTTATTTTTTTTGTCAGTTTTAAATCTAATGTTCTTCAACATAGTTAACTTCTGTTTGTTTGTTGCAGTTTGTTGGATGAAATAGCTAGAATGTATTGTTATCACTGATTCTGTGTGCTTGTCACATAAATGGATCTTGAACCTAAGACTGAGAAAAGGTTATTTACAAGATGATAGGCAGACTTTGTCAGGAAAACATAAATAAAATCTACAGAAATGACTGTAGACCTCTGCACATTTTCTCCTGTAAATCTGTTTTCAGAACAAAACTCAAAAACAGGTGCAAAACGGTTCAGAATTTTTTCAGCTACACTTAGTCAAAAGCAGAGGTTTCAATCTACAAAGTATTAGCTCTGTAAAGATCATCTTGGTGTGCCCTTTTTCCTTTTGTTGAGGTGACCCATGACTCTAATGACAGCAGGATTTTTTTCTTAGAGCCCCTGCACAGTATTCCAAAGAACATGGCTCTGATTCTCTTTTCTTTATACAGAGATGGGGAGAAAATACTTGAAAAGATGACCAAGAAACATGCAAATATAACCAAGGTTTTTAAGAACCAGGAAAGAAAGAAAAAAGACTGAAGTTCCTTGGAAAAAAAAAACTAATTTACAGGGCATACCTCATGTCTTTAGGGTACAGAAAGTTCACACAGAATGGGTGGGCTACTTTCTAATTGAGAGAATGAAATTATTTGAAGTCAAACTGGCAAATCATGAGTTAAACTACCTGATAATGTAGCTAAAATTACAATAAATTTTTTTCTGAGCAGAGACTGAATAGATGGTGAGAAGTAGGACTCTAATTTATGCTCTGCATTTCGAATGCAAGACATTTTATTAAGTATAGTACACTTGTGCAGATGAGAAAAGGAAGGTAGGAATTGCATCTAAATTATTACAGTCAGGTTCTATTGAATTCTGCCTGTCTGTGAATAGGCACTAATATTTTTCAGCTTATTAAATAAGAAACTATGTTAGTTAAGTTAGTTGACTTTACAATCCTTAAGAAAAAATATGGGAATTCTACACTGGGACAGCAGTTGAACACCATGACTTTTTTTAATGTCAAGTGCTGTATCAGGGACCAAATACTTTGAAAATGGCTGCAATATCCAGCAGTAAACTGCTCAGACAGACATTTCTTTTTATCACTGTTGCTTCATAATATTCAAAAGTTGGAAAGTTAACAGTGAGATATCTGGTTTTGTAATCTTTCATTGCAGAAGAATGGAAGGTTGTTTTTTGGCATGTTTGATAGTAGTGTGTCCTGAAATAATTTAGTAGAAAGTTAGAAGTGTACACTTGACTCTTGTTTTTTTCTTTCCTTTTATTTTTTTCCCCGTCACTGACCTGCTGTGTTAAAATGGAGGATTCTTTGATAAACGCTGAGTGATTGCTTTTAAAAATCTTCTCATTTTCTTCAACATCATGTGCTAGTATTAATTCATTTACATAAATTAGTGAGAGGGTTTTAATTAGCTGTTAGAGATGAATGGTCACAAGGCCAAGCGATGTCATCTTTATAAATATGAGTTAAGCTTTTTGTTGAAAAAAGAGTATTTTTCACTCTTATTTCAAAGATTACATTTCATAGATTAAAGGAAAAGTAGGTAGAGTGCTTTTAGGACTTATACAATTCCCTTTCTCCACTTCGTTCTGCTAGTAGAGGTTGATGTGCTTGCTGTCTCTGAAACCTGGATGATTTTGTCTGTGTATGTACGTATGATTTTTTTATTTTCCTGAAGAGAGGTTAAGAATGCCTGTTTTCTAAGTTATTTGTAGTCTGAGTTCAGGGCTATTTTTTCTAAGGTTTGGATCCTATTTTAGTGCAGGCAGGAATCACTCATCTCTTTTGAGCAAAAGCTTTAACCACAATTCTCCTAAAACAAAGGACTTGACCCTTGCTTTGATTTTTACATCACAGGATAATGTTCCTAGCTACCGAGGAGAGTTTTAAAAAGTGGCTCCAGGATGGAGCAAGGACTCTTCCACCAGTCTAGCTGAAGACAATTTAAGCAAAGCGGTGGGAGGTGAGGAATCACTTCAGTGTTTTCCTATCAATTACTGAGATTTTTTTTTTTTTTTTAACAGGAGCAAAACAGCCTTTTTATTTTCAATAAATAAATAAAAACATTTCAGTGTTGAGTATATGCCCACTGTACATGTTTTTGGAGACCCAACAGCACGGGACATCCATTCCATGTGCTTTTTAACAAGTGCTGTTATTAAATAGTCTTTTGTGTCCATAACAATGTGCTCTCATGCATATTGCAAGTATGGAAGGAAAAACCTGCAGTGACATATGATACTTTGAATGTGTCTTGTAGTAGCATATTTACCCAGCAACATATTCCATAGAGATATCTGTATATAGGACAATTGTTGAAATTTATTGACCAGCTACGACTGTGGCATAGGACTACAGCAGGCACCAGTTACCCTAAAAAGTATCTGATGTTGTTTTTGCAAGGATTCTGGGGAGAAAAGAGAGGCGAATAAAATAGTGACTACTATGTTAGATATAAGAAATGGCCTATGAGAATCCAAGTCCTAACTAAAGGACTAAGGGTGCCTGCTCTTTGAGTGGTTTTAGCTAATTTTTATTTTTAATTTTCGTCAGATGTTAGCCATTCCAGTAATCAATAGTTCAGATGTCGTATCTTACTGCTTACAATGCTGGTCCATCTGCCGTCTCCTTTTGCTGATTTGATATCTAAAGATAAAAGTGCTGACTGTTTCGTTGCTTTTCTTACTGCTAAGATTTGTGTGTCATAGGCTGTTAGCAGGTGTTCTTCTGGGGTGACAAATGTAGTCTCTTCATGCTTCCTACTTGTGCCATCATTCCTTTGTGTTGTTTTCAATCACAGAGAGGCGGAACATCGTTTTCATGAGCTTAGGCATTTCTCCAGGTCCCAGATTGATTTCATCTTGCCTGTCTTGTCATGTTTCTGAAAGTCCCCAGTGGTGGTGGTGTCAATTTTTAACACTGCAGGCTTTTTTTTTTTCTTTTTTTTCTCTCTTTTTTTTTTTTTTTAGCTTTATGTTGGAAAAATGTCAGTAGGTCAAAACCAGGTACTTCACTGATGCTCTTCTGTAATGTCAAGCACTAAATACAATTCATTCTTATTCTGCCATCTCCTTTCCAGAGACATTTATTATCTGACACAATTCTGTAATATGTTTTAGACAGTAGCTGAAAGATCAGCTGTACAAACCTATACTGTAGACATGAATGTCAATATGTTATAATATCTGGTCTTAAGCTAATTAAGACTTCTTAGAGGTACATATGCTTACTGTGGAGCAGATGACCCCTGAAGGATTTCATTTACCAGGTGGTCAGCATTTTTACTGGATTTATGAAATCTTCACAGTTTCATCCTGTATGGAAAATGTCTTGATCCTAGCGTTCAGCTGGTCTGCCACACAAATATTTGTAGAAGATTGAGTTAAGCACCGCTCTATTTTAGACGAAAAAACTGACCTGATGACATAGAGCACTTTTTAAAAGGAGTTACATGAAACAATTTGCAGAAACCAGAAAAATTGCTTGCAGCATCTAATCCCATGCCCTAACTATATTCTCAGCATTCTACTTTTATTTTCTTTTTTCTCAAAACAATGATGTTTCATCTATAGAACACTGATGGGCTCAATGAGGGCTGAACATGAGGACTCACAATGATAAAGGTATAAATCTTTTTGATATCTTCAGTTAGTATGCATCTCCAGAATCCATGGGATTTGGGGTCTGCAAGTCATAACACAAGGAAAATGTAATTTTAGGTTACAGTCATCTCAGAAATGCTTATGTTATTTAATTTAAGAGTTTTCAGATAAATAATCAATGCTCTTTTCCAGGTGAGGATTTCATTACCTATGCCTTTTTTTCTCTTGCAGATTTTAAGCTGGGATTTAGAGAAATAAAAGTTACCTATGATAGTGGGCTTTTTGAATTTGAGGAGTTAATCAGAAACCCAATAATCTTCAACAAATATGTGGCCATCCTAGCTTTTTTAGTGTTTTAATCCATTGATTAAACCTCTAGTCTCTCAAACGATAGATCACTTTAGAATATTACTGTGTTCTCTGGTGGAATAAAGACCTCGATCCCTGATAAGAGTTCAGAATACAAGTAAAGAATAAGTTGTTTTAACTACGTTTCAAAGAGCGGTGACTTAGGTATGGAATTAATTCTTCAAAGGCTGTTTACGTTCAGTTGTAACATTTGTTTCCTGATGGTTAATATAAAATATTAGAGATTTTTACTTAAATAAATTGGTAAGATTTTGACATAATCTGAGTGTCCAAGGTTGCTGATTAGTCTGTGCAGTACTCAAGATTCTTCCTTTCAAAAAGAGACCAGAGTTGCTTTCAGCTTTTGTACTAAAAAAGTACTCAAAGTCATCCACCACTGTGCTATATAGCCTGTTTTAGTTTTAACCTCTGCTTTCTTGTTTTGTTCATAAAAAGGCTTTAAAGGGTATTATGATCTTAGCGAAGTCAGAGTAAGAGCTCCCACACCACCTAGCCACAGTACTGGCAGTGCTGATGGGAGGGCAGTGGCTTGTTTAATCCATGGTCCTATTCTGAAAAGCAAACTTTGGAAGCAGGATACATGTGTTGTGTAAGTATTGGGGAGGCAGAAAAGGCAAAAAATAATAATGCTTATGTCATATAAAGGAGAGTATATAACTAAAAGTAACCTGTTTGTCACAAAATGAAGGGGTTGTCTTGCTTCCTTGATCTTTGCAAAATGTCAGTCTTCCTGCAAGATGAAACTGGGGCTTGTAGTACCACCTGTTCATATGTAAAAGTTCATAACTTTTGTCAGACATTTCACAGTGGTTATAAGAGACATTGGAAGACTTTTTTTTTTTTTTTTTGACTTTTTTTTTGTGTTTTTTGTTTTGTTTGTTTATGGAGAGTCTGATTTTATACAGTCATAAAGCAGATTTCCTGTGCCTGGAAAAAGAAAGCAGAATATGTTAAGAAAGCTGTCAACACTTCTGTCTTCATTGGATTCCATTGTAAATTGTAATTTTTTTTTTTTAGTATCTATAATGAAAATATGGATTGTTAATGTGAACCTTGAAGGCCAAATTTTGTTCTCTATTCCGATGAGTTACAAGTGCAATGGAGGTGCTGGAGTGTTGCCTGCTTACATTAGAGATGAAATTTGGCCCAGAATATGATGGAAGATAATTTTGAATCATTTTGATCATTTACCGAACAGCTGGTACTTAGCTTTCTCTGATTAAAATACAAACAGCAAGATTTGGTCTTTACCAAAGTCAACTGCAGTATATCTTACTCTAGTATGATTCAGAGCGGAAAGTGGTAATACCAAATGAAAATATCCACAAAATATCTGCTGATAAGAGTGACTAATGAAGAACACAAAATCTGCTTTTTTCTCCAGAATGGTGAACACTTATTAAGCATGGATATGATGTTTAAATGAAAGCATATAAATGCTTGTTTAGGAGCTCATTTCCACAAGGTTGTATCTTAAGTCCTTTTCATGATATACATCTGTGCAGAGAAACTGTAAGCCCTGCAAATTTCACATTCATAGTATGAATTTATTTCTTTAAATACTTGGATTATAAAAGTCTGTATTTATCTGGTTCATCCTCCTCCTTCTGCAGTCAGCCCTTGTACTCTAAGATTTAGGTTCTGTGACAAAGATTTGGTAACAATATTCAGGTAATACTTGGAATTCTTAAAAGAAATTTAAATTGTTCAAAACCAAAGGTGTACCAAAATATTTTATATAAACCATCTATTTTTTCTAAAGCAGATAAACAGCAGATAAAAACTAAACTGAGTAAGAATCCATTGAGAAAGGCAAATAACATTCAGTCCCAGCCATATGCAGTTCTACATACATGGATGAGATGAAGTTGCTCCATAAGCCTCACTTTATGTGTTCATTTTCATATAAAAATAAACCTCACTTGTTCATTTTCACTGACAGGTCTGGCTTGTTTGAGAAGCTTGTTTCCAGTGCTCAGCATATGAGCACTAAATTTATGAGTAATTGGGGATACAGAGAGAGAAATTATTTAAAAGCAACAATGAGAAAACATCTTATTAAGAGTAAACCAAATGAAAGCAGTAATGAAACAACCAATCATACTTCTAAAGAGGCATACTGGGTGCTGTCATGCAGTACACTGCAAACTGGAAATGCAAAGCAGGCTTTTATATTCATCCTCATTATTTAAGGTTTGAATCATATACATTGCCACTTCTCAGACTGAGGGTTTGAAAGTAGTATAGTAGTAGTTTATCAGGTAGTATTCATTTTGGCATAACTGGGTAGTAGTATTCCTAGTCTGAGAATCTTTTTATTAATACCATGATCTTTTTCTGTATGTTTGAAGTTCCCATCTTTGCTATTTAATTATCTTCTAATTAAAATACCCATTTGAAAAGTTTATTAGGTTAAGCAGAGACAGTTAGTGAAAGGTGTATATTGTAGATTAAAACAGTGAGTCAAATGTGATGTAGAATTTAACCTGATCTATTTTGGACGTCACTAATCAAAAGGCAGGAGTGTGAAGTGTGGTATAACCTCAATAATGACATCCTGAATATGTATCAGACTTACAATGCAATCAGTATTTTTCAGGCTTTAGGAATGGGAAGACCTAATTAGAAGGCTGCCATAGTCCTACAAAATTCCACTGATGGACTGTCAATAGGGAATACAGGGTTATCTTTTCATCAGAACATATAAACACATTTTAAAGGTTTTTTCTTTTCCTCCTGCTGCAACTGAACTTCCACCAGGACCTGGGATACCAGAAGGAATTTCTCTGTAATTTTCTTCTGTGTTGTACTCTTCTTGATATACAAATCAGTGAAAAGACACCTCAAAACAGAGAATACTGCAACCACATTATTAGTGACATTAATCTTTTCTATATTAATTAAAGATTGGTAGTTCTGTGTACGTGTGACATCAATAAATCAATAAAATGCATTATTGCTTTTTTTTTTTTTTTTTTTTTTTTTGGAGCCATTTGTCCTTACTTGCCACCTGTCTCTATGCTGAGAAGCTGATCTGTGTCTGTACGCTTACCAGGGAGCATTCATAATTTGTGAACATAATGGAGCTGAGTATTCCGGGTGTTACCACATACTGGTATAATCTTTCACATCCTGCTGAATCCAAAAGTCTAATGAATTAGGCAGGAAAGAAGCCAAAATCTAATTCAAATTTTAATGTAGTTAGTGTTAAGATATGCAAAATGTTTTTTGTTCAGTAATGAGGAATAAATAAATAGGTACCTGTGTCCTGGTCAAGTATCTGCAGTACTCTAAGAACAGTTATCAAAAACTCTTGAAATTTAAGTCTTGACCGTGGCATAATATCAAGTGACAGTTAGTTCCACCTTCACTTGTGGATGGAATTGTCAATGTGGATAGCTTGCTTTACCAGTACTAACAAGAACAAAGGGAATCTACATGTGTGATTGCAGTGGTATCTCAAAGAAGGCTGATTTGTGAAGAGACATCATATAAAATTCTGTAGATCTGGTATTTTATGAAGACATCTTTTTGCCAACTGATAATCTAGCAGATGGCATGCAGACTACTAAATACATCATTTTTATTTGGCATGAATATCAATGTAATATTACTTTCTATTGAGTAAAATGCACATTTCATTTAGATGGAATGTAAATCAGACATCTTCTCTTCTATATAACAGTGATACAACACAAATAATGTACTGTTTTCTCTACAGAATAACACATTGATGAAAAGTAGCCCATCTCTGGGTGGAAAGGATGGAACTGAAAAAAAATAATGAAATTAATTTGCTTTAAACTGTATATTTAAAGATAAAGTAAGGAGGAAGGCTGGTTATATTACAGCACATAGCTACAATGTGTGCAGAATTGTCCTTTTTTTTTTTTTTTAAAGTAATTTAATTCATAAAGAGAAGTCTAGCTATGCTAGCACTAAATACAAGCTTACTGAAGGGCAAAACAGTTATGTAGTTTATGTTCTGAGCTATTTGGTGCCACAGTAAGAATGCTAGCAGCCGTTTTAGTTTTATCTGTAGTCTAGTACAGTCACGTTGTGATGATGACATCGACATATGCCATCTGAGACTATTGGCTACTAAAAGGGTACACTTGAAGAAATGGATATCCATAACATTTTCTTCATTTTTTTTCACAGGACAAAATCTCCTCTACTAGGATTTCACTTCTGAGGTTCTGAGGTACTGAGGTTAGATTGAAGACAAAGGAAACCAGTAAAATGAAAGCAACATCACTCTCCACGTTAATGTTGACTCTGCAGTCATAGAATTCATTAGATATGCTTTATGAAATGGCATGGACTGCTTCTGTGATTCCATGCTCAGCTCTAGAGCAGAGAACTAAGTAATGTTAGCAACAAGTTTATACAAAGCCTCATGGAGTAGATTCAAACTGAAACGACCATTTCAAAACAGTGCATTAGGGAAGGGCTAGGTTATATTTGGAGTTTGGGTCTAAACCGGTGGTCCAGTTCAAACTTCCAGTCTTCCGCCCAAACATCTGGACATGAGTTGATGTTTGCCTCTTTGGCAAGATGTTCATTTATGATCCTGACATTTTTTAAAAAAGAACTAGGCAGTGATTTTTAATGGATTTCTTAAGGTAAAATAAGGGATTTTGTTTTCCAAATTACTGAGTCAGAGCTTTCAAAAATATTAATCCAGCAAAGTGATGCATGGACGTAATTTCAAGGACATCATTGAAATGTGGTGTAGGTGAAACAGTCTTGGTGTGAACATTCATCTGTAGGAAGTGTATTTAACAACTGCTAATGCTTATGTTTTCTGATAATCTCATGGCCACGAATCTGCTTGCTATTTGTGAATAAATCTTTTGCATAAAAAAAACAAACTGTTTTTATCAGTGGTGGCTTAAGTGTAATGAAGAAGACTTCTGCAAAGTATCTGTATTATATACATACACACATGCATGTATCCATCCATGTTATAGACATCTATTTGTTATCTGTATAAACTATACATATAAATATATGCAAACTACATAAAACAAATACCTCTGTATTTTTTTGTTTACAGCTTCAGGCTTCTTACTGAGAAGTTTCATCAGTATTTCTCAGGGTACATAAAACATCCTGTGGAATTAAAATTCTGAGACTAATACATGGAAATATACATGTTAAACAGTGACAGTTTGGATAATGATGTTTTCAAATCTTTAAAGTACATTTTAGTTCTGCAGCTGTCCCTCATTTCAGAACAAAACACCAAGTATCTTTACCTTTATTTTTTTTCTATATAGATTAATCATCAAGTTCAAAACCTGTGAAGTTTAAAGCTTCTAAAAATGTTGAGCATAAGTGTTGGTCACTTTTCAGATTCATTTAAACATTGGTCTATGTACTTGATCTTTTCTTTAGGATTATTGTCTTCCACCTTCATGTTCCGGTAATACCAGTGGGATGCCTCAAATTCAGTTAGTTTTTATTTAATTATTATTTGTCTTGCATACAAAATGTTCTTATGATTCATTCCAGTCTTAGTATTATATCCAAGCCACTTCAAAGAGTTCATTTATTTTATGAATCTCAGATATGTGAAATAATAAGAAATTGTGTCATTGTGTCCCAGTACATTGTGTCTTTCTTATTGTTGTCAGTTTGCAAGGTCTTCAGAATAATGATTTTGTCTTCAGAGTTTGTTTTACTCTGCTTTAAGTGTACTTTCAGTCAGTTGTAGTCAAGAGAATAACAGACATCAATTTTTTTCTGCTAAGTTTAGACTAGCAATAGTTTGGCCTTTTAAAGAGCACAGAGAAGCAATAGATGGTTGGGAACATCATGTAAGTCAGAGAGGTTCGTGGAAGTGAAAGCTGTTTCCTGCTTTGAAAATCTAGTAATTGCCTTAATGGCTAGCTGGAAAAATAGGGATGACTCAATGATGAAGAAAAGGTGCTAAAGTGGGTAAGAAGACAGCAAAAACGAGGTACAACAGGTATGGAATTGGGGATAGGTGAAGAAATTCTGTGGGAATGTGTCTGTAGTTTGTTCTTTTTTTTTTTCTTTTTCACCCTCTACTTAAAGATAGAACCCTTTCACATATAACAGTAGTTCTTGCAATGCTGAAATGGTTGCATTCAGCCATCCAGCACAATTGCTTTGTCAGTACTAGTCACGAGTTTGTGGGAAGTAAAATGTAGCACCTCTTCATCCTACTTCCATCCCTATTGGCCTGGCAGAACAACGAGCTAAACTCTTGTTCCACTATGAGTGCCCTTCAGGTGGCTTAAAAATGCTGAGTTTGATAAATGTATTTCTGCTTAAAGAGAAAAATTATAGAATAGAAATTGAGGAAGGGAAGAAGAGGCTAGATGTAGAAGAAAGGATTTAAAATGCACTTTTTGGAAGTGCATGTATTTTGGAATGTCAAAGTTGGAAACTGAAACTAGATTCATAAAGATTTGAGGTCTTTACTTACAAGCAACATAAATCACTTCATAAAAGTGATGGGGGTGTGGCAGAGATGTGCCTTGAGCATCATTCAGTGTAATACTGTGGATCTGTACTAAGTGGAAGCATTTAATATATACATTAAGGTTTTAGTTATTCGCTGTGAGAATGGAATAAACTAAGTTTTATAGTTATGAGCAACATTGTTCGCACAGATGGCAAATAGCAAACAGACAGTGAGAGGTCATGATAATCTTGGGGTGGGGGAAGGTTTTCCCTTGCCACCTACTAATGCTTTGACATAATAGTAATATGATGACATAGAAGCATTTTTTTGCTGAACTTCATAAAATGAAAATTTATAAGCAAATACAAATTCAGCTTTTCATGTAATTGATTTCATAGCCATACTTCTTGTCTTTCACCCCTCTCCAAATTGTTTCACCCAACTCAGTGTGTTTTCCTGAATAAATTTTGAAGGTATATTGCAAGTCAGTTTCTGAAAGTAAATGCTCTAAATTTTTATTTTTATTTAAGTTACATGGAATACTAGATTGCTTATGGAAACCTTGTATGAAATCAAAAACTGAAATAATTTTTAATTACTTGGTAAAGTTCAGATTGGCAGGCCACTGTATACATCATTTCATTTATATTTAGATGCCATTCATGGAAAGTCAGCATAAAAAAAAAAAAAAAAAAAAAAGTTTGCATTGCTTTATGTTGTCATATATTTACCTAATTTTGCTGTTTCATTTTCTAATGGAAACAGGTACAGGGTACATCTGGATGAAAGCTTGTTTCATTCTTTGCATAACACAATGGAAAAATTGAAAAATTTTAGAGCCCCCTTTTCTAAGTCCAATTAACTGCAAATATACCTGGAAAAAGTGTTCACAAGTAGTTTTATTTATTTGCATACATTTTAATGCATAGATACACACCAAACATCTAAAAATACTTTGCATTTAGATGTCTATAATTATAGTCTATTTGCTGGAAGACATCTTAATATTAATAAAAGTAATAGCTTCATTGCTTCAATCTAAAGTTTCTAAAGAGTATTTAAGTAATTAACTTATGTTAATACTCAATTCAGTAAAAGAACGGGTGAGGTTTTCAAATGGCAGGTATATTTGAAGAAACCCAATGTTTTTTTGTGTGTGTGCTTTGACTGCTGTTTTATTTAAATAGTTTAGTGGTCTAATGCAACACACACACAAAAAGTTTTCTCCACTGCTAAAGGCCTGTCAGAATAAAGACCCAGCTCTCCGACTGTACAAGTCTTTGCATGAGTGGTGCTGAAGCTATTAGTAGCAACTGAATGATTGCATAAAAGCACTTTCTAAAAGAAGAAAGGGTGGAAAAATGTTTTGTGTCCTCAAGCATGTTAATATAACTGTACGTTATTACTTTCTTGCTCATTAGTGCTGATATGGCACCTTCTGATAGGCTTTCCATTCCAAAAAAAAACAAAAGATTTTATAGCTTCAATGAAGCCAGCAGGAGTTGATAATACCTACTTGTTACTGCTGCTAAACGTAAAACACTAACTACACTGGCAGTGATCCTTTTAGTGATCCTTTTTTTTTTTTTTTTTTCTAATCTGATCTCTGAAGTATACATTCTTTTTATTTTTTATGGATGCATTTTTTTTTTCTTCATAAGTGGAATTTATAGGTTTTCTTACACAAAGGATGTGTTTTACTTAGCCATCACTTTGTAATTAGATTATTACAAAAAGGGTCTTAAAAACTGAGAGCAAAATTTCATAATCAAACCTTTTGGTAACTGCCACCAAAGTGAGCCTGTTCTAACCATAAAGCTTATCTTTAAAAATCTGGAATGGATTTTTCTTTTAAAAAAGATATTTCTACAAATGAAATGGTAATGGTAATAGAAACATTTAAAAATATACTGAACAGTTAAATGAAAGAGCAAAATAGTGTAAAGAATAAGATATCCAACACTGTGCTTTTGCTTTTTCTATTTTATTTTTTATTTCATAGCAAATAAAGAATCTTATGTATTTAAAGAGTTAGAAATAAATTTCAGAATTTTGAATGAAAAATATTATCCACTTCATTTGAACATGGTGTCTGGGCTTTTTAGAGAAGCATTACTGTTCTCAAATTGGAGGTGAAGAGAAGGAAAAGTACAAACTCAAAGTCTAGAAAAGAGGTTGAAGAAACAATGCACTCTATATCAATCTTGTACTGTATCTGTCTGAAGGACCCATCTAAAAAATCAGCAAGGAAGCAGAAAAAGCTTTATGTATAAGATTAAAGATTTTCTTTTTATTTATCTGTTCATTTTTATGTGAACTTTTGGAGTAAAATTGTAGCTGAGTGCATGGAGGATATTTCCCTTATGATAGAAATGGATTTCCTTGTGAAAATCCAAAAATTGATTTTTACCACTTTATTTAGTAAGAGGACATGGGAAGGCAAATCCTGGCTTTTGCAAGGACATAAGGCTGCAGATCTCTGGCCTGCTTCCCGCAGAATCCATAAGTTGCTGGATACAGATTTTGCCGAAGTAACATTTTGGTACAGAGAGTTGTCTGTGATTTATTTAATGTTACAGGGCAATTTAGGGTGGTCCCAGTATGTTGAAGTGTTTATAACAATGTATAGGACTGGAATTTTAATAAGAAAAATTACTTTAAATTGTAGGTCTGTTCTTGCATGTAATTAACACAGTACTCAAACTGTAATCCTCATTTGTCATACAGTGTTGTAGAATTAGTAAGTAGGTAAATAGTGAAATAAAAAATACGGTATACAGCTAAGAAAACAGTTATAGTGGAAGTGTTGAATTTCCTTTTTGTCTTACAACTTGTCAGTCCTTAAGATATTTTCTTTTCCTTTTATAACACAATTGCATAAAATATCAGTTTCATCTTCAACCCTTTAAAGTGTATGGCTGTAGAAATTTTTAACACCTGAAAAACATAAAACACGTAGTCTAGGTTAGGCTTACAGAACAACATTTATTTTTAAGACAAGTCTCATTTTTGTGATTTTTGTTAGCTATTTTTTGAAATTTGAGACTGGCAATATCATCAGTGTTCTGAAATGGTTAGGATCCAATAATAATTTTCCACTTCTAGGTCATCCACAAAAGAAAATGAATCTAATGTTTGTGACAGCTGTGGTGTGAATCACTGTTTTCTGATATATGTAGTACTTTCAGATAGTTGAAAATAGTATTCTCAGTAAGTTGGTCTCAGAACTAATCTCTTTTTATGTTAATGTATTTTAAATGAGAAACATCTATAAAACTTCAGTCTCAAAATATTAATGCTTCTGAAGGCCCAGGTATCATTATCACTAGCTTGTATTAAAATCTCTAACTCACAGGAATAGTAAGGTATTTACACTTCCAAGTATTTTCTCTTTGCAACTTAGCACATATACATAAGAGTAGGAAAAAATTAATTGTGCTTTCTTAGAGTTCTGTAAACATGCTATTTATGGAGTCCAAAAAGCTTTATTTATGGAGTCCAAAAAGTACTTTCTCATCTCTGCTGAATTAAAGAAAAGTTTGGCTTTCATTTAGTCCCTGTCTCTAATTCTAGACAAAATGGAATTTACAATAATATTTATTTTCACATACTGCCTTTTCTAAACAGTTAATGCACCTATTTTTAACTGATTCTTTTTTAAAAATATAAATTAACGTAGAACTTTGTTTTGTGGTTTTGGATGGCGCCATCCCTGTCATTTGCTTTTTATTAACTCGTTATGGTACAGTTTTATGTTATGTTTTTTATTGCTTTTTTTTAGCATAGGGCTTTTGGAAAAGGTATGAGTTGTATTTGATTAAAAAAGGACTTTTAAAACTATTCAGGAAAGATAATAGGTTTTAACTTTTACAAATTATTTAAATGATTGATTGGGTACATGCCTCTGAGTAATTCATAAATGAAATATTTCTGTGCTCATAGCAAACTTTATAAAGTTAATCTTTTTTTTAAAAAATATTCTTATTTTCATATATTGGTTTTGGATTAGAAACTAATTCAGTTTCAAAAGTAGGAGAGCATTTAATTTTTACATTAGAACTAATTTTAAAAAGTAAGACCTTGCACATGAGATTTCTTAGTAAGAATTTTGAAGCATACTTAATAAAAGATGCAAAGCTTATACTACCTGAATAAAACAGAGAATTAATGTCACTGGAAACCTTGTAGTATTAATGAGATGGTGCTTGATTTGTGTCACATTGTGTATAATGAAAAATTAATTATTGTCCTTTTTTGTCTTTAAAATAAAAGTTGATAATATTCACATCTGTCTGCAGCTTTGAAAGTACCAATTAAAACCCTTAAACATGCATTATGTTTTTTTGTTTTTCTGTTTGTCTTGAATTCATAATGTCCAATGTCTTGATGTACATAAACAAAAACTCAACACGCAAACGGAATAGTTGTGCTTTGTTGGTTATGATGATAAAAAGCATTTGAGGGAACATAATTTGTTCATCTACAGATACAGATCTGTAGCTCTGCTTCTGCAAGTGAGAATGTATATGGAAATGGTTGGTGGTTGTTCCACTGAACATCTTCTGAATCCTTGCATAAGCAGTCCCAAGTAATTCTTGTCATAGTACTTGCCGTAAAATATATATATATATTATATATACATATATATATAAATATATATCCTGCAGAAATGCCATCTTTAGCTACTCAGACTCAGTTTAGGAGTTGCATTTATTATGTATTATGTTTTCAATTGATGAAAGCATTTTGGCTTCCGTGTAAATTATAAATAAAGGTTAGAAGCTTCAGATTGTGATCATACGAAAACAGCTGGAAAGACTAGCACAGAGAAAGTCTCCTGCATATGCTGTCAGCATGGGGACCTCTACCAGCCTGCTTAGGGCCATGGAAAGAGTCTTAGGAAAGTTGCTGTTTATGCAACTCAGGCTTGTTTTTTTTGCTATATATAGTTTTTTTTCATTTTGTAACCGTTTGGGTCTGTGTTTTAGATGTGGTGTCACTGGTAGCCTGAGAATTAACTCACAGTGTAGCAATGTTGTGTGTCAAAATGGTGTTTCTGCATTTGATTTATATTTTTCAGTGTCATTTACTTCTCTGGATTGAATGATGCCAAGAGAAGTCAAGCTATGTTTAGTTTAAAAGCTGTTTCCTGGTTTAAGTTAGACCCATCCTGATCTACTATATCAAGATGAGATCCCTGTAAAGCAGGTAAATGCGTAGATGTAGTCTTAGGCGATATAAACTCAATTTACTTCTCTAGTTCAGGCAGGTGGGCTTACTATTAAACAAATATTTTATATTTTCTTTGCACGTATTCATTGCACTGCTGAAGTTCTAGCAGATAACTGTGAAGGGAGGGAGGTAAGTGGCAGCTGAAAACTGGCAACAGCGTGGTTCCCATATGAAGCATGATGCCGGTGGTGGAGGAAGGAGCAGAGATGTGGGTAAACAGAGATCTCACCTCAGATCCATGTAATTTGTCCAGACAACTTCTGTGAAGCTGCTGGCTGTTTCAGATGTATTGGTGATTGTTTCTGTGATTTTCTTGGTCTGCTGAAAAAAATGGGCTGGCTTTTTCAAGGGAAATAGAGAGTTGACATCTGCTCTGTCCTGTGACTTACAGTTCCTTTTTGTGTGGTGTTAGCATGAATTAGAAAACATACTGTCTGATCAACACATCCAGGAAGAAAACCACAGAAAAACTATGAGAAATGTTAGTGGGTTTTGTGCAGCTGGTTAATTTTGACTCTGTAATACAAATCAGAACCAAGTAGCAGTCTTAAAAAATGTGTTGCTTGAGAAATGTGTTCTAGAAGACTATATGCTATGCACTGTTATTGACAACAGCTCAGCTTAATAAAATATTTGATTCGTTATTGATAGAGTAAATGGCATCTATTCCAGTTTCAAGCCTGTGGAAGAATTTTATCTTTCAGTAACATCTGCATGAGTAATATACGCAGATATCACAGGGTGGCTCGCATACACAGTCTGTTTCTCTAGAAGGTGCTAGCAACACTAAGCAACATATAAAAGACCATATCAAGGATATGGATGGTAAATCCTTAAAGGAGGAATATTTTCCTATGTTAAGCAATAAATATTGAGGAAGTGTTCTACTTTGGTTGGAGGTAGCAATCAATGGGAAAAGATGTATCTATCCTCTACCAAGTTGTGGAGAGCTGTTGGACTTGTTTTCTTAAAAATTTTCAGCTGTTGCACTGATGTCGTAAATGGAATTTATTGCAGACTCAGAAGCAAAGCAAATTTGATTTCTGCTTGAATGCTTTTGAAAATATTATGGAAAGTGTAACATATAATACTCCCATGCACACAGAATTTTACACTTAATTAATATATATATATATATTGCTGTAAATGCTGTTATGGTCTATCTGAAGCTCTTTGCTGTACTGGAGCCTGCATAAGAAGGCTAGTCTTCTGGGAAAGCTCTTCTGTGCTCAAGACTAGTGCTATTAATTGTGAGGTTTATGCCAGTGTAGAATGAAATCTAGAATTGAGTCTTTTAAAAATCTTTATTCTCTATATTGGGAGCATTTGTAGAACTCTGTGAGAAACTGTAACAGTGAGCAGTTCCTTGAACATGATAGCTTCAAGGCTTTGCTACAGAAACAGATGTGTACCACTATGAAGGTCCCAAAGTACTGAAGCTTAAGTTAATGGTATTTAAGTTCAAATTACTGAATTCAATTTAAATGTTGGAGATGTAATTTAACTATGATATGGGAAAATAGTAGGAGTAGGAGTTAGATGGAATTGCTTGGATGAGCTCTAGTGAGGAAATTAATGATTAGAGGAAAAATGGACTTTCCTGAGAATAAAATTGGTCCTATACAGATGTTCAAAACAAACAAAAAAGATGGCTTTAACACTAAGTTTGTAGGCTTTCACTAGGTGAAAAGGCGTGATTCTCCCTTCTTCTACTAAAATAAGGAACATATTCTTATATGTTGAATATATTATGAATACGTTGAATATATTATGAATATGTTGAATATATTATGAGTGAAGACCAGGAATTATACACTGAATATATATCTGAACTGATTCTTATAATTCTAATTTACCCGGTAAATGTGTTCCATCAGACTTTCCTGATGAAATATCAGCTGTACTCTGAATGTCATATTGTTCGCATACAAAACACAGGATTTAACAGCAAGCAATTTTGCACCCAATCACAATCATATATATGATCAGCTTTAAATAGTGGCAATGTGTATGCTCAAGTTTAAAGAAAGTTCCTAGTTTATATCCTGTATATCAGTTTTAAAATTACTTAGGCAGCTGAAAGTTGCTACTTATTACTTCAGCATTTCTCATCATCTCAGTTGTGAAAATTTAAAAACCTCCAGTAGCATGATTTACTCTCTGCTTCTATTTGTGAACTTGGCCACTGACGTAAGTCACTTGAGTGAAGAAAAAAATTACTGCAAGATTCTTAGACAGGCTAAGAATTGGGGTGCAAAAGGAATAAGAAAAATAGCGGCCTTTGGTCAAAAAAGAGTAAAGTGTTCCGCTTTAATTAGGTTCTCATAGCTTTGCGTTTTTATGACTAAATTTCATAGGGAGCCTGTGTTATTATTTAAGTTTAAAAATGTTTTTATTATGCAAACACTCTCATTCATGGGTGTGATTAATACAAGTTGTATAATTTGCATGGAAGTAAATCTCTAGTAATTGTATTCTTAATTACACTTTACTCTTGCCTCAGTAACTAATGATTAAATGTTCTATTGTAATACAATTAGGTGAATTTTAAGCTTTCCTTTCAGTTTCATCAGCTGTGATATGTATTAGTCTCCTTGTATTCATACATAGGTTTTCTTCAAAGTTTTCCTCTTAAAGGAGGCTTCTGAGCAAATAGTTTTGTATATGTCAATGTTTGGTTAGTCTAGTCCAAAAGTGTCTGCCTCTTTTATTTTCTAACATCCAATAGAGTTTATAACATATGGTTTTGCTGTGTCACCTCTCTGTATTCTAAGAGAATTTCAATTTAATAAGGGAGCACAGCCTGATCATGGGCAGAATAAAAACAGATAAAATTATGCTGCTGAGTGCCACTTCAGTAGTCCAGGATTTTTGATGTAATGCTATATATAGCAAACAGAAAAAGCGAGTCAATGTGAGTGCTAATGCATGCACTCTTACAGTAGTTTAGATAGAGAATTTTATCATCAAAGCATTGGAAATAAAGGGGATAATTCTTGTACTCTTGTACAGAAATACAATAATTCAGGTCCTTGCTGCATTACTCATAGAAATTCTTCACTGTTAAGTCTGATAATATACACAGTTAAATTACAAAACCTGCTTTCTTCTTCTTCTTCTTTTTTTTTTTTTTTTTTTTTAATTATTATTATTATTTCTGATGTTGCTGGAATAGCCCATCTGTAAATGTAGCTGAAAGAAGTTTTGCTCATCACAGAATAAATTCAGGCTGTTTGCTCATTCTTTAACAGATGAACATGAAAACCAGAAGGCAAACTTGTGCTAGCCTGGACATTCTGTTAGTTTTAGTCTGATAATTAGTTTTGAAATAGTGGATCAGCTACTATGGGATATACTTGTTTTGTATGGTTATTTTTAGTGTCACGTGTTACCAAAACTAGATCTACCCAATTGCCCTGCAGTAAGGTGTAATGCTAAGAGTTTTGCCACTGACATGGGCCTTTGAAATCAAAGCCCAGATTTACCTGCTATGCCCTCTGTAGTGAGAAGGTGAGGAAAGCAGTTCAGACTGTGTATTCACCCCAGAGTATTCACTGCTGGGCCCTGAACACAGGGTGGGAGGGTAGGGTTTCCTTTGGACCTGCTCCTTAATATGTAGCTGTAAGAGAGCCTAAATATATTTCAAGTTGATTCAATTTACATAGGATAAATTCATCAGAATGAAATATCAGCTCTTTGTTGTAACAAATTATGTGGTGATATTATATTACACTTTAATGATTTCTTGATTCCTCTGCTAGCTGCTTTTCCACATATTTGTCTCATTGATGTCAATCTTACCTCATTTACCCCACCATTTTCATAGAGTTTAGGCTTCTTTCCCCCTTTTGTTGTGGAATTCCCAAACCTCTCACAACTGCATCATATCACATCTGTGTTACACCTTCACAATCTGTATTAATGTTTTATTGTTAGTGTTTGGTACCCAGCAGCATTAATAGTATCAGTGCACATGATATTTTTTAAATTTTGTTCAATAGTGCAATGTTAAACACCTTTTGCATTAACTCCTGATATTCATATTTTCATCCTATTACCGTTTTAATAGAGGTATGTCATGCTACTATTTTTAAAATACTTTATCATCTATATCATAGTTAATGATCTTATCCTTTCAGTCTAGTTTCAGACAAGACAGTTATGTGTTTTTACAGTTTTTCTCATAAAGATATTTAACTTATATTACTGTTTTTTGTTTGTTTGTTTGTTTGTTTGTTTTTCCAAAATGGACTGTCAGTAGTTTTATCTGTATTTATAAACATTAATAAATATATTAATTTTCTGGACTACAGCAACTTTCTGTTCATATGTGCTTAAGTCAGGGGGATAGAACATGAGTGCTTGCAACTAGAAAGCAGGTAGCAGATTATATTTCCTTGATCAGTTCACCTTTGAAATAAATTATAAAATAATTTTAAAGTTTTTAAAATATGTAATATTCCAAATTCAGTTCTGGATGATGAAGTCACATACCTGAGGGCAGAATCATTAAATGCCTATACGAAAGGTTTTGAAAGGTACTAGAACAACATTCAGTCTGACTCCTATGACTCACTCTTTTATTTGATGTTATAGTATGTGTGTAGCTTACAATGAAGGGTATATGGTTTTGATTCAGTTTTCTATTTAGCTTTCTTATGTTCAGATATGATTCTTCAGCTCTACTTATATGAGGCAGGGAGACTCCGTAACAGCAGAATAACAAATTACAGCCCATACCCGCTTTCTTCAATTGCAGTAATATAATTCTGTTCTCACTACTCGAAGTCTAGGAACAAAGTATATTTCATCGTATCAGGAAAACCTCAGAGAGTTTTAACTTGTACTCAAACGTGTAATGAAAATCTTCCAGAAGTCAACAGAAAGTCTTTTGGATAAGCCTCTGTTTTAATAGCTTCATCTGCTCATGCACTTCAGGCTGCTTTTCTAGTAGGAAGCTACATCTAAGATTGATTTTTTTTTCCGCCCTCTTTTCTTTAAACTGAAACAGTTGACACACTTTTGTTGGTAGATTGCACTGCTGAGTTTCTGTGGGCTTTCATCTGCTTTTGGAAAGTAAATACTTAAGGACTGTCAATTCCCACTAAATACCTATTTGCTAGAAGAACTTGGCAAGATTTACTGGTTGTCATCGTGCTGTAGTTGTTATGGGCCAAAGTAATGTTATGGCACTGGAACTGGTAAAACTGGTTGCATAATCTGGATGTCAGTAATGTTCTTAGTCAAGCTTGCATTGGTTTGCTTTCATTAAGCATTCATGTTTGTCAGTGTAGTACCAGTCAGTAGTACCTTTTATGCAGGTATGCAACCACTCTACCAGCATGTAAATAGGCATAGATGTTTACATGCTCTTACTATACCTATAAACCAGCAATGGAGATGTTCTCTGAAGAAGCATAAATGTAAACACAAGCTCCATCGTAGGCTATGAAAAACTTTAAAGGTTTCCTGCATTCCTAATGTCTGGGTTACTGAGTGAAAGCTGATGAAAAACAGGATGTACTGTGTTTGCTATGGAGAATAAGCCACATAGTCCATGGGTTCTGCTACAGTCCTTTATAGCATCTTCTATCCTATCTGCATTGTTCCTCACTTCCTCTGTTTCTCAGTTCAGCAAAGCAGCACCTAGCTGGTAAAATCAGCCTTTGGCCCTTCCTGCTCCAAAACAGAGCCTGGGGGGAAGGTGGGAGGGAAATACTTCTCAGTAAATATCTGAATTTGCATTCATCTAAGCTTAGCAGATTCATGGAAAAAATTGTATGTGAAGACCTAGATAGAATTTGCATTGTAATGCATCAGGTAATAAAAATAGGTATTTCTACATTGTAAGATGCAATACAGTTTCATGTTGAATTATAACTGGCTTGATTGATAGGTGATTCAAAACTGGTGTGTTCTAAAAAAAAATGTTTGAGGAGTAACTGCAGCACAACTTCAATCAGTGATAAAGAGTTTGAAATAATAAAAATGAAAGCTTAAAGCAGGACTTGAAAAGTTTGTATGGAACATAAAGAAGAATATTCAGAACACAAATACAGTTAAAAGGACAGGAAAAATAATCGTGGTGGAAAGATGACAGCTGCAAGGATCTAAGAAAAACTGTCTTTAGAATCTGACAGTCTGTTCTTTTGAGATTTCCAGCACATTGTGAAAGTAAATAGCTTTGGATAGGCCTAGAAGGAATTCATGGAAGTACCCCAGCTTGTATGAACGTATAGGAACCTTCCTGGTTTTCCTGTTATTGACTCTCAGTCTGCATTATGATGGAAGAAAGAAAGTAAGACATATGTGGGAAAGGAACTTTTTCTTTAGATAAGATATTTTATCCAACTATAAAAGGTTTGTAATGGGCTGAAATGTGAAAATCTCAGATATGATTAAAATGAAAAGTAGCTGGCAAGATTTTAAATAAGAATTCAAAGTCACAGCTACATTTATTTGTTTATGTCTATATTCTGTATATGGTTTCTAGAAATTAACTGTATACAGTATATTGTATATACAGTAGCTTTATAGGCAGTTAATGTGTACGTTATATTGGTATGTTCCTTCAGTATCCAGGAAATTCTCATTTACTAAATATATTCTGAGGTACACTGGGGCTAATCATGGCCCTTTCTGCTGTTTCAGTTTAGTCCAGTGTTCAGATTCATTGCTGTACTGTCAGGCATTTATCACCGGGTGCCTGTGCTAAGAGAAGGTTATTTTTTCTGGACTGTTCATATCATGGTGCTGGACAGTGAGTGGTTCTTCTAGAGGGCAGCTCATCCCAAATAAGAGCTGAATTACTGTGTCAAGGTGCTTATCTTCTGCTACTGTAATAGAAAAAGCTTTAGATAAATAGGCTGTCAATCTGAGAACTCATTTAAATGACTGAATTCCACTGCTGAGTTAGATGCGAGTGCATTTGATGTGTGTGGGAGGATTTGGGTTTGTTTGTTCACAGTAGTGCCCCTTCCCCACCACCCCAAAATATTCTGAAAAAGTCTAGCTATTCAAGTGGCTGCCTGCTTATTGCATATTGTACTTAGTGTACAGTGTACTTACACTACTTGTTGATTAGCACGAGTCCACATGGGTGAGAGGAAAAAAATAAACCCTTTACCCTTTAAATTCACATGAGAACTAAGCTCTCCTTTGCTGGTCAGGGAGCAGCTAACTCTGCAATACAAAGCAACAAGAATTTCAGTAGTAATCGACATATTTTCAGCTAGATAGCTGGTGATTAGTATTATTTACTTATAAGTTATAAATTTGCCTATTAATCATGTACGCAAAGAAAGCTGGATAATATTACAAGTAAGTAAAGGAAATGAATACTGAATGAAGAGTTGCCAGCTTTTAATTATGCAAATGAGCAGCACTGCGGAAGAATTATTTAGTAATCTTTTTGTGCTTAGAATTGCAAATCTATCTCCATGATTGCGTTTAGGACAAATGAAACCGGATTTGTGTAACCTCTTCTCTGTAGATCTTTTCAATTAATGAGATTTAGCAAAAGTATCAGCAGTCTTAAGAGACCATGCGGAATGTGCAGTGGGTCTGGAGAGGAGAACTGAGATACTACTACCAATTTTCTTCTTGTAGGGGATCCTCTTGTGTTGTACTATATTATTCAGGAATCAACTACTTGTTTTTTTTTTCTGATTTGTTTGTTATATTTTTATTAAATGTTTTATTAACTTTTTATAGATGTATGTTTTTTTTATTTTTTATTTTTTTTCCTGCTATAGAGCCCAGTTGGGTATCTAAGCTCTGACACTTCCCAAGCAGCAGATTCTGTTAGACTCTCTCCTGCTTTTCCAGTACTCTGAATTATTTTCCTGGGGTGCCGCTTGTTTTGCCTCATGTGAATTCTGCAGTCTGGTGCCACTCTTGCTGGCAGAGTACTTAGCACTCTGGCACTGGCTTGATGAGTAAAGAGCAGTGAAAGAGCAGGCGAATTTGTAATCTCTTCACATCACCCTAAAAATGTATTTGAGCTTCAGTAATGCCAGCAGGCAGTAGGAAATGTGTTTTTAAAATTCATTGCGGGGGAGGGAACAAGAAAAAAAACAAAACAACAACAAAAAAAAAACAGTTAAGAATAAAAAGATCTGCAAAATAGTATTATGGTATAGGGATACACGATGTATTACATGTATTTAGGAGACTGTACATTAAATTATGACTAAATTGATCCTTCTTTACTAACTGGGAAAAGAAATGGGAGTTCGGTGAGAGAGTGCTGTTGTCCATCAGTGTCTAGTTTAATTGAGCTTTCCTCTTTTGAGTGAAAGACAACACTTGACTTTTTAAGTATAAAAAGTTACACAAAATCCTATGCAGGGGTATGTCTTCCCCAATATGTGTGTGTGTGTGTTTGTGTGTATATATGTGTGTGTATAGATAGGTACATACATATATGCCTGAGAAATGAGCCACCCATAGCCAGAAATACTACTGCTTACATTTCAGTGATGTTGATGTATCTATGTTACACAAATAGGACTAATAGGAGACTTTGAATAACATAGTGTAGTATTAACTTTGTGTAATAACTGTATTAGCTCTTTTTTTTTTTTTTTTTTGGTGAGGGTGTGGGTGGGTAGCTTAGAAATGACATCTTGTGGTTTAACCTGGCTGACAGCTAAACACCTGGAAAAGAAACATCTGGAAAAGAAAAATGCATACTTCTAGAAGTGGGAAACCTGAAACTCTGAATGTGATCAGAACTGACTCTTGTGCATGAGATCTGCCAAAATCTTTGGGCACTGTGCATGAGATCTGCCAAAATCTAGAAATATTACTTCTGAATGGCAGCATTCCCTGGAGTATCTTTAAAGTATCACCATTTGATATATTTTTCATTTTCACTTTTTTTGACAGTGCCATTATATTAACAGTAATAGAAAGCACCACGTTACAGGCCAGTTGCAGTTTCATTTGTCTTGAGCATCCAAGAAGTTTGGCTATTGAGTTGAAGTAACTAAATGAAGCTAGATATGAAATAACATTCTAAACGCATAGCTGTTTTGTCTCTTGTCATCTTATTTATTTATATATTTTACCTAGGGTTAGAGCTAAAGGATTCCAAAATTATTAGCTTTTTAAATATTAAAGAGTTACACATCATTATATGTGGAGGTCAGTGGTAAGGTTTAGCTAATACTTAATTTATCTAAAACTATTTATCTTCAATTAGCACGGATATGAAATTTCAGATATCAAATTTCAAGTGCTAGTAGGAGAACTAGCCGTTAAGAAAAAGAGGAAAACATTTTAATAATAAAAAAGTGATTCCAGGAAATAAGAAAATCTAATACCCAAACAAACCCTTTCTCAAAAGAAGAGGAATTTGCAATAAAATTTCATGGAAGTCAGTATCCAACACACACTGAGCGAAATGCAATAGAAGAGACCATACATGTAGACTCACCAGATGAACTCCCTTGGTGAAGTGTTGTGTAATCTGTGTCCTTTGCTCTGAACAGTGAAGTTGTGGTGTGATAATATTCAAAATTTCACAACTTCTAGGAATTTTTATACTCCTCAAGTAAGTTTTGTTTGTTTCTTTGTTTCAGTTAAACATTCTGCTCAGTACAAAATCATAAGGCAGATCTCATTCTTAATTCAGTTGTTTATAAGCACTTCTTGTTTGTTCAATAAACATGAATCAGACAGTGCAAAACACCAAAGTCTGTTTGTCTAAATTGAAAAAACAAACAAACAAACAAAAAAACATGCAAGCATTTGTTTGTATTTGCTTGCATGTTCTCAGAAGTTTAAGGCACTCAGTTGCTGTGGACAGCAATAAACATGTCTATATTATATATGCTATGTAAATAAATCTTTCTTGTTCAGAATAATGTTTTGTTTTGCTTCCCTGCCCTTTATTTCTCCTATCTCCTCCATACATAAATTTTGTTGCCTTAGTGCTTTATACATTTAACTATTACATTTTTTCAGTCTGATGTATTTAGTTCTAGGTTTAAGTGCATTTACTACCTTTCTGTTATTAGTGAGTTTGCAGTATGCTTTTCACTGTTATCAAAGCAGTCTGAAAGTATTCCAATTTTGATTTCTACATAAGTCAAAAGTTAAAGTAAAGAAACATTGTGGTGTCTCCACTGCACTCCCTGGAAGCTTTGAAGGGATCTTATTCATTTTATGGTTGGGTTACATTCAGAAACTATTCTTAAAAATGATCACTGTAACCTTGGTCTTACCCCTTTTTTTCCTCCCATTATCTAATAGGACTATTTTGAGTCTTAGCTAAGTGGGAATGGCTAGTATAAATCTGAATCTGAGGTCTTGGCACCACAAACATTACCAAAAACTCTCCAACCCAAGTAGCTTGAAATTTAGAAATTTAGATATATGTTTTTACTTGGAACATATATAATATAAAATTGTTTCTAATAAAAGTTATTAAACATTATAGTATTTGTAGAAACAAGCAATAGGGAAACAGACTATCACCTATTATATCAGACTATCAGAAAAATCAAACATTGTTCTGAACAGGAAAGTTTATGAAGACAGCAAACAGAAGATAGAGAAGTTTATCGTTGTCCACTGTTAATTTTGAATGGTTCTGCTGATGATTCTTACTAATGTAAAAATGTATGTGACTACTCACACATTCAAGATATCTTCTGAAAATAGATTCTACTTGCTGAACAAGTACACTGTAATGTGTTATAGGAGATTTTAACTCCTTAGTATTTTATTCACTTTTCAACATGTCTAGAAACATAAATTATAGTTTTCTTTGTGCTTTTCCTGTCAGGGCTCTAAAACCTGTCCCAAATTATTTATGTGTGCAGGCATCAACATAGCAAAATGTTCTAGCAAAATATAGCAAAAGTCCTGCTTGTGTTTAGCTCTGGACACATGAGTTGAGTCTAATGATTGGAAAAAGAATTTACCATGTTGCTAGCTCTTGTGTCCATGAAGAAATGAATATTTTTCATTGTCCCAAGTACTGATAAAATTTCAATTTCATCTTCAATAGTCATTATCATTTTTTCTTGTAAATTCCGAGAAACGAAATGCTTAAGGCTGGAAAAAAACTCATTGTAATATTGATTCTGCTATATTCAGATTTAACAACTAATAAGGGCATATTCACAGCAAATATTACTAGATTCTACATTGCTCTTGCTCTGAGGTTATTCAGCAGCAGCAGCATGTGTTTCTCTCCTTAGGCTTTTGCATCAGAGGCGTTGCGAGAAAAAGGCTGGTACAGCAGCAGTGTGTTCTGCTAGTTACACATTGATATATCTTGTTAGGATAAAGAAATGTAAGTTGGTAAAGGGTGAAATAATAATGATTATTTGTGCTACTAAAATGAGAAAATAGTTCTCAGTCATTAAAAATAAATTTGGGTATGTATGTTTGTATAATTCTGTCACTTCTGTTTCCCTGACTTATAGTTGTAGATACTAATTTGGAGTCAAAACAGTGAGCAATTTGGGGCATTCTTTATAATTTAGAAAGATTTTGGAAAGATGGAAAGTACTTCTAGCAATTGTCTTTTATAATGGAGAAGTTAAAATAAAAAACTAGAATAGTTAGTGCTACTAATTAGTGCTAATAGTATAAGGAAAAATGAAGAGTTTCTAGGTTCAAAGGGATAGCTCATTTTTTATATGTACAGTATGTTTTTTTCCCCACTGATTAAGGGCATTATTAAAGGATACTTGTTTTGCTGCCTATCAAAGCTGTGCTTGCAGATAGTTTAAAAAGTTCCTGCTTGCCTTTGTTCATTTGGCATTTATAAATTTATCATCTAAGCAGAAATGTAGGCTTTTTTTTTAATGAAAAGTAACAGAAATATGCCATTTTTAGAAGCTTGTTAGCTTGAAGACCAAAACCCAAATTAAAAGTAACTCTGAATGACATAAAAAGACTTACATATAGAAATCAGCCTAAAAACACATTTCCCACAGGACTTTCAATTACACATAATCTTATCATCATGACTTTAGTGTTTCATTCACTATGCATATGCAGCTTAGCTTTGGGGATTTTTTTTTTTCCAAATATATAAAATAAAAGCAATGGCTGTCTCTTTTTTTTTTTTTTTTTTTTTTTTTTTAAGAAAAAGAGTAGCATTAACTGTTCCTTTCAAAGCCTTATGGCGAAAGGTAACAACTGTGGAACTTCTGAATAAATGCTAGTAGTTGTAGTTAGTAGGTGAGAAGATTGACAAAAATAACTGAATGGATTCCTTTTCTCCCTTTCAAATTTCTATGCCTAATTTTTATCGGTTTAGTAGGGAGCATGGTAAAATCTCACATTATTCACCAGCTGCAGATACAAATAAAGATGTACTGCTTTTCCTTTTTTTTTTTTTTTTTTTCTTAAATATATGTACTTGTTATTTCTGCATCTAGTCTGCAATGTATTTCAGTAAGATCTAGAACTCAGAACTCAGACAATCCTCTTTAACTGATATTTCTACTGGGATAATTCAAGGCTGCAGATAATGCTAAGGAGTACGACTACAGGTTCAGACCTGCATACCTTAATCAGACCTGAATTCCTTAATATGTCCTTGCCTTGCAGGTGAATTTCACTTAAATTTCTCTCAAGTTCCTTTTCAGAGTAGAGCTTGATTTTGTGGATACGGTTGAATTACTTGTCACTGCTGTGTTGCTATTACATTTCTAAATTTTTCCAGCATGCTATTTCATAAATTTAGTTTCATATTCAACTCTTCACCATGTATTTGAGGAGCTTTAAAATGCTTTAATAATTTTGTAATTGCTAGGCTGTAATCTTCTAGAAAACATTGCAATTTCTAAGTTTGTAATAAAGTAATCACTGACTTAATTGAGTAAAGGTATATGTAGTGCGAGTCTTTTAACTTTTTATTGCAAAAATAAACACAGACATTTGTACTTAAAAGTGCTCCCACTTATTTAATTCCTTGATCACTTCTCAAAAAAATAGTACTGGTATAGCTGAATCTCACGTTCTTTAGTCAGATAAGGTTGTGATTCATGGCTATAAATGCCTTAAAGTGGTAGTGCTGTTCTGAAGAAGTGGCAAGTTTGTGTTTTGTGTATTGTCTCCTGAAATGTCTAAACAATTTTTACAACATGTGGAAAAGCATGCAGATTTTCTTTTTTTGATGATTTACAAATAAGTTGTTGATTTTCTCTTCCTGTATTATTTGCCTTTTATTCTGTTTATTGCAGTAGCAAATAGATAATAAAATGTCATAAAAAAATATATATACTATATATATATATAATTTCAGGATTGGATTTTTAAGGTTTAAGAGCTCCAGCCATAATTTGCCTTGAGGATAAGCTTGACAAGTAAGAAGCAATTGCAAGCATGTTTCGTGTTTTTATTATTATTATTATTATTAATAATAATAATTTGAAGGATTGTGACTATTAATTAAAAAAAAAATCAATATTTCAAACTTCTTATTCTTCTACAAAGAAGCATATTGAAAATAAAAACAACGAGATGTAACTGATAGGTGCTTTCTTGGTTGCGTTTCTACATTCCAGTCAAGAAAGTGGGGGGCGGGAGGGGGGAAGGCAATTTAATTTAAAAAGAAAGCAGATACAGAATATGATGTCTGCTGTTGCAGGAGAGAACCCCATGGCCAGCCTATGCATCAAGTCAGTTCTGAGATAGTTTAAAAAGATAGCTGTACAGGCCATTTTCCTCAGACAGTTCTGAAAAGTTGTGTTAAACTATGGATATATGTAGCTATTTCTCTGTGAGTATCTTCATAGTAATGTGTTATTGCAAAAATAGATGTTTCTTACAGTAGGACTCTATCTAAATCTTGGATTTTGCATTCTGTTATTTGGAAAATAGTAAGCCTGCAAGAAAAAAATGCTCTGGAGATCTTATCAGTTGAAATAAATGAATAATACAAACATCCTCTTTATAGGAACAGTCCTAAAGGTGACTTCTGGAATCTAGGATGTTCTGAAATCATATTAATTCTGGGAAGACTTTACTAACCTCTTAAAAAGATATATTATCCCAAACTGTTTAATTTGTCATTATATCTTATGGCATGGTTTCAGTAAATTCTGACTTTACATATGTACATATTGTAGTGGATTAAAATAATATACTGGTAATCTAAATTGTAATGATTTCACAGTATTTCTTTTGGTTATTTTTCTAAACATTTCAGAGAAATATTCCTACACGTAGAAAGGTGTGCATGGTTTTTATTCTGTACATGGCAAGCTTCATAAGATTTCACAGAATCATTAAGGTTGGAAAAGACCTTCAAGTTCTTCTGGTCCAACTGTCCCCTCTATCACTAATATCACCCACTAAACCAAGTCACTAAGCACCACATCCAACCTGTCCCTAAGCACCACATCCAACCTGTCCTTAAAAACCCCCAGGGAAAATGACTCCACCACCTCCCTGGGCATCCCATTCCAATGCCTAACCACTCTTTCTGAGAAGAAATGTCTCCTAATTTCCAACCTAAACCTCCTCTGATGCAACTCGAGGCCATTCCCTCTTGTCATAAAAGGAGGAGATGTTGCAAAATGATGTGGATGATCAAAAGGCCAACTTTCTCTGTACATGAGAAAAGATGAAGAGCAGTTCAAGAAGGAAGTTTTGGCCAGGAGATAGACAGAGGAAGACGGGCTTATTATAGTGTTTTTCTGGAAGTGTTCTTAATATTGGGTGGAGGGTCAAAGCCTGACAGTGTATGGCTTACAAGATAGTGCAGGACAGAGGGGTTCACACACACTGGGCACTACCTTAACTCATGAAACTGAGGAAGCATTGTCAAAAGCCAAATGGAAGAGGTTTATTACTTAGGTAAATTGGACTAAATTCCATTGAAGTCAATTTAACTGTTATTAATAGGGCTTCTTCATGAGAGCAGTAGGAAATGGATAATGCAGATGTAACATCAAGTGTTTGAGAATAAGATGTTCTAGGAATTAACTCATTTAAGATCCTAGTCTTCAACCAATGGATAGGTAGTGATAAAATTAAAGTATGAAATGGCATCGAACAGCCAGGAGGGAGTTCCAAACAGGCTGGAGATACAGACAATTTTTTTTTTTTTTAAAGTGTTTCAATTTCAAGTGTTGACAAAATTGATGAGGGAAGAGGAATACCCAGTCTTTTTCAAGGATAATGATTCAACTGGCATTTGTAGGGAAGGTAGTTGGGGAAAACTAATGAAGTACAAAGTGTATATAGGAAAGCTTAAGCCAGGAGGGTTGGTGGAGATACATATTTAAAAATAAATGATAGAAGCTAATAATAAATCCTTGTGCTTTTCCAATGTTATCATAAATAGAAACTATTCAGATATTGTAGGATCAATGCACAATCAAGAAGGCAAAGCCTAGGAAACATAAGGTTGTGGAAACGAGATACTTCTTCATCCATATTCTCTGTGGAGAGGTAGGTACCAGTGTTCAAGTTCTCCTTTATTCTCCTTTACTGACAGCAAATTAGAAAGTCTCTATCAAATCAAACTGTTTATATAAGAGTTTGTAGAACAAACTGACAAAATCAACTATAGTGAATTAGTTACTCCTAAGAGTTATTAAGCAACACAACAGTGGAACAGATAAGTGCTAACCAGGATGTGTTGCCTCTTTCTTCAAACTGTGTTTGTATTAGGGGATGAGAAAGTGGCAAATGTAATGCAGATTTTTTAAAACGGTCAAACCCCTCCAAGCAATGAGGTTGAGAAAAGAGGTTCTGTAGTTCAGAGAAGCTGTGGATGCCCCATCACTGGAAGTGTTCAAGGCCAGGCTGGATGGGGCTTGGGACAACCTCGTCTGATGTTGGTGGGAGGTGTCCCTGTTCAGGGAGCTTGAATTAGATGATTTTTAAGGTTCCCTCCAACCCAAACCATTCTGTGATTCTATGACTATTAGTGTAACATTTCAAATAATTTCCTTTACAACTTCAGAGACATTAGTAGAAATTATAATTGAGAATGGAATTAGTGGCCTAATGTCAGGAAAAACAATGGTAACATTTGTAAAAGGAGCTGATGGATACAGCCTATTATAGTTTTCTGAAAAATTCAGTGAATATGTAGTTAGGGGAGAATTTATTAACAGTTTTTGGTTGACCTGGATTGTGAAGGGCTGTGCAACAATGGGTTTTGCCCGATGGAGGGACTGAAGTAAATTAGCATCCATAGGATAAGAAGAAAGGTCCTGATGTATATTAAGACCTATTTAGAAAATGGAAAACAAAGGGTTATAACAGTAAGAATAATGATAAGGTTTAAAACTGAACTATTCTGCTGATTTGTGCTGTTATTTACACGTGTTTATGTTGAAGTACAGAAAATGAATTTGAGTGTGTACAATAAGTATGTTTAGGACTTTTCAGGTCAGTATCTTTAGATACTGTGATGTTCTTTAAATAGTATAGGACTGTTACCCCTGTTTCATAAGTGATATGCAAGAATAAGTAAATGTAACGTCAGTGTCATCTTGAGGTTAAATAAGTGATTTAAGCAAATTTTAGTTTGGGGAGGGAATGGAGCTCCATTTCAGCATACCAATCTAAAACTGCTTTCCCATAAAATATTTCACTGTTAATGTGGTGTGTGTGTGTAAAATAACTTTTTTCTCTTCATTTTTTTCTCCTCATAATCAATAATACAATATCTTTAACATTTATCTCAAGAAGTCTATGTAAAACTTAGCAGTAACAAGGTAGCTCCAATATAAAATTAATGGATATTAATGATTCTTGTATCAGTTGTTAGTGTGAGTCACTTTTTCACTTGTTTCATCTGGCAATAACTTTTCCACTATTTTAGAAGGTTTTATGCTGTGTGTACAGAATTTATCTCTTTCTTTAGTCTTATCCTTCTAATATTGCCATTCATCCTGATTATCACAGTAGTTCTGTTCCTTTAAGTGGCTTTTTAGGTATTTCAGAAAATTGGTAGCAGTTAAGATTTTTCACTTTTTACTAACTGAAATGATTTCTTTGGGCATGTTAAATCATGTCAACATTATTTTCTCTGAACACATCTAACACTGTAATTCTTGCAATTTTATGTTAGTTAAAGCCATTACCAAATATTGAACTATTGGCACTTTTTGGGCAAAAGACGAAAACTGAAAAGCAGAAACTTACTTCAAGGAAGGAATAGATATATTATTCAGTCTAGCTTATTGTTGGAAAGTTGACAAATTTATTTTACAGCTGTGATGAATATGTTTTTTTTTGAACTTGCTGTTCCATATGTGGAATCAACCTAAATAACTTAATGTGGAAGTATCTTATGATTTACTTCAAAACAGCTGTTGTTTATACTTTAATACCACATCTTCAGTAAAAAGCAAGTTGTAGAAAAATGTTCATGAAGGTTTTCTACAGTGTCAGAATGACACTTGCACCTCAATGTCCTTGCTAAACAATTCCCAGCATTTTTTGGCTTGTTTTGTTGTACACTGTTTTGTATTAACCTGATTTCAGAGAAATACTGCTAATGATACCTAGATCCATTTAATTCATTTTAGCTCTTTGTTGTGAGTTCACAGTTGTGTAGGCATAGTTTAGATTGCTTTCCCTAGCTACGTTACATATATTTATCAACTCTGATGGTCATCTGCTACCATATTGCCCACACGATTGATTTGGAAAAGCCTTAAGAGTTTCCCCACTCCCCAGAAGATCTTAGTATCATTTGCAGATACCAAATGCACAGAATACTGCCATCTCCAGATCACCGGTGAAGTCACTGAATGAAACTTGTGCCAGTCCTAATCAAAAACTTGGTCTCCATCTAATGACAGCTTAGTTTTTCTGACTCTGCTGTGGAAATTTGTTAATGCCTTTCTGAAAATCCAACTTTTCCCCATTGGTTCCCCTTGTGCCTGTTCTTACATATCCCTTCCTAGACATTCCATGTGTCTCTTAACTAGGACTTCCCTCTGTAGAAGTTGTGCTGTCTCTTTCCAACAGATGATGTTTGTCCAGGTACCCAATGACATTTTTTGTTACGGACTATGAAGAACTTGCCAGGAATGGAAGCCATGCTCAATGGGCTAAAGTTCCTCAAATAACTTTTCAGGAAAGAAGTGAGCCTCCTTTGTAGGTAGAGGTTATACTGACAACCTGCCACAGCCATGCTGCTTCAGCTTTTAGCAATGATGCTGCAGAGCTTTGCTGGCAGTTCCGTAAGTTCTGATTGGTACTCTTGGGTGAATGCTACTCAGATACTTACTGACATCTAATTTACTGACCTAACAGTCTGCTTGGACTGTTAAACACCTTTTTTTGAGTGGTGAGGTTGTGGTAATCCACCTGAAATTTACTATTTTCTCTATTTATTTGCTTGTTAGGATTCTCTGAGCAGTTACTGCTTGTTTTCATCAAAATGCCAATCACACTCTTACTTAGATGTTTTCACAGAAAGGAATTAAGAAATATTAGATAAAATTGAGGACATAATCTTACCTCAGTATATTGGAGGATGTCAATAAAACATAACTGTGTCAGTGTGTGTATGTAACAGGTTGAATAATAAAAGGAAAAATACTAGCAATAATGAGATGCGAGATGCAGTCTTAAATATCTAAAATATAAGATGCAACTAAGAGAGTAAACTGAATTGAAAGTATTTTCAAAAAGACTGTCTTATGATTTATTTATTTATTTATTTCCACCGAACTGCATTAGTGTTAGGACTATATGTAGTGCTATGTTATGTTCCAGGTCATTGATTAGGTGGTATTAATCCAAAAACAATTCCATCTGAGGCCTGCTAGGATGAAATACCTGTGATTCATCGCATGTACAAATATTAACCAGTTTTGAACATTCTGGAGAGAGATTTTCTTCCTACTATTATAAGCTAGTAATTCTCTGCTTAATGATGATTCTACTTTACTAATCCTTTCAGTGTTTGTAAGATATTACACTTATCTGTAATGTCTATAATTTGTGAAAAGCTTCAAACACAATCTAGTCATGCTGATCACCAAAACCAGTCTTAGCTACTCAAATCACAGAATGCTTACCAGGATGAAGGAGCTCCACATGCATTTTAATATGTTTTAAAATAGTTTTTAACTGTTTCTCTCTTATTAAGTCCTGGTTGATAATGGATATGAATGTCCAAGTGTGTGTTTGTTTGTTTGTTGTTGTTATTGCTTTGTTTTTAATATAATGTTCATAAGTGTAGTTACTACTATAACTTGCCTGGCTAGGATTCTTCACTAGGTAATTCTTCACTGGCAGATATTTTACCTTAAGTATGAAAATGCTGTGAACAAGTTTCCTTTTTGTGAAAGTGTGTGTGTGTATGTATGCGTATCTTAATAGATTGTGCCTGGATGTCAGACACATGTATTCATGGTTCGGTATCAAATTTTTCACTTCACGGTGGATTTAATGTCCACTTCATTTTTTCTGTTGTCTTTCTAATTCATATACATCAATGAGTGTTGTCTGTTTAGGAAAGCATTAGGAATGGACTGATTTGTTTGTAGAAAGTGCCATGGAGCTTCTGTCATTTTATGAAAATTTGAAAGCAATTTTTAAATTTTAAAATATTAGATTAATAAGGAGTATTTTAATCTCTCTGACGCTTTTGGAAGCTCTTTGGATAAGTGCTATTCTTTCAGTCTTTCAGACATTTAAAAACATCTCATATAGGCCTAATATTTCATGTTATAGCCTGCACATGTGCTGTGGTTCTGTCCAGGACAAACTTTTGCATTTGCAAGGAGTAGTATTATATCCCTGATTAAAACTTCAGTATGTTGATGTGTGTGCTAATTGACAAATTACAGTTTTGTAGGACCATAGAGATCTATTATGGGGAAAACCAGAGCCATGTGCTGTTTTTTTTTTTTTGTTTTTTTTTTTTTAAATTGTGATCATTCTAAGGAGAAAACAGGTACAGGGCATAATGATCTACAATACTTATTAATACATTTTTATCTTTCTATTTAAAGTTGCAGGTTGTACACAAAATTAAGTGGGAGAAATCATAAATTATTTCATTTTCCTTTATAGAACATCTTCTGTATATCTTCATAAAATCTTGTACATCTGTCTGAAATATTAGCAGAATGAAAGTGGAACATAAATTAAAAGTTTGTCATAACTAATGACAAGAGGTAATTTGGCTGTCAAATGCAACACAACACAATAATTCAAACAAGCAAATACTAACGTGTCTAGAAAGAAATGCATTACCTTCCAAGTCTCTTTTCTAAGTTTACTTCAGAAGACTTAGGAAGAAGAAACATTGGAATGCACTGAGTACCCCACGACAGAAAAATGGATGCAGCAGTAAAAACACTGCTTGAAATTCTGAAGTCCCTTAATCAGGCCAGCATGTGACACACAACATCAGTCTTTGAAAAAAAAAAAAAAAAAAAAAAAAAAAAAAACACTAACCAACTGTATTAGATTTCATAGTCATTATTTAAAAACAATTGAACATGTCATCGGCAATCTGTGTTGTTTAGGGTAACTATGCATTCTTTTGTGGCTTCATACACTAGATGACTGTTCTCACACTTACCTAAGAAAATGACTTCAAAATGCAGTTTAATTTAGAAACAAGCAAAGCTCCCACTTTGGAATATTCCTTCAAGAAGGAAAGAGGGACAGGAATTATCTTCCAGACATGGTGAAATGCAGCATTTACCAGAAATTGCTTCTAGTGATGTCTGTGTCTTTAACCTAATCTTTTACCTTCAAATATTTGAAAGCCATCTATCAGGACTTAATATATAGAATTTTAATACAGCGTATTTATTTTGATATGATGTTTCCAGATGTTGCAGAAGGAACGAAGCTTCCAAAATATGTGACGCTCTCTTGTATCAAACGTAGGGAAGATTGTGCTGCTATTTGAATGGTTTTACCAGAGGAATGAAAAGCTGTCTTCAGATTCCTCCTTTAAAATAAGGAGTGGAGGCTACTATTGCAATAGCACTTATGGGATTAGGGTCAGGTTTCTTCTTTTTTTTTTTTTTTTTTTTTTTTTCCCACCTTGTCTTCACTTATTTCAGGCAGCGTAAAGCACTCTGTCACTATGTCAGGAAGGTGATAGCAATATCTATGTAAAAAAAGAATACTGTGTAGATAAAGCCCAGTTTAATGAGGAGCTTTTTAAAAGCTTCACCCACTACTATTCAGATTTCTATCCATTTTTCCCCAGTTGGTTGTTGTTGTATCCGCTATATGAAAGAGCAGGTAATAGAAAGTGAAGATTAATTGTTGTGCTATATTTTTAATGATCAACTTATATTTGGAGTAATTCTGAAATACTGTGTATTTTAGAAAAAAAAAATATTAATAATGGAACCTGTTTTATTATGTGTACTACAGATGGTAGTTTCAAAAGTAGCTAGTAATAAAATTCCACCATTTCTTCAGTTCAACTTGGTTTATCAGAAATTTTGTTTTTTATTTCCTCACTGGGGGGTAAATGTGTTCTCTGGGAAGCACAAGTGACATTCCATTATGACAAAAGAGTCAAATATTTTTTATTTAACTACTGGAACCTATGTGTATATATATATATTCACAAAATATATTAAATTTCTTTTTAATTATTATATATAACACACAATACAGTTACAATTATGTATACATAAGTTCAGGTAGTTAAATAACTATAATAAATATATACATTTTAATAAATAGCATTTCTGAAAACATACAAATGCATGTTAGGAAGTCCTGATCACTTAATTTGGAAGTTTTCTTGCAAAATCAGATTTTCTGAAAAAATAGAGATGGCTAATGTCTCTGAAATAAGTCTACAGATGAAGATTAGATTTTCACTTCCAGACCATTTTGAACTTTATATTTGGTTGGCAGAGCTTATTAGGTTTATATGTATAGTAAATCAAATCTGACAAGTAATTAATTAATTTGGGGCACATTGTTATCTTCTATTCTTCTCCTTGCTTGTTTTCATTGTTTTGGTTGGTTGGTTGTTTCTGGAAATAAGTAGGATTTTTCAGTCCAAATGACAAAAGCAATCAGAACAGCAATGTCAGTAAGAAGGGATGGAGTGGTCATGTGGTGTTTAGGAGTTTAAGGAACCTCCTTTCCTCCTGCCAGTAATATGTATTGAGATTGATCTAGTCCTTGCCTAACTTATGTCTTTCTGATCCAGAGACAGTTAGAAAACAATTGTTTGCTCTTACCCTTGGAGTCTTTATATCAAACTTGGATAGAGACTTATAGAGCCTTGCCATTTTCCTACCAAGTAAATGTAAGATAACATTCAGATAACAACTTTTAAAAAATATAGATAGATAAGTATATTTATTAAAAGAAAAAATATCTATTGCAATACTATGATAATATTCTAAGGTGTTATAATAAAATAGTTACTGCGCAAAAATATTGATACCTGATTTTCAAACAGCTTCTGCTCATTCGTTACAAGTTCAGAAGAAATGCTTACAAAGTGTTTTTTAAATAGTGTTGAATGGTGACACATCCATAACAATGCCATTACAGTCATGTTCTTGAGATACATCTCTGAATTCAGAATTTATATGGGGAAGATAGAAATCCATAGGTTGTAAGCTAATTAACTTCAGAAATAAAAAGCTTCTTAGGAATATTTTGCTCTTTTCACTTTCTTTTTTATTAGCGTTGTTACTTTTATTGCATATGTGACTCATTTTATAGCACAATAATTGAAATACTGCTAAGGTGTATTTTCCTTTTTCAACTTGTAGAGTGTCAAAAATAGACAGTGGAGGTTTTCTGTGTATGTAATGTTACAGGTAGAGTTGTGCAGATTAAGCAAGTCATATGGCTTCTTTCTCTTCTGCATGGAAGCATGCTTTTTGCCCTCCCCCCTTCCCCCTTTCCCCGGGGGGGGGGGGGGGGGGGGGGGGGGGGGGCGGGGGGGGGGG
>NC_048896.1:23833100-23901027 GCF_011077185.1 Oxyura jamaicensis | reverse complement strand
CCTTCCCTCCTTCCTTCCTTCCCTTCCTCCCTTCCTCCCTTCCTTCCTTCCCATTTTGAGTGGCAAACCGTGCATCCACAGCAATGTTTGGCCATTTAATTTCAGTTCCCTCTATCTGTCCTTTCTGCTGCATGGGGAAATGCAATTCTTTCTTCCAAATCTTTATAAGCAGCATATGCTTTTAGTACCTTTCAGTTCTTTTCCATTGTGAGGCTCTGTCACCTATTTTGAAAGAATAATATGATATGATTCAGACGACCAAATAGTACAGTGAATGAAGTTGCAGCATGAAGTCCGTGACAACATAAATAACGCCATATATTTGCAGATAACCTAACTCATTGAAGAATCTGCCTCATCATGAAAGCACTAGAAAAGAAAATACCTTTTTCAAAGAAGGGAGGTTTTTAGATAAGAATATGTTATGCTTCATCGTTACACAGAACTTGGTTTCCTAGGAGTCAAGTAGTCAGAGCATGCTGATATGTGTGACCTAGAAATGTAAATTGCAATATTAAATTCATTCCTTCTCCTGGACAGACATCCCACTTTCAGGGGATACGTGCCAGATTGCCTTGAAAGCCTGTACAGATTCCTATGGATCTCATGAAATGGTTTCATAGAAGCTTGACTATTAAGGCAAGAATGACTCTTTTTCTGTAAGTGGAATCCATTAGACATAACAGAGAGGTAAAAGTTATTGCTAACCAGTGTTGTCAGTGTTTCAGAGAGCAGAGTATTTCAGTGGTATTTTCCAATATGTTAACAGTATTTCTCTCTCTTTTTCTCTCTCTTTTTTTTTTTTTTTTTGTCTTGGCCATAGATTCATTGGTAATTGAATCTAATTAGAATTATTAAAGGGAGCAACAAATGTTCACTTTAAGGATAAATATTTTTTAAACTTTTTTCCTATGAAGTCAGATTGGCTCCAGACCAGGAAAGACACTACCCATCATCCCATCATTGAACGGATGTAAGCTTAAATTGTACTGCTTGAGATTCTCCTATACTATGTAACAATAAAGACAATGAAGAGACCAGAAAGAAATAAAAAATGTATGAAAATACATTTCTGTACAGAGGGCTCAAGAAAAAGATAGCAGTTTTTTTTTTTTTTTTAAATCTGCCTGAAATTTAAGAGCCTGAATGATAAAGTGAGAGGCTTCTTACATAAACAACAACATCAATCTAGGAAAACGAATAATATAACACTTCCTTTTTTTTTTTTTTTTTTTTTTTTTTTGTCTGCTGCATTGATTTATACATTATAAATGTTTGATTTTAGTCTAGACATATGAAAATGGGACTGGCATAACGTAGTATGTGTAGATTTTATTTAATTTAACAGAAATAACATCACTAAAATTTTGGGCTGAATTATTTACAGACTGTAAAGGTCAGGAATATTGTCCTAAAAGCAGTAAGCCCATCCCTGGAGTTAGATAAATAAATAAAGTCAATTTTGGATGTCTCTAGATATTATAAACAACTTGCTTGCCTTTTACATGTTATAATTCCAATGAGGGTTGATTAATTATTTCTTGTAGTGTTTCAAGTAAATAAAGAAAAATTCTTATCCAGTTATAGAGTCCTAAAGAAATGGGCATTACTTTTCCAGACATCTTGCACATTTACTAAGTCTGCACATAAAAAGCGCAGTAATACCTTTCTGATAATGTAGATTGTAGTCTCAGGGAAAAAAAACAGTATGCAGATCTGACATTTCTTGGTTATATGTGCATTTGCAGTACTTGTTGTCAATAAGTACTTTGTAATTATTGTGCTTATTGTCAATAAGCATCATCCCAGAATGGCTCAGGTCCCCAGCATAAGAAAGATATGGACCTCTTGGAGCATGTCCAAAGGAGGGCCATCAGGCACCTCTCTTGTGAAGACAGGCTGAGGAAGTTGGGTTTGTTCAGCTTGGAGACAAGAAGATTCCAGGGAGACCTTACAGTAGATTTCAATGTTCTTTCACTAGTTAGAATCTGTGTGCAGAAGTGTGTTCATTGACTCTTAATACTCATTTTAGAAGCCAAAGATAATTCACATCTTGTCCTTGTCCTCTTCCTTTGTCAGTCCAGTTGTTTTTCTTCGGTTTTCTTTTCTTTTTTTTTTTTTTTTTTTTTTCAAGAGGTATCAGAAATGCAGCAATGAAATTCTGTGTCCTCTAAGGTATAGAAATAGTGTTATTCTAAAATATTCATCTAAAATACGATGATTTTGACTGAATTCTGAAAGTAATTACCATTCTTGACTGTGCCAGACCCTCTTGTCTTTTACGTTTTGCTGTTCACCACCAGCTTTGCTTCTAATTCCACTGGTGATTTCTAAATTTTTTCCCGTTAAGAACTGACTTATTGTGTCTTTTTATTTCTAAAATCCATCTTGCATTTTGAAGTAAAGAATTGCTTTATGATTATTTTAACATTCATAATACCAGGATTTGTAAAGTTCTGTAAATGCATTTTTTTGGTCTTGACTGGCATTTTTGTAAATAAATGATTGTGTACCTATTCTGTGAAGTTTTTATTGAAAATATTCAGTAAAAACTGACCCACAATTGCGGCATCCCATCAGGTAAGTCATATCCTTATTTGATGTTGTAACTAATCCACTGTAAATTAATTTTACAAAACATGTATCAGTACTAAAGTAAACACATCCATGCTTGCATATTAGTCTTTGTTCTGTTGTTAATTTTGAGGTTGCTATTTTCTGTTTTGCATTTCATTAGAAAGGCAGCTATTCTTTGAGGCAGAGCTGAAACATGAAGTGTTTACATTTTACCTCCTCTTTTTTCCTCAGTTGTACTTTCTAAACCACCCCTCTAAATTAATCAAGTATTTGCTGGTTGCTACTTCCTTACATAGGCATACTCCACTGTTTTTCATCAAAAGCAAAGTATATATGTAAGCTAATTTCCATAATTCCCTGAGATACATATTTCCAATGCTTGATTTGTATTTCTTCAAACTCTCTTAACTGGTCTTTTACCTGACTTCATAGGTTCTATTTTTCATGATCTCTCATGAGATATAAATTTAAAAATAAAATAAAATAAATAAATAATAATAATAAAAAAAGACAGGAATTCAGAATCAGTGAATATTGCATTGATTACTGATTTGGGCTCTTAGAGTTGTGTAAAATTGCACAATAGGTTTTTGTTCACCAAACAGATTCCTGTCTCAAATGATGTATTTATGGCATGCATCAAAAAAAGTCCAACCAAATAATATCAAGGCTTAAAGAAAATATTATATCATTGATTATTTTAGTGAGATTTTTCTTGCCAACTCTCTGTATTTATATAATACTACTTTTTTAAAATGATCCATCCTGACTAATTTTTAAAAACATTTTTTAAAACAAGCTTATTACCTCCTATTCCAAAACTGTAGCAATATTTTAATTATTTGCTCAGGCAATTTGAGTTTACTGCAGTATAAAAATAATGTATATTAATTATTAGCAGTTAGCTATTGTACAAAGGACAGCAATTTTCAGAGCCCCAGCAAAGTGATGAGATTAGAGTAATGCTTCTGCATGTTCCAGTTTGTCTTCGTTAATTACCATCTTTAGTTCAGGAAATTAAATTAGCTTATTAAGAACTTTGATATATATAGAATGCTATAGTGCATATTTAAAACTTTTTGACTGTGTTTTTCACAGTTACCTGTGGCCCTTCCAGTAATGTGTTATTAGCTAGAGCTTTTCATTTTACCCCTTCTGCAAGAGGAATAGTGAAATGCCTTAGAATTTGTTATTAAATATTTTATTTTTGTTATTGAATCATGCTAGAAAAGTCAAGATTGAAGAGATGTGTCTTAAGCTGGCAGTATGGTATGGTTTGTGATAGCCTCCAGTAGTTTATGCAGTTAGATAGTGAGGATGCTGATTCTCTAGTTGCATGTCATCCTGCTTGACAAAATACTGATTATGTCTACAGCAAAATTAGTCTTCTCGAATCTGAATGATAAAAGTAAATAAAGACCAGAATGTCTTTTAAACCTGATTATGGGTTAGTTGAAGAGATGAGAGGTTGAAAAAAAAAGAAAGCAATTTCAGTAGCCAGTTTAGAAATGAAGCAGAAGAAAATTGTTTTCAGAAACAGTACTGCTTTAAGTCATGTTGCATGGAACTCGGACCATGGGTGATTTAGAAATGACTGTCATAATCTACCAGCAAATTATAGGTACACCAAATATTCTATAATGAGATTTTTCTCATTAAACCGTTAAATTCTGTATATTTTATGAAATGCCTAAAGACAAATATTTATATTTCTGTAGCTCCCAAATGCCATTGCAGGTATCCAAGAAAGTGGTCTCTTAACTACATGGGAAAATGTGTGCTGGATGCATGACATTTGTCAAACATCCTATACAGTTAACCTGTACAGATGTACGCTGGAGTCTCTGTGTTTCACTAAGTATACATAGACTTAGTAAGACATGGAGGTTTATTTACCAATAACATAACATAATTGACAACTGCTTGTTCTAGTAGAAAACCCGTGTTTTTTTTTAGATCTTTTGCCTAAGAATCATGTGGCATTGCCTGTAAAATGCCTGTAATGAAGCTATGTTGAAGAAATAGATTGCTCTGAAAAAGAAGTCGCAGTTTGGCGGAGAGGGACAAAGAGCAGGATATTTAGTTTCTAAGAGGATTCTGATCAGAATTCCTAAAATATTGGGTATGACTAAGGAAGTTGAGTCAATAAAATAATTATAAGCATTTATTATTTCCAGTGTGTTTATTATGTTGTTGCAAGTATTGGCAAGCTTTGGAACCCTGAAAATGCCAGCTTCCCTGTTGCTTTTGCAGATGGGAGAGAGCTTGACAGAGAAGCGAGGAGTGGAAAGTATGGATAGTGTTCCTGGTGTGTTGAGATCATTTTTTATAAAGGGATAACAGTGTCAGTATTATGCTAAAATTAGCAAGAAATTAGCTTTCCATAGACCTGGAGTTTGATGTCTTTAGCATCCCCAGTTCACAATCTAAGACCAACCGTTAAGTATCCTGAAGCAGGTGGTGTTCAAAGTTTGCATCACCAGAAGTTTCTGTAGAATAGGCCAACAAATAGGATTTATCCACAGACAAACTGTGTTGCTCATGAAAAATGCATCAATGCAGTATGAATTTTCTTAAATGTTAGGGGCTCTATTTTTAGACTTCAGTATAAATCAGCAGCAATTCTCTTAATCCTAAATACAAAGTCTAGAAATTCCTTGTAGACCATAGTCAATATTGGAAATATAGAGAAATAATTTCAGTATGCATTATACATTGTTTATCATTGCAAGTAAGAGAGGAACTATCCTGAACATTTCTGATCAAAGGGTTGATTCACTGATGAAGGCATAGGAAATTGTTGAAATTAGAGGTTCTTTTCTGGTCCCACCATACTGCCATCATCTTGTTTCTGCCACACCTACAAAGTTTATCATTCCTTTTGAGATGCTGGTGAGAATGCTCATGACTGATTTTTAATTACTCTCAAACTTAAACAAGATAAATGATCTCTGAATAAACATAAATTGTTTATTAATGTGACAGACTTTATCTAAAGGAAACTGGGGAGGCTTTTGCTTGTTGATAAGGCAAGTGCAATAGGCTGATAAAGGCAAACTCTTGAAGAAATAGTCTCCTCTTTATTTATTTATTTTGTACTTCCATTGTGTTGCCGCTGATTTTTGCTGACTTCGGAAGTTTCACAAATTTCCTAGATTGTGCTCTGTAAGAATTGCTTTTTGCTTTTTGACAGTCACAGCCAGTTCCTAGGGTATGCAAATGTGTTTTCTGCTGATGGACTAGCTGGTTCCCCAGAATACACAGAGAATTAGCTTACTCTTGCCAGTTTTAATGGTGAATGTTTGGCTTCTCTCCCAGTTGCTTGTTTACTGCAAAAATCTGTTGCTTCTTGATTCTCAGTTCTGTCCCTTCTCCTATTTTAGTATTTGTCTTCTTTCCATGCATTCTTCCTTCACCTAACTGCACTGATTGGATCATGCCAATCTTCCCTGCTGTTTGTTAAGTAGGTTCCCCCTCTCCCTCTTGTTCCTTCTCCCTAATTACTTACAAATTCCAGTATGAGTCACTTGTAGGGCTAGAACAGACTGCTTGAGGACATCTGCATGTTGTTCTTTTTATAGCTGTTAGCTGTCTTCCACACTAGCATTCTCAAATTTTGTCTTTTATTCCATCTTTCTCTTCTTCCATCATTAAGGAATATGTCTGACATTTTGCTGTGCCTAGTCTCCCTTGAATATCCTGTTCAGGTGAACCATACTGACTAATGACATCTGAGTCCGCAGTCTCCAGCTAGTCAGTGTTTCATGTTTGTCAGTTTTCCATTTTGCTGACCCTAGCTTCTTGGTGTGACAGGCAGCTGCACGCTGGCTATTCATAGTGCTGGCTCAGTATATTTCCAGAGGTTTTCTCCCTTCTTTCAGTAGTGCTTTTAAGCATCTTACAAGATCAAATGGAATAGGCATTAGATGATCCTTCAGTATCTTCTCAATACTTAAAACAAACAAACAAACAAAAAAACAACAACCTTTTCTTCAATCAGTCTTCTCTTCATCAAGCTATATTGAGTGGTTGTCTTTTCATGGCAGAGAGAACACATTGTATATAGGCTGAGGCTCATTTGATCTTACTAATTTACAGGAAAGTCAGGGAAAATCTCCACCTGCATTAGACTATTAAAGGATCTAGCCCTGTTCCCTCCTGAAGAAATGAAGATGGTCAAGTGCAGTAAAGATGAGATGTCTCATAAATCTCTCTCTGTATCTCTCAAATTGCTTGAAAGAGCTAGAGGTTTTTGGCCACAAAAATTATTGGAGTTCAGTTCTGTTGTTTAGCCTGTGATGTTGTTTGCATCCTTTGGAGATTTTTTTGAAATAATAATAATAAAATTTTGAAATAATAATAATAAAAAAGTTTTTACTGCCATCTTCACCTGTTAACGTGCCTGGCAGATATGTGACATTGAATTATTATATATTAAATGTCTTCATTATTTTGCAAGTTTTTTGAACCCCTTTTCTATAAGGAAATATCTCTTACATGGTTGATCTTCCATCCTCAATACTTCAGGGACTGTTTCATGCTAAATATGAACAGGCTGTTAGGGAAAGAGCGTTCTTCTGCATGCATTTTATGGGAGGAGAAAACACAGACAGAAAGGGAATGGACAAACTGAAAAAGTAATTAATTGTAAGAGTAATTAATTATAAGAATAAAATATGAGGGGGGATCTTAAAGCATGGAAGGAAATTCTGAAGACAAATGGAAATAAATTAGGGACACAGTCTTATATATCATATAGATTAAAAGCAGATATTTAAGTGATGAAGCAGTAATTTCATATCAGATTTCTGGTGTCTACCAAATGAGTCATCTGTTCTCTTTTGCTTTATGGTATCATCTGGAATACATGATAAAATTATAGACTTGTAACTGAAATCTGTTTTTATTTTCTGATTGCTTCTCCAACCATTTGCATCAATGTAATTTCATTAAAATACTGTTAGAGTATTTTGAGTACCAGGTTATGTATGAGGGTTGTTTCAGCACATTAGCGGTAACCAAAATATTAACATTTCTGCCATGGTGAAACACGCCCATTGGGTGTTAAAATGTTTATATTTTGTTCTTTCAGACTAAACCAGCCCCACATTGGTAGAGGCTATAAAATAAGAGATTGATATATGTATCTTATGATATATATGAATATTATCTAATTCTGTCAGTGTGATCCATCTTCATCTATTAAGATAAATTATGCTGTTCTTCTGGCAGTACTCTATCAGACAGGTGAAAAGTAGCTTATATTTTTAGAGCTCTGGGTAGAGGTAAGATTTGATCCATGTTTAATGTTCTTGTAAGATTTTTATGTATTGATATTATAATTACTATCAATTAAGAAATCTTCTGAAAGGACAGGAAATCTAATTCATATTGAATATGAGGTCACCGAATTCACATTAAGAAGAAATTGGTAAATTAAAAGCTCACAGTAACTTCAGGACACGGTATTGATGTCTTTCACCAACTTAAGTTACAGAAGAGAATAAGTAAAGTCAGACCTTAAATGTATTCATCATCATTTAAGGTAGTCTTTTGTATCCTGCTGAGTATTTGAAAGTAAGGAAAATTGACCTGGGATATTACATGGGTTATGCGACAATGTAAACTGAAAGAGAGATTGCTCTGCATGGTATTTTGATAGTACTTTTGAAATTGATCCATTCTGGATGAAAATTATTATCGAGCATGTGTTTTAGCTGTTCTGTGGGTAAAGAAAGCAGATTGGCAAAATGTGATTTTGCAATTGCCTGATAAGTTGGATGTCTCTGATGTGATATTTGGGTAGCAAAAACTATTCTTGTGATTCAAAATGATTCCGTATACTGGAAGATCCATAAGCAAGGTATCATTCAATCCATACATCATTTGGCAGTATTTTTTAATTTGCTCAACTGAAGTCGGTAAAGATGTCATGACTTAACTGCTGGTGTTCACAGAAAGGGAATATTGTTTGTTCTCTTCATTTAGAAAATTGACTGTTTTGAAATGTAGTTAAGAAATACCATTGCTCTCAGGAGACTGCAGTTTTATGTTGGACTCCTAAGAAATGCATGAAAAATTCACAGGTAAAATGCCAGGAATCTCTGGAGATACCTACCTGAATTGGCTAGAGTTGGAAACAGACAGATAGTAATAATGGTGACACCTTGCCAAGAGGAGCAGTATTAGCACTAGCATCTGCACACAATGCCAGTTTTTACATATCACTGACATTTGGGCCATTTGTTTAGACCCTACTACACTTGCATTGCACATAGTATTCTCCTGACAAATTTCAACGATTTCAGAAGGTTGTTTGCCTCCATTTCTTTTAACAGTAGCAGATGTGTGTTTACATGTTCTGACCTAGTGGCTCTACTTTCAGAGGAAAATGGGCATACACTGCCTCAAATACTAAGGATTGCAGTGAATGCAAAGTGAATGGTTTCTTTCTTCTGGAGTGAGACCTACTCTATAGGATAATGTTCTCTGGAGTCTTCCCATCTATTGAGTCAAGCATGAAGTGGGCACTCGTGGAATGTTTTAATGTTTTGTCATGTGTTAGCATAATGCAAGTTTCCCTCATTCTGTATTCTTTATATGGATTTAAAATGTTTCCTTCATTTTCCCACTGTCCCCTCTTCTTGTGTTCCTGTGGTGTACCTGTTTCTTTCAGTGGTAATGCCAAAGTTAAAACTCTCTCATTGACCTTCTGCTGCCTGTTAACACTTCCACTGATTCTTGCTTTACACCTTCAGTCCTGCCAGCACAGCTATTGCTGGAGCTCACTGTGAACCAAATCAACGAATTTAATTGGCTAAAAATGCCTCTCCAAAAAAACATCAACTGTTTTTTGCTCAGAACACTTAATTGGCATAATTGATTAGGTATGAGTAACCAAGGGAAGGAAAAAGGTCAGAAACTCCACAAACTGAAATAGGCGTAAAAATCAAAGGCAATGTCAAGTTTTGGCCTTGTTTCCTTCTGCTCATCTTTTCCTTCTTCAGACTTCTTCAGTCTTCTTTTTATTGAAATAAATTTAAATTCATAGGTGTATAAACCATATTTTATCTTGTGTAGAATGAGATAAATTTACGCTACTTGATATGTTCTCTATGAGCCATATTCTATCTTTATAAGGATGTTCTTTTTGATTTAATTGAAAGTACCATCTACCCAAGTAATCGGTTGTCAGGTATGCCAAAGTGTAGATGCTGAGGGAGAACTATGAGAATACAGAAAATATGTTGAATATTTGCCTTAGTTGTTTCTCAGACAAATTTGGTACAACATGTTACTATTTAGAAACATTTCAAATCACAGAGTAGTGGGAAAAATATGATTCTAATCATTACAGATTACTTATTCTTGTTAACATGCTGTGAACTTCATTGTGCAATGGATATTATAATTAAATGTGTTAAACACAGAACAGCTGTAAATGTTCCTACTAAGTAATAGTGGTAATAGGAACAGCTCATTTGTATCAATTTTTTTGAAGTGTTAATCTTATTGGAGAATGATATTCAAGATGGAAACATTTATTGTCCTTTTATAGACAATCGTTCCAATAACTGTTTAGTGAGGACTGGCATCACAGGGAGAAAATTCTGTACCTCATCTGCTGTCCTGCCTGTGGCTGTAATGAAGTCTCTGTAGTAATCTAATTCTATCGATTTAGCAAAAAAAAATGAATTTTAATTGACAAAATAAAGCATAGAAAATTGTCAGTAAAGACATGTTGACTTAAGCTTTGTTGATGATGATGTCAAAACTTTGTTCTGGCCTAGAAGAAAAAAACAGATTCTTCTGAATTATTAAACTTCAAAAGACATAAATTATGTAATTGACTGACTTTGCGTACAGCTTTATAGAATCTTAGAATATCCCAAGTTGGAAGGGACCCACAAGGATCATCAAGTCCAACTCCTATGGTGAGTTCTGTGTTATTTGCATGTTCATTCCTCTAGATTTTCTGGAGAGTAGAGGGGTTTGTTACTGTTGGATTAAGGAGCATACTCTGAGTGTTTAGAGAAACAGAAACTCAGAGATTTGAGTGTTTTGAGAAAATTTGAGAAACTGCACAACCATTTCTGAAAGTGGGCAGGCCAAAAATCTATGGTTGAATCAAAAAGCATCAAACTCCGAAATTAGAATCATTAAGTCCCTCAGATTTGGCACTGTGTTCTTGCAGAATTAATCAGGTCTCCCAGTGTAGTCAATCTGGAAGTAAGTTTTTCTTGTTGGGCTCTGAAGACTGAGTGACTGAAACCTCTCTTGATCATCTTTCACTGTAATGCAGTGCTGACCTAAAAATGTGGCCTTGTCCTAGTCAATATAAAATATGGAGTATAAAATACTTCTAAAATAGTTTTAGTGGCACATAAAGCTTAACTGAGGGCCATACATAATGTTAGGACTTTCTACTCAGTTATCAGTACCTGAAGAGATTCATTCTAGGATTAAGGTGTTTTTTTTGGTGGTGGTGTTTTGTGGTGTGTTTTCTTTTTGTTGTTTTTATTTTTTGCCTGTTTATTTCTTTTTTGGAAAGAAGTAGTCTGCATAGGAATCTCAGCTAGAAGTATTATTGAATAGAAGACAAGGCATGAGCCAGCAATGTGCCCTTGCTACAAAGGCTAATGCTCTCCTGGGCTGCATTAGGCAAAGTACTGCCAGCCCATTGCAGGAGGTGATTGTTCTCCTGTAGTCAGCCCTGGTGAGACCACACCTGGAGTGCTTTGTCAGCCCAGTTCTGGGCTCCTCAGTGGAGCTACTAGAGAAAGTCCAACAAAGGCAATGAAAAGGATGAAGTACATGGAGCATCGCTCATGTGAGGAAAGACTGAGAGAACTCTGTGACTTTCTAGCCTAGAAGAGAGAAGAGAAGGCTCAGGAGGGAACTAATCTATCAAGTATATAAATACCTAAAGGGAGGGTGCAAGAGAACCTAGCCAGACTTTCTCAGTGGTGCCCAGAGACAAAACAAGGTGCAGTGGGCACAAACTGGAACACGGGAGGTTCTGTCTCAACATCAGGAAACACTTTTTGAGCTTTCTGAATGTGTGATGGCAGGGGGCCATCGGGATGGCTTCTGTGAGAAGAATCTAGAAGCTGCCCCATGTTAGGTAAGGGTCCCACTGCTGACCAGAGCCAAGCCAATCAGTGATGTGGTTTTGTACCTCTGTGAAAACATATTTAAGAATTTAAGATGGGAAAACAAAACAAACAAAAAACAACAAACAAACAGAAAAAAAAAAAACAAAACAAAACAAAACAAAAAACAAACAAACAAACAAAAAAAAACACTGCACCACACAGCAGCTGGGAGAGTGAGAGGAGTGAGGAACAGCCCTGCAGGCACCATGGTCAGTGAAGAAGGAGGGGGAGAGGTGCTCCAGGCGCCAGAGCAGAAGTCCCCTGCGATCTGTGGTGAGGACCATAGTGAAGCAGGCTGTCCCCCTGCAGCCCATGGAGTACCACGGTGGAGCAGGGTTCCACGCTGCAGCCTGTAGAGGAGACCATGGTGGAATGGGTGGACCTGCACTGACAGAGTCTGCGGCCTGTGGAAGACCCCTGCTGGAGCAGATTCCAGGCTGGACCTGGACAGGCTCGTGGAGAGGAGACCACGCAGGAGCAGGTGACCTGGCAGGAGCTGCTGCCTGTGGGGAATCCAGGTTGGAGCAGTTTTCTCCTGAGGGAAGTACCCTGTGGTACAGACCCATGTCTGGAGCAGTTCTTGAAGATATGCTGCCTGTGGGCAGCCCACGTCAGATCAGTCCAGGAAGGACAGCATTCCGTGGGAAGGACCCCACAGCACAGGGGACAAAAGTGACCGAGGAGTGGTGGAGAATAAGCGCTATGCACTGACCATAACCCCCATTCCCTTGTGCCGCTTGGGTGAGGAGGTGGAAGAGGGTGGATGGGGGGAAAGGTGCTTTTGGTTTCTTTCCTTTGTTTCTCACTTCTCTAGCAGGTTAGTAATAGGCAATAAATCTTACTATCTTCCTATGCTGAGTCTGTTTTGCCCGTCACAATAATTACTGCATGATCTCCCTATCCTTATCTCAACCTTTGAGCCCTTGTCTTTGTATTTTCTCCCCGTTCCTCTTTGAGGAGGGGGTGTGAGAGAGCGGTTGTGGTGTAGCTTGGCCGCCAACACGGGTAAAACCACCACACCAACCTCAACCATTCTGTGATACTGGGACATACCCTGTTGTGGGTCTCAGAAGAACCATACTCTTCAAATGTTTTTGAGTTATTTTAGCAGTTTTGGTAGTGGTTGATCCTGAAGATACCAAACAGGGGAGGAAAAAAAGTGACATAGCAAAATAATAAAACAAATGCTGATAAATGTAAAATTGTCCATCAAGGGCAATAACGATTTTCACTATTACGTTTTCCAGTAATGTGTAAAAGAATGATGTGGCTTTTATCGTTCAACAATTTGTCTCCCACATGGTCCATTTTTACCTGGGTCAGTTGCTGACATGCTTTTGGTTGCCTTTAGAAACTCTTGAATGGCTAATACCATAAGGGTAAGACCCTGCAGGTCTTGTGTAGCCCACATACAGATGTTTTTAAAGGAAACATCTCTCCCTCCAATATTTATTTCTCTAAGAATGCAGCCGTATTACCTTGTCAGTCTATTCATAGTAGTTAGTATGATCCCTTTTAACCCGAGACGGTTATCATCTTCTTCTATTATTTTTAGAAACCAATTGTCAAGTACCAAACTCTTGCAGAGCAGAAGAAACAAATTAGCTGTTTCACCACATTCTGGAAGTGACAGCAAGACCTTTGTATATAACGGTTAGACATTTTAAAAGCTTTCCAAGAAAATCCATCCTTTTATTTGTAAAGCCTTTTCAAGAGATACAATCCACTTGCTTACCACCTTCTTCTTTATTGTTATAATAAACTTCTTATTGATGACATTCTGACTCTTGATTTTAGTGTCAAGGTTCGAGTGTACACATACTGAGTACTTGAGTATTTGCTGCATAAGAAATATTGTAGTACATTTTTCACTACATACAATAAATTTCCAGATAAATTTCGTAAAGAAAAATTGGAGTAATATTTTAACAGTAAGCTTAATTAATGTTGCATATTGTGTAGAGTGGAAACAAAATGCTGTAGTGTCGCACAAAAGGAGAAGTGTCTAAAGCTGGAATTGCTGACCAGGAGCTATGTTGCTGTCAGGGTGAGTGAAAAGAGACAACTGGTTCTGGTAGATTTACTTGTAAGATATACTGAGCTATAGCAAGTTATGAGCACTCTGCTTTCAGTACCCTTTTTGTTTGTTTGTTTGTTTGTTTGTTTTCCCCTAAATGCTGATGTGAAGAACATTCCCTGCCAGCTATATATATATATTTCTATATATATTTCTCTTCCTTAATTTGTACACATCATCTGATTGCTAATATGTTCCTTATCAGCCCACATGATGACTTGATCCAGACACTGTCAAACTATACTAGTATATTTTAAAATTTCTGTATATGTTTTTCATCCTGTCTGTGAATTAAGAAAATAATGCACAGTTAATTAATCAGTAATGAAAATGTCTAGAAGTTGTGTCATGCATGTGATTGGCTACAATTAAAATAACTGAGATAACACCAATCATACTGTTTTTTGGCATATCTTTCCCACTGTATGAGTAGTAAACAGACTTGAATCTATGAAATCAGATGTTTATTTTTTAGGTTATTTTCAATATAGCTAAATCTTTGCTGTGATAATATTTTGTCAGGCTTGAAAAATGCTTGTAGCTTTAGATAAACATTGGCATTTATAATACAATATATAGAGATATTAAATAATTCCAATACATTTATTTCTACAGTTATTAAGGTTATTTCATTAAATCTTTATATGTCTGTGCTGGTAATTTCTGCAAATAAGACATATCAGACCAACAAAATGGAATTCTCAAAACAATACTCATGTAAGAGAAATAATGTTTTCACTTTTTTTTTTTCAAATATAAATATAGTAAATAAAACATCATGTTAAAATTATAAATGTTGAATATTCTAAAAAAATGTTAGAAGTTCTAAAGAAAAAAAAAAAAAAGAATGGAAAGGGGAAGGGAAAAGTTTTGTCATTCACCCAAGGTATCTGTGAGTGGCTGATGGCATCTTGTCTCCCGTTTTAGTGGAAGTTTTTTCAAATGCCTGAATATCAATGAGCAAGTAATCAAGCTTTCAATAAAAACAGTCATCTTTGAAAATTTCAGGCCAGTTTTAATCATTGTAGTGATGTTTCAAATATATTCAGTTCAGTTGTTAGTTCACTTCTACACCCTTGGGAATGCAGGCAGGCTTTATTAATCACTTTTTTTCTTTTTTTTTTTAAATCTGGTACTGAATAATTCTTTTCTCAAAGGTAGGAGTATGAAATCTTTGTTAATAGGAAGAACTGTCAAACGAAATGTATTAATTGAAGCTAGCAAAAAATCTGGGTCAGATTAGAGAGAACTCTGTGTCTCTAAGCAATCTGAGTTCAATTTGCTTCAGGGATCGTGACACTTGAGACCTTCAGCTTGGGCTTCTCAGAAGACTAAAAACAAGTTGGTAGAGAACAGGATTTAAAAAAACTTACTTTGGACCAGTTCTGATTGTAATGTCTCCAAATTTAGATTGCCTGAAAACAAAAGCACTGAAAGTAATGCCAAATGAAAAGGCAGTGGGATTAGTCTTCTTCAGTTTTTCACTGGTTTGCTTGTTGTCTGTACAAGAGTTTCTTCCTCTCCTTCCTGAGCTCTTGTTTCTCATATGTGCAATGATGCTGACACAGATCTTGTTGATAAAGATCTTTGCCTGCTTGACACATAGATTTGGGATAGGAAAAACACGTGAGTCTCAGTCCAGTGGGACGTATGTGTATGAAAGAATTTCAGATCTGAAAAACATTGTAGTTGTCCTGGCAAATCATTTATGAAGTTTCTTTCTTCCCATATCCCCACCAGTCTTTTATTAGACTGCCTGACTTTCAAACAGGCATAAGTCATATCAACCTCTGTAAATGCTCTCTGATAACTTCTGCTGTGTCTGTTAAGTATAATCATACTCTTCCATAGTCATCTATGTTTCTTAAAGCATATTGTGCTTTGATCAAAGGTATTGCTCCCAGTTTGGATTTCCACCTATTTTAGCAGCTAGATGCACATGCAGAGAGGTGATCTTCCTAAGAGCTCCTCATTGTGTTATGAGGAAGCTGCTGCATTAAGCTTTGTTGTTGTTGTTGTTTGTTCATTTGTTTATTACTATTATTCTTTGTCAACCACACTAAATCTATCTTCTACTACTATTACTACAGATACTACTACTGCCTATTTTTTGCTTCCTGAGCAAAATGGCAAAAAACACCTTTCAAAACATATATTTATATTCTTGGGTAACTTTTTAAAAAATCTGAGATGAATGGAATCAACAATGATTTATTAGTTGTTGAGCTGATCCAGAAAGTAAATAGACAAAATGATTATATAACTTTTTTCTTAAAAAAACAATATATATATATATATATATTATTTTCAGAAAATAAGCCATAAGTCAGATACCCTGCCTGCAAATATTGGACTGTTTCTTCTGTTAGACTAACAATCTTTTAATTAAGAACAATGATCCTGTTATTTCTTTTGCTGGCTTTGAATCTTCTTATGTGACATTCAGAAAAGAGCTGTTAGCCATTAAGAAAAACTTGTGCTTGCCTAGATGGTTATTTGCAGGTCATAATCAAGTTCTAAATGGGTTTTATAAACACTAGTTAAGTAGGTTGCTACCATAACTTTAAGAATTATTCCAACAATCTCATCCTCTGGATTTAGATTATTTGCTCATTATGCCCTCCACGTCTTTTGCTATTTTTTTGCTTTCAAAGTTTAGCTCTTTAAGACATTATGATTTTTCAAAAGAATAAAGTAAAGTTTGAAAATGTAAAATGTCTCTGCTTCATTCATGAATTATTTTCAGGTATGAGGTATCTGTTTCTGTAGTACATGGCGGCCCCAAAATATCAATAGTGTAAAGCTTGACTGTGATCTTTTTATGTACTAATACCGAAAAAGATCAAAAAATATAGTAGTTGAAGATTAAAATTAAAATTGCTAAATATTCAGTTGTGACATGACTAAATAGTTTACAATGCTGTGATAATTTCCTTTGCATTGTTTATGATAATCATTCAGTGTACTATAAGAATTGATTTAATTTCTTTGTAGGTACTGAATAATGCATCCCGTATTACTTTTGATTTGAATTAGAGCTCTCATTAATTATGATACCACTGGAATTATTCTTTTGTTTCTTTTAGTGTGTGTCTCTGGGTTGCTTATGATATTTTGTATATATGCACGTGTGCACTATGCAGTTAACCAGTTTCAGATGCTAAGGCTGAAACGTTTGTTTAATGAAGCAATTCTTTAATTATTTTTGTTTAGTTGAGATCCTCAAGCATTGTCAGAAATCCAGGTAAACATTGAACCCATGGTTCTTTTGTCATCTTGAAATAGTCACTGGTCATTTCATATTTACTCTACCTGAATAATAGAATAGCATTAAGTTTAGTACTGCAATCAGTTTTCTTAAATATTCATCTAATAATGATAACTCTTCAATAAAATATGTCGGCCTGTTTAAAATGTGTATTTTCATAATCTATTTTGGAAATTTGATAGGATGAAATAGTCAGTTGTCAAAAGTGTGTATGTTTATATATATTTATTTGAATGCGTGTATACGTATTATTAAAGAAGCGCATGCGTGTATATATACATTTAAAAATACATATATAAAGTATATATGCACTTTATCAGCCAGAACTCTAGGCTAAAACTCATCAGATTTATTAGGTGTGACCAGTTTTTGAAAGATATTCTGACATACTGTGTGGTTTGGCAAGGCTTGTGGAGTTCATGTTTTAAAAATATTGTAGTAACTTACTTGCTCTTCCAGTGTTCTGGAATTTCTGAAGTAATTATGATTTAATAATTTTTCAGTTACTGTGATCGTGGAAGATAGCTTCCTGACACAGCTGGTTGGTGAGCCTACCAGGGGAGGTGCCCCGCTAGACCTTCTGTTCACTAACAGAGAAGGACTGGTGGGAGATGTGGTGGTCAGGGGCTGTCTCGGGCAGAGTGACCACGAAATGGTAGAGTTCTCGATACTTGGCGAGGTCAGGAAGGGGACCAGTAAAACCACTGTCTTGGACTTCCGGAGGGTTGACTTTGAGCTGTTCAGGACACTGGTTGGGAGAGTCCCTTGGGAGGCAGTTCTGAAGGGCAGAAGAGCCCAGGAAGGCTGGGCGCTCTCCAAGAAAGAAATCTTAATGGCTCAGGAAACGTCTGTCCCCACGTGCCCAAAGACAAGCCGGCACGGAAGAAGACCAGCCTGGCTGAACAGAGAGTTGTGGCTCGAACTTAGGAGAAAAAAGAGGGTTTATAATCTTTGGAAAAGAGGGCGGGCCACTCAGGGAGACTATAAGGATGTTGTGAGGCGGTGCAGGGACAAAATCAGAAAGGCCAAAGCTCATCTGGAGCTCAGTCTGGCTACTGCTGTTAAAGACAACAAAAAAATGTTGTTATAAATATATCAGTACAAAAAGGAGGACTAAGGAGAATCTCCACCCTTTACTGGATGCGGAGGGAAACTTGGTAACCAGAGATGAGGAAAAAGCTGAGGTGATTAATGCCTTCTTTGCCTCAGTCTATAGCAGCAAAACCAGTTGTTCTCTGGACGCCCAGTACCCTGAGCTTGTGGAAGTGGATGGGGAGCAGAATGTGGCCGCCACAATCCACGAGGAAATGGTTGGTGACCTGCTACAGCATTTGGATGTACACAAGTCGATGGGGCTGGATGGGATCCACCCAAGGGTATTGAGAGAGCTGGCAGAAGAGCTGGCCAAGCCACTTTCCATCATTTATCAGCAGTCCTGACTATCAGGGGAAGTCCCACTCGACTGGCGGCTAGCAAACATGACACCCATCTACAAGAAGGGCCGGAGGGTAGACCCAGGGAACTATAGGCCTGTCAGTTTGACCTCAGTGCCAGGGAAGCTCAAGATTATCTTGAGCGTCATCATGCGGCACTTGCAGGGTAAGCAGGCGATCAGACCCAGTCAGCATGGGTTTATGAAGGGCAGGTCCTGCTTGACGAACCAGATCTCCTTCTATGACAAGGTGACACGCTTAATGGATGAGGGAAAGGCTGTGGATGTGGTCTACCTTGACTTCAGTAAGGCTTTTGACACCGTTCCCCACAGCATTCTCCTCAGGAAACTGGTTGCTCATGGCTTGGACTGGCGTACACTTTGTTGGGTTAAGAGCTGGCTGGATGGGCGGGCCCAGAGGGTTGTGGTGAATGGAGTCAAATCCAGTTGGAGGCCGGTCACTAGTGGAGTACCCCAGGGCTCGGTACTGGGGCCAGTCCTCTTTAACATCTTCATCGAAGATCTGGATGAGGGGATCGAGTGCACCCTCAGCAAGTTTGCAGACGACACCAAGTTAGGTGCATGTGTCGATCTGCTTGAGGGTAGGAAGGCTCTGCAGGAGCATCTGGATAGGCTGGACCGATGGGTTGAGGCCAACGGTATGAAGTTCAACAAGGCCAAGTGCCGGGTCCTGCACCTGGGGCGCAACAACCCCAAGCAGAGCTGCAGGCTGGGAGATGTGTGGTTAGAGAGCTGCCTATCAGAGAAGGACCTGGGAGTATTGGTTGATAGTTGGCTGAATATGAGCCAGCAGTGTGCTCAGGTGGCCAAGAAGGCCAACAGCATCCTGGCTTGTATAAGAAACAGCATGGCCAGCAGGTCCAGGGAAGTGATTGTCCCCCTGTACTCAGCTCTGGTGAGGCTGCACCTCGAGTACTGTGTTCAGTTTTGGGCCCCTCACTACAAGAAGGACATGGAGGTGCTTGAGCGAGTCCAGAGAAGGGCTACAAAACTGCTGAAGGGTCTGGAGAACAAGTCTTATGAGGAGCGGCTGAGGGAGCTGGGACTGTGTAGCCTGGAGAAGAGGAGGCTCAGGGGCGACCTTATTGCACTCTACAGGTACCTGAAGGGAGGCTGTAGTGAGGTGGCGGTTGGTCTATTCTCCCACGTGCCAGGACGAGGGGGAATGGGCTAAAGTTATGCCAGGGGAGGTTTAGGTTGGATATTAGGAAAAACTTTACTGAACGGGTTGTTAGTCACTGGAAAAGGCTGCCCAGGGAAGTGGTTGAGTCACCATCCCTGGAGGTCTTTAAAAGACGTTTAGATGTAGAGCTTAGGGATATGATTTAGTAGAGGACTTGTTAGCATTAGGTCAGAGGTTGGACTCGGTGATCTTGGAGGTCTCTTCCAACCTTGACTATTCTGTGATTCTGTGATAAAAACATGATACTGAATGGAAGTATTCATCAAACTTTTTGTGTGTCTGTGTCTTAGTACCTTAAACATGCCCAAGCGCTAATTCCCAGACCAAGCAGGGCTTTTTTTTTCTCAATAATTTAAAAATCAGCTAATGAATTTTTACCTGAGTATACAATACATAGTAAGAATGCTGCCGATAATTGTAACATGGCCAGACTTGTAATCTAAAAGATAAAGCAAAAATTGCAATAATATATTTATAGTCCTAGGATATGGCATATTCTCTGGGACTGTGTGTTTATTACTTAGGTATGTATTTATAGTTCTTAGAAAAAATGAAACCATGATCCCTGGTGGTGGTAGGGATGAACTGAGGTTACATGAGTTTGGACTGACAAAATAGGAAATATATTGACTTCCCTGAAGTTGGATGTCAGCTAGTTGCATGTGGTTTTATGTTGAACAGCTCTGGAAGTAAAACGTTCATTTATTTATTTATTGGAAAAAATATTCAACAGATTTAACAGAAAAAAATGCTTGTATATGATATCAAAAGAAGAAAAAGTTATTTCAATAGAATGTGTGGACCATATATGAATTAACCTTTATAGAGGATTTGTTCTTGTATAAAGTATCTTAGAAGAAGTTAATGGTTTTCATAAGAATGGTCAGCTTCAATTTGAGGAATTAAGTTAGGGATTTAGCAGGGTTTTATTAATGTTATTGAAACGTTCTCTTTCAGGGGCAGTCCTACTTCTAGCATTCTCACAATTTGGAGGTTGAATTTTTGGCCAATTTTAATGGTGTTAATCACTTCATAAGTTACATATAAAGTTGGGTGACGAGACAGGAAATGAAATGGTGTAAAAAAGAGGATGAATACTGACATGATAAAGGGTAACATAAGGTTTGAAGTCTGGTAACATTTTGCCTTGGGAAGACTGAGGAATGTAACTGACAAAATTCCTGTTTACTAGCTTATTTAAAAGCACCTTTGTAAACTTGGTGTTCCTGGTTTGACTTACTGATGTGTATTAGTGTTATTATATGGATATGTATTCATGACTTCTGGTTGTAAATATTCACAGGGAGTTAATTTTTGCAGTTTATGTCACATTCATTAACAAGTGTGTGGGAAAACCTCTAGCAGTTGAGATGGTTACCAAAACATCTTTAAACTTTACATTTTAAATATATATATATATACACATGTATATTTATGAAATCAACAGTTGTTTGATCCTACAAAGGGATTTAATCTGGTTCTTATTTCTTATTGAATCACTTGACTGAGTTTTGCTCAGGCTGTTCTATGATCTTTTAGTAAAATGAAAGGCAGTCTTTAAATGTAAAACTGAGCATTTTATCTGATTTATTTTGTGCACGTATGCTTATAAACCCAATGAGAGTTTTTTTTTTTTTTTTTTTTTTTTTCACCCCCTGTGCACAAAGCCTATTAAATCTGTCCTGTTATGGGCATATGTTTAATTTCATTTTTAATTCATGGAGAAAAGCTAATACCTCCCAGTCTTAAGGCAATGTGATATCTGAATATGAATATAAATACCTGTAAAAGAAAGTTAAGAATGTAAAAAAAAAAAAAAAAAAGTCTAAAAATGTAAAATGGTTTCTTCTGCAATGCTTTAAGCATTTTTGCTCTAAACATTTAATGGTAACCTTTGTAAGAACTTTGTAAACAGTTTCTGCTTGTTCATTGGCTAGAAGAACTTAAAATAGTTCAGTATAAAAACAGAAGTTATGGCCAAAATTAAAGCTTAGAAGAGTTTTCTTTTTTCTGTTTCTGTAAAGTATGGTACACATAATGGCATACTTTTCTATAACATATGAGTGTACATATAATGGCATAAATTATTAATTTAATTTACCAAGTACAATAAAAGAGTCATAACTTCATTTTTGGCATGCATTTCTAGAAACAATAGATTTTTTTCTATTTGTATGAAATTGTTCTATGACTTATTTCTCCAAAACTGTTTTTTGTTGTTGTTGTTTTTGTTTTTGTTTTTTTTCTGAATGACCTCACAAAAAAAACAATAAAATGGTTTTGGAAGTAAAATGCAAGATATGTGCATTAATTACTTTATTATCTTTTAGAATTTCTTGCTGATAAAGTTGAAACACAAATCCAATTTAAAATATGAAACAAAAGCTTTAATTAAATATATTACAATGAAAACCACCAGATTCTTACTAAAAGCCTAGTTGAAATAGTAATTACATGTTTTTTCCTGAATTTATGCATCCCTTCTCTGCCCATAGAAATTGATTTCTTTATGTTCTCAGATAATCTTTACATGATAAAATCTAAGATATAGGCCTTTCAGTTTTTCATTACTTACACTTACGTCTTTCTTTTTCAGATGACACGAGAGCAGTATATATTAGCAACACAACAGAACAGCCTTCCAAGGACTGAAAATCCTCAGTTTTACCCAGTAGGGATTTATGGATGGCGAAAGAGGTGCTTATACTTCTTTGTACTTCTCCTGTTGGTTACCATGATTGTTAACTTAGCAATGACAATATGGATTTTGAAGGTTATGAATTTCACAGTGGTAAGTATCTCAGCTACTTTATCCTATTTCTTATACTAATAACTTGTAGTTTCAGTTCTCTTTCCTTTATCATATTATATACAAATTCTATAACTTTGGATTAGAAATGGCATATACTTCTTTGAGTGTTGCTTCATATATTTATACTCTTTGTATATATTCTGATGTGAGTGGCCTGTGCCCTGTTTTTGTTAATATCTGCTGAAAATATACCTGTATCTTAGATTTATTTGTTTTTCCCAACTGAAAACATAACAGTGACTGCCCCAACTGGCTCTTGGTTGCTTTTCAACACTGATAGCAAACAGTATGACTATGCTATACCTGTTTTGTATGATACATTTCCTCTAAAGGAGAAAACCAGGTTGGCTGGGTTCAACTTGGGATGGCTTTTTTAGTATCTGTTGTTACTATTTCTCTAAAGTTTACTGGCCTGGATGGCCAGTAAAACTCTGTGTTTCACTTACAACAAACAGTTTTTTGATGTTGATAAGATTAGGTAGGTGGGTATAAAAACCACAGACATTTATGAGACAGCCTCCATCTGGAAACTTTAATAGCAGCAAAGTGTTACTGAGTGTATTCCCAATGTACACGTACCCGAAAGAATGTCTGTGTTCAGTAGAGGTAGTATTATCTGCCCAGCAGTTCCCAAAGCTTTGCTTGTGTAAAGGTGATTGGTGTGCTCACTAGTTGGCTGTGTTGTAGTATCTTTTTTATATCAAAAGACAGAACACTCCTCAGACTAAAATAACAGTGGTTCTGCTCCAGTGTAATAGCAGTGTAGTCTTTCTGGGTTTTGATGTATTTAATAGGATATTTCTAATTACTAGGGTCATGGCACATTTCAATTCTTCATTAGTTTCTTGGAAATAAAAAACAGACAATAAAAACAGCCTTAGACACGTCTGAAAGGGTTCTATACTTGCCAATGCTCTCTAATACATAGTGTTACCTGAGATCATTGTCTGGTGAGACGTATTGTAGAAATGCATTGCAACTTTTGCGTTGCCAACAGTGGGTAAATGTGGTATACTTGTATTTTGACAACTATATGACAATTTCATGTATTGAAGAGCTTGATATAAGTTTTTTGTTGTTTTGTTTTTATTTTTTAGCATAATGTGCTTGCAAAATAGGACACATACGTTTTTACTACTCATATTAGAAGCATACTTAGGATATCATATCTGTTGATTTGAGTAAAATGATCTGATATTTATCCAGAAGGGAATTAAAATGGAAAATTAAAAATACTGAGAAGATGTTTAACTAGCACAGCACTTTTCTCTGGGCAAAAGTGTACGTTCCAATGAAATATTCGAATCTACTGCTAAGAAATTTTATTTGTGTATCTCATCAGTGATAAGAAATTGGAAGTACAGCTTGAAGTTTTTTGAAAGGGAAAATACGTTTGTCAAATTGTTTAAAGAGCACAAAGGAGGAATCTAGCCATGATAAAAATAAGTGTTGAAATTGAACTGCTTGACAATTTGATAATATTTTAAATCTTTTGCCATTTTTGCACCAGCCGATATTGAGCTCTTTATGAAAATAACAGTAATTGTATGAACGGGTCATGAAAAGCCAGGTCATGGGTTTTGTCATTGCTGGCTGACAGTTGCAATGATGTTCATGTCTGAGCTGTTGACTTTCTATTTTTAACAGTACAGCTGTAGCCACTGGCCAACTGGCACAATAAAAGTCTTTCTGAGTTCAGTTCATAGATTCTCCAGTAGGGAAGTTTTCTGAATATGCTGACCTTGCTTGTAAAGGTCATATTCTGAATCTGAGCTCATTATCTCACATTCTTTTCATGCACAAAGAGAAATATGGTCTCCCATAAGGCCACTGATTTCATAGTAAGGCAGTCAACTAAAGTGAAGTTGTCCTTAAGATATGCATATTGAAAAGCCGATCAAACAAGCAAATTAAAAAATAAAACAGTTTATTTGCAATTAGGTAAAAGCATAGTAAAGGCAGGTTTGTGCGAGTCTCTTTTTCTGAGATTAGCTGGTGTAACTGGAAATGGTAGATAAACTTTCAGGCATACAGTCTCTTCTTCCAATGTACAATGGAAGAAAGAAGCTTGCAGAGTAAGTACAAGAGTAATTTCCCCAGTTTAATATGTATCAGTTAAACAAGAAAAACCAAAAGTAATTAGTATCAGTGTAACAGAGGGAATATTATATGTAGGAACCAGAGATAAAGTAATCATTTTTGTAACATATTCCCTAGCTGATAGCTTAGTGATGCTGTCCCTTAATGTCTGGTTGAGATCTGTTCCCTCACTGTTCAATCATCTATTTAAAAAGATGCAATGTGAGAACTTCAATACAGAGAAGTCCCCAAACAATTCCACTGATAGATATATCTATCTGTAACATACCATCCTATCCTGGGTTTATGTGGAAAGTAATTATTCAGTAGTAGGTTATATTAGAGAAAGGTCTGACCTTGAACAAAATGTTCTGCAATAACTTAGCTGTGAAACAATCCTCAGGCTAAACTCATCATTGGAATAAAGCTCTTTCTTGTCTAATATGCATCAAGTGGATCTACTCTGTAGTGAGTGGTAAATTTTCAACCACTATGATATATCCTTCACTAGTAGAACCATCAAAATCTCTGAATTACATGCTTGAACTTTGGACTTCATCTATTGTATTAAATTATTTCCTGAAAAATAAACAACTGCTACCCTCAAGAATGAGCTCAACGTTCCTCACAGCTCTTAAGCCTAATCTTCAAAGGAGACCTGATTCTTAGAAGAATCAAGACAGAAACTAAAATTCATAGCTTTTCTGAGAATCAAAATCACAGACTCGAGAGATGGGAGTTTTATGGAACATTTATTATTTCCTTTCCTTGTACTAACATTGCCATGGTCCATAGGCTCCCCATGGAAATGTCTGTCTTTCACCTTCCCTCAGATTATAGTATCCTACCTCTCACTTAGGATAGATTGTGTGTGTATGTATGTATATATATACAAATAAGCTCAGATCAGTTAGTCCATTTAGTGTTCTTGTGTTGTTTTTTTTTGTTTGTTTGTTTGTTTTTAATCAATGCAATTAGTATATTAGGTGTTTCAAGAAAGATGGGACATTCAAGTATTATTTGGTGACAAAACCCCAGGGTAAATTATCGATATTATTAGGAGACATTTATTCTCAGAAAGAGTAGTCAGGCATTGGAACTGGTTGACCAGGGAAGTGATGGAGTCACTATCCCTGGGGGTGTTTAAAGAAAGGTTAGATGTGGTGCTTAGGGACATGGTTTAGTGGGTGACATTGGTAGTAGGGTGGTGGTTGGATCAGATGATCTTAGAGGTCTTTTCCAACCCTAATGATTCTGTGATTCTAATATGTATTAACATCCTGATTATTTCACTTATGCAGTATATATGAATTTTAAATGACAGCAATGAAAGAAATATTTTTACTGTGCCTTCATTCTCGTCATATTGTACGGTCCATAGCATAGGTAATTAATTTATTTTTCATAAAATTATTTAATCACTTGAACATATTGTCTGATAACTTTTATTATTATTTTAGAGAATCTTCAAGTTACTCCAACCTCATTAGAACTATAATCTTATATTATTTACTCTTTATATAGCTGCCAGTGAATAATGTATATTGACATCCTGTCAATCTTATTTTATAAAGGAGATTTTTTTCACATTTTTTCACTAAATAGCAGTGTACAAACAAGTGACTGAAATTTTTCTGTGGATATTTTAAATTACAGTTTAAAACAGAAAATTCAAAGTAGTCCTCTTACTGCTGTGAAGTAGCACTGTGAAGTGATATTGTGACATGGGGCAATCAGCATAGGAACTTGAGATCTTTTGGTGGGGAGTCATTTAATATGAGTGCATTTATACATTTTCTAGTACTCATGCAATTGGCATTGATGTGGGTGTTTACTTAATACTGTGTTATTCCGTTACATGTTACATTACATAGATGTTGAGGTTTATTAAAGTTGAAAAAAGTGTAATACTAGCAATCTCTGTTGGGTTTGCTTGTGACTCAGCCACATATGCTAGGAAATACTAATGCCAAATAGTTTACTGGTTTTGGTTGTACAACTGTTTGCTTTTGTGTCTCTGTATTCTGCTTTCCTGCTAGAAATAGATGTATGAAAATATTGTTTCTTATGTTACCCATCTAAGAATGGAATCACACGGTCCAGGTATTTTTTACTGCTGTAGTTATGGCAATGTTGTAGTCAATTTTGTCTAATGTCACGGCACACTATTTTCTGTATTGTTCCATGTTAAATCCATCTTGCCAATAGTACTGACTTCTTTTTACAATCAGGAATGAGACAAGTCATCATTTGGGTTGGGAATGAGGCAACTCATCATTTGGGTTGAAACATAAGTTCTTTCTCCTGGAAACTTGAACTTCAATTTAGCTGCGAACATAAGCATCTATTTGAATTTCCTGGCTGGAATTCTTGTGCTTCATGCTCCCAGTTGATCATATTCTGCTTGTTGGCTGCTTAGCTCCAGCCCTGTGTATTTTGACAGCAGCTAGTTTGCAAGGTGGTTGAGTGCTTGCCCTAAGGTACACATGCCAACACAACAAACTCTTTTTGTGTAGCAGCATATATAATAATGCAGATATATGCAACTTGTCTCTGTTTGTATCTTTATAGATTGTCCCTATATTCTTCTAGGAATTTGACTTTTAGAGTTTGCTGGTGATACAAAAATCTAAATCTGAATATTTTAATAAATTTATTTCTCTAGACCAATGAACACAAGTTCATTGTCTTGCTTTTTCAGTTGCTGTGGAAGAGCAAGTTTTTAACTGCTTACGCTGTTGGGGCACATACACCCATGAACAATTTGCCCATGGCAGCTTAACACACTTCTCTAGAATGAAGAAGCAGCTCTTTTCCATTTCTTAGCTAATTTTCACTGAGGTGTCACATTTGTATCAGATTCACATTTAAAATTTATGAAGTTGTTTAATAACTGTACTTATCTCAAAAATAATTTGATTGGCAAGCAAACAACTTCTTTCACTTTCAAAGGCAGCCATTTTTTATTAGGTTTTGAATGAGTATTATTATGATTTAATAATATCAGTTACTGCATATTTAATAAAAATGTTGTCATATCTGCATATTTCATTTATTTCAGTGGCAATCATTTATTGCCATTAATTTATACTGGAAGGAATCACATTTTCAGAGAAATAAAATTCAATATCTCTTAACTGGATTGAAAACTGTTACTCTACATCTTTCAACCTTTCAGTTTTTGAGAACCTCATGTCCCATCTAGGGATGAATGCAAGAAAGCTTGTGTTTCCTTTTTTTTTTTGTTTGCTCTTTTTTGTAGTGAGAATGATCCAGCCCAAAGCAGGCAATATCATTAATTATTAATGATTAAGAAACTTAGTCAAGATATCAGAGACCAATGTTCAAATTCATGAAATCTCCCATATAGATCATGTGCCAGGTAAGTGTCCTACTCAAAGGCTATTATTCCTTCTGATTGGATTCTTGATATTACTTTTTAATAGGTATAGGAGCTCTGTCTTATTATCTTTTAATCTCAGACTTTAGATATCATCCCTATAAAACATTTTATTGAAAATTCCTATGAAATATCTATGTACTCATTCAAATATTTTCTGCTCAGAAAATATTAAAAATATTTTCTACTCATATATTCAGAATATATTTTCTTATAATGCCTTTTAAGAAAAGTTCAGGAAATTGTCAGCTAGCTAAAATAAGTATTAGTTAAAAAAAAATATACATGTGCACACATTCACACAGATTCTAATTTATATAATTGACTGTTTTCATCTCCTTTTTATGTTGCACTGGAAGACAGAAACTTAAGCTTCTTGAATGAACCTGTCAGCTCCATATCTTGCTAGTAGTTAATTTCATTAGTACTTTTTTCACGATCCTACTTTTTTTTTAAAAAAAAAAAAAAAAAGAAAAACAAAAAACATTTGTGCAGTAGCACACCGTTATGGAACTGGAGGCTATTTGGTAAAACTTGCATCCTCTTTTATTTGGAATGCAGTGGGTAGGAATGAATTGATTTATTTTTATCCTGTTTTGAGTGTGTCACATAGTTGCTGTTCTGACTACAATGATGAATTTGTTTTTAGTTGTTTCCAGTCCCATTTTTCTAAATCACTTTGTATCCTTTTGTTGATCTTATGGGGGGAAAAAATAACAAATTCCAGGGGCTTTGAGCAACCTGGTCTAGTGGAAGGTGTCGCTGCTCATGATGGGGGGTTGGAACTAGATGATCTGTAAGGTCCCTTCCAACCCAAGCCATCCTATGATTCTGTGGTTCTATGATCTCCTATTTGTAACATACATGTTTGGCAACAGATGGCACAAACTGCCAAATGGCACATATTTGATTAGGTATTTTACAGTGCAAGGCATCTTGCACAAAGGCAACTTCCTGTAACAATTAGGAAGGTATTGTTTAAAACAGTACTATTTAACAGCATTTCTTATCAAATGTGAATTGCCTTGGTTTGATGCGCAGTTTTCCTTATTTATTTTGGTTGGATGAATGAAGCTTTTAAATATTTTGTTTTGTTCCTGAGATGTAGATCTGTGCTCTTTAGTGTTTATTATTGCAACTGATCTCTGATGGAGAAAACATAGATTTCTCCTTTTTATACTTGTTTAGTCATGCAGATTTAATGGCGGAAGATTAACAAATCAAAGAATAAATACTTTGCACCCTACTTTTGCACCCTGTGAAAATGTAATTTCTATGTATACACAATCTATTAATGCAATAGTTTAAAGAATTTCAACATGACCTTGTATTTGCAGCTTTGCAAAATTGTATATCCAGAACCTTGAAAACTTGGGGAAAACAGTGGGGGTTATAAACAATGTTTACTTTCCAAAGAAGCTCTGAGAATGAAAGGAGGTATTTGGCTTTACAAGGTCACTGTTTGCTCATTTGTCTCACTGCTTCAGATTTGTTTCATGAAGTGTCAGGACAGATTTGGAATATACGCATAAGGGGCATAGATTCATAATTTGTGTCTTAAACCATGTTAGCCATCTAGCGTGCCAGAGGTAACTTGCCACATGTTTCCAAAAAAAACTGGGTTGGCTATGTCTTCCTTTATTACTCAAGCAGTGATTCTTATATGCATTCAACTAAGACTCATGTAACTTCTTATAAGAGTTTTAACATCTGAAGAGAATGTTGAAGGTGACAACAGAAGATAAAAACAAGGCAACAGCAACTCTAAATCTTCTGATAAGTTAGATGAGAATGAATATTATATTTATTATATTTATTTATTTGTATTTATTTTCAGTTTGTGGAGATCTGCGTTATATTAAATAATAATAATTTGTTTTAGCTGAGTAAACAATGTATACTAGACAGCTTATTTTTAATCATTCACTACATAGACCAGAACAGACCAGAATAGACCAGAACAAGTATTTCAGTTTTTTTGTTTGTTTTAGTTTTTTTTTTTTTTTTTTCAAATATTTACTTTCATGAAAATTGAATTAACTTCATTTCCATTATTGGCTTTTAGCGGTCTTCCCTTTTGACGCGTAATCTGGCATGACATAAATGTTTGTGGAAAGTGAGACTTCCAAGAAAATATAATACAAAGATAATTTTGAATTCTTAAAGGTTTATCCAAGAAACCCATTTCAAGAGTTAATTAGTCCAAATCTGTTGCTTGAATAGCAGATATTTGGAATAGAGATGTTGATGTTTTGTGTTTATTTTTAATTGGAATAAAAAGAATACGTATATATATATTAGGATTCAGGAAAATTATCAACACAAAGTCATTATATGAAAATAAATAAAATCTAATGCATTGTGTAATAATGTAGTAATTGTGTTTCTCACAAATAGGGCAAATAAAGCAGTCTAGTTAATTTTATAGTTCAAGCCAAACAGTAATGTTTTGTAGTGCTATTTAGCAGTAATTAGAAAGATGTCAAACCACTTGAACAAACTTTAGTTACTTAAAGACAGCAACAATCTGTATGAATAATGAAACGTGTCATGGAATCTTCTTTCTCTTGCATTATTGTTATGATTTATGCGGGTATGCAGTACAATAATGGATTACAGCCTGTGCCTGGAATCCTTTATTTATCTGTACACATCTTCCATCCTTAAATCAATAGAAATCCATATACAGGAGCAGCCTGTACTCATATCAGTGTAGCCTAAATTAGACCTAGCACATCTAGAAGTTATAATAAATAAGAAATAGGAAGATAAGATAGAATATGTAGTGATATATATCTTACATGGCAGAGTATTTCCTTTTCTTTCTTATGAGTCATGATATTGGATGTGTGGTTAGAGTCCCAGGCAGGATTAAATGGTGAAATCAATTTTTTTTTAAGCAGGAGTAATACAGCAGTACGAACATTTTATCAAAAATGTGAATAATATATTTGTGTGGCCTTCAGGGGACCAATAGAAAAATTGAGAAGACCTTTACCCAAAAGATGCAATACTGTTGGGGTATGGTATATGTCTGGTGGTCATATTTTACTGTAATGATAGATATAATCTAGAAATAAAAATCAAGAAATCTCACAAAGGCAGAATAAAAATAATATTGCCAGAGAGAACACAGAAATAGTGGAACCACAACAAAATAGAGGTCACTGTTATTACACCATCCAAAAGGTCTGCATTGCAAAAATTTGGCTGACCCTTCTTGAAAAGTCCAATGATTTATTATTGCATGCAACATATTGCATACCCCGTCTGTGACATCATGCCAGCATTCCAAATTAGTCAGTCCAGCATCAACCATAAGAAACTCAGTGCAGATTTCTTTTTATTTTGCCATGCAATTAAGTATAACAAGTTGTTCGGGATTCCTCAAAGATCTTGCGAGTTTTAAGTCTATTTATTACAATATATATTTTTTTTTAAAAAAAAAAATCAGATCCACGTTTTAACATATGTAATATGAGATGTTTATTTTTTTATGCTAGACAGGGCCCTTTCTCACTTTATTCTTCATTATACATCTCAATTTAAAGGAAAAATGTAAGATGTAAATAGTTAATAAGAAATTTGCTGGTGGATTTGTGCTCAGGGCAGATAGATGTAGGCTTACATGTATATACAGATCCAAAACTTATTTTTTACTCAGGATAGATATACACAGTTTACATTTTGAATTTCCTGGTGGTTTCATAGTTGTGTGATTTTTTTGTTGTGTTCTTTTTGCTCTTCCATAATTAAAATGCTAACTATTAAGGGAAAGAGTTGCTTTATATACTTAGCTCTATATTATCTTACTCTGAGTTTTGGATTTTATAAATGATTTACAAAGTGATTTCAGTTACTTTATGATTTAATAAATACTTTTAGAATTATTTTATTATTACCACTACCTTGAGTGTAATTTTTAACGTGAATATATTAGAATGCCTATGGAGAAACAAATTGATTAGTAAAAGAGCCAGAATTAAAAAGATTAAAAGGATTAAAATTAAAAAGATTAAAATTAAAAGATGCCGTAGAATTACTCAAGCTACAGTTTAGTTAGAGTTAGGAGGCAGCTCCAAAGTTTCAGTGGAAAGAACCTGAAAGACATAGTTCTTGCTTTGCTGTTTTCTATTTCAGTCATTATGATCAGAGATCTTCTAATTCTTACATGTGTTGGAAAGATAACTTCTGTAAAAATTAATTGTAGTGGGTGTTGTCATTACTTCAGTTAGGAAGTAATCCTACTCTGTAACAATTAAAATTAACTGTTTCCGTTGTTACCATTTCCTGAACAGATCAATAGTGATTAATAGGGGTTGGAGATGGTAAGAATTAAAGCATAGAAGACCAGGGCAGAGATCAAGCTTTCATTCTGAGCCTTTCTTACTGCTTTTAGAAATAAAAACAATGTTAGTATGGAAACATACAGACATTTTTACACAGTACAAGCGTAAAAAATAACCATCATCTTTTCATTTTTTTTCTGGATACACTGAAAAATCCTAATAAGAGGAAATAGAACGATTCTGCAAAGTCTCTTAAAAAGAACGCAGATGGATCTTCTTGCAGATGTAGATTTGTTGCTTGTCTTGAGAAATAATTTATTATGGCCTCTTAATTAGTTTTTATCAGGCCCATAAGTTAAGACCCTTGTAGGAAATATCAAAATGGGAACACCATCCATGCCTGAGTAAACATGTAATCTCTGTCTGGTCTTTTTGTTTTGATTTTGAGTTAATGATGTAAGGGTATGTAAGCAAACTCATCCGTTTCCAAATTAAGTCAAAGTATCCAAGCCATTTCTAAATTAGTTAAACAAACTTTAGCATTTGTTGTTGTTATCCTCTACTTAAACTGTTGCCTCAGCCATTTAAAGTGTAGAGTCTCCCTTCTGCCTAAAGGGGAAACCAGATATCTCCTGCTGCTGGGGAAACCCCTTTGCTGTGGTTACAAAAGGGTTACACTCTTTTTGGGGTCCTAGACAGGATCTGATGGACAGACAAAAAGAGCAGAGTATGGAAACAAAGAGTCCATGGCAGATATGAAAGTTTTGGGGAATATGCCTTCTGTAAACTCCTGTCTCTTCTGATTTTTAACAGGCATGTTCTGATCTCTAATTCTTAATATGAACTGTGGAAAAATAAATATCCTGTTATGAATTGTTATCTGAGCTTTGGCCTAACTGTCAAAGGAGTGCTACACTCTTGTCTTAAGATTTAATAAAACTATAATCTATAGCTCACTGAAGGTTAACAAAGCGTTTACGTTCAAGAAAATAAAATTCAATGGCAGATGAAGGTTTTTATTACTATGCAAATTAAAAATCATTTTCTTAGTCTGAAGGGAAATATTTATGGATTTCTGATTCATGTTGTGTGTGAATAAAATTATTTCAGCTACCCTAAAGTTCAAGTGAAAACTGAGTTACTTATGTAAAGCAAGAGTGAAAAGGAATACATGATAAGAATTTTTGACTAAATAGGCTTATAAAGGGGAAGCTGTTTAAGAATTTCAAACATTCTTAAACCATTGTTTCAATGAAAATTAAAATACAGATGTATTATACCATAGCATACAGTATCATCTGAGATTTTCAAAAGATATGAACTCAGCTGAAATATTCTATCAGCGTCCTGGTACTCATTGACAGAAAATCTGAGTTTATCTGAGTAATCCAGTCACAAATATTTCACAATCCTTTGTCCTAGTGAACTGTAATTGTTTGTTGGAGCACTGCTTCGACATTGAATAAGCTCACATTGTACAAATCATTTATAGACACATAAAAATTTCCCAAAATAATAAATTTACATCATGTGGTCCATCAATTTAAAGTTTTTATTCAATAACTTTATAACTTACAGGACTTCAGAACCACTGAATACATGTAGAACACTGATAAAAGTTATTAGAGGTATTTCAGGAAATTTGTTCACACGTCTAAGGATATTTTTGTATGCTATAAGTGTTTTTGTTTGGTTGTTTTTTTGGGGGGATACACAGAATCTAGGACTATCAAGTTTCAGGTTATCAGTTAATGGCTTGGTTTACAAAAAGTAATTGTAAATCAGTCTTGATGATATGTATGCTGTTTTAAAACACTGTCCTTGCAGAGCTTTGCCTGTTGTTCTTGTAAAAACATCCTCCTGTATATATATTGTATCTGACTTAAATCTTTTTTGAGCATTAGGATCTTTACAACTATTTCTTAAGTGATCTGTACAGGGTAGGCTCTGCTAAATAATAGATATGTGATAGATGAGTGCTATCTCACAGAGAGTGTTTAAGAGCAGTATGTGATGACTCCATCTCTTTGAAGCTTGATTGTGAAAGTATTCATTCTCTTGAAAGTGGAGTAGTAGTACAAAGTGCAAATACATCATTTCTGTGCATGATAGTGAAGATCAGTAACTGTGCATTAGTGTTGTACTTGAGTGACAGGAGTGTGCCAGCTTCCTTTTTATTTACTGACAGTGTGACTGTTCTAGGTACTATTTTCAGGGGAGTCCAGTAAACTAATGCAGTTAGAAGAAAGTGTCCATAAAGTGAAGAAGCAGGTTAAATATCAGGAACAGAGACAGACATTTAGCCTGCTCAAGGAATGTTCTGGGGTGGTCATTCAGGTGGCTGGAGAGAGGCTGTGAAAAATAGAAGAAAGGAATAATGTTATTCTGACAACAACATCAGAGGTTAATCTGTGGAGCACTTCAACAGATGATGTAGATGCTAGAATTGTGTAAATGTTTAAGAAGTGTATGGAAAATGCAAAGAAGAAAAATATACCAAAGGCTATCAAAGACAAAGTGAAAATCACAGAACGGTGACAGATTTCTCGAAAATGCCATTATCTGAATATCCTGTTCTTCTGATTGGCTGTCATCTGCTTACTGCTGTCAGAAATGAAATAATGAACTAGGTAGACTTTTTGTCTCACCTAGAATGGCTGTTCTTAAATTTTTCTGAAAGCCACACTGAGGCAGTTCTCAGCTTATGCAGTGTACTGATAAAGCAAAGATTTGTATTGTGCAGTGCAATACATTATGGCATGAAAAAAAAATTAATCATTTAATGGTCACGTTTTGGCGAGAGTACTACGTGGTTTAGTCCCTATCCCTGGTCTGGCATGGAATTATTTGGGATCTTTACTTTCTGCCATAAAGAAGGAAAAAATAAATAAAATAAATAGGCAGGCTGGGGTGCACAGCAGAACAAAGCTAAATCAAAGTGTTAGATTTGGATCCCTAACTTAAAGCACCATAAAAATGTGATTGTGCTTATGAATTACACTAATCTATGTCTGGCTTGTTATCATTCTGTAAAAAGGTGAAGATAAATTCTGAAGAACTGGTAAAACAATACCAGTTTTTGGAATAACTGTATATGAATCAGTTTGGGGTATTTTCATAATTTAAATTTTGAGTGTTTTTTTCACCTCAGATTTATAAATGTAGGTATGTTTCTTTTGGATGTATAATTTTTGAAAAATAATTCAAAATCTATAATACTGTCTTGACTAGAAAGCATCAGTCAGCTGTTTAGCAATTCTTGCCTTTGGCTTCAGATACCTTAGGCAGCGCATTGTACACTTGATCATTTTTCATTTGAGGTTTTATAGATGTTCTTTTATGAATAAGTGTTTTAAATGTTTTAAGTTTACAAAAATGGATTTAAAAATCCCGTTCAAATTTCTAAAAAAAAAAAAAAAAGGAAAAAAAAAAAAAAAAAAGGTCACCCTACACCTAGATTAATTTTAGCACATATTCTCAGGTCTCTTTCTTCATCCTTCTGTAAAATCCACAAAGAAGAAGTCACTGGATAGGCAGTTCAGATCGCTTTGATTTACCGTTGTTTGTTTTTTTTCCTCTATCTCTATATATTATAACATATTACAGAAGCAAAAGCACAGTTCAGATATCCCTGTATCTTTTAAGAATTAATTATGTGTCTGTTACTTTCTGGTGTATTAACTCTTATAAGCGTATAAAATTATACATTTTTCTGGTGTATAACCTCTCTATGTGTGTGCATGCCCTTTCTGTTTTCATGAGTGTATGAAACATATATGTGTACCTTTAGATATGTATACACATACATACGTGAATCATAATCGTTTTTTCCTGGCTGCATTTTAAAATCTATCTGTTGATGACAAGAAAAGAAAGGACTAACCTAATGTTAAGAGTTATGAGATCAAAAAGTTGCATTAAAGAAAAAAAATATTTCTGATATTTAAAAAAAAAGGGGGGCTCTTAGCTAATAGCTAATAGTAATAGCCCCAGGCAGACATATAACTTGTAATGCAAAACAAGACTTATTTTTCAAACTACTAAAATTAAAATCATGACAAGCCTAGAGAATATGGTATATAAGTGTTCTAGTCTAGCTAGAATGGTTAGCTGTGAATGTTAATTATTTATGTTTTCAAAATGAATGTGATTGGAAAACTCGTGTGAATATTTAAAAGCTAGATAATGAAATAACATGAATATATTTAATAAAATTTTAGAGCATTTTAGTCCACTGAAAAAGTAGCATGAACCAATGGGTCAATTAAAGTACCTATGTGTTTGGCAGCTGGTGGTATTGGTATTCTTGGTATTAGGGGCAATGAATGCAAGATGCCTTGATTACAGTGTAGTGATGGAGTATGTTTTGGTCTGATGGAGAGGTTCATTTCATTCTCATCCACATTAAATCATTGTTTTCTCTTTCATACTGTTTAAATAAATAAAAGAATGTCCTTTGAGTGGTGAGGTAAAATAAGCATTTTTGTTCATTACAAAGGTGGATTATAGAACAGTGAAAAGCTTATTCTGAATTTTGGTGACAAGCAGCTTTGCTGGCTTTCAAGAAACACCTCATTCTTGGTTATTTTTTTATGGACTTTGTCATATTCTTTAGTCATACTCTGTCTTTAAAGAAATAAATATTGTAACTTTTTTTTTTCTTCTGTGTCCTGGTTCCAGTTAGGGCAGAGTTATTTTTCCTCCTAGTAGCTGGTGGAGTGCTGTGTTTTGGATTGGGATGAGAAGAGTGCTGATAACACGCTGATGTTTTAATTGTTGCAGAGCAATGCTTACACTAAGCCAAGGACTTTTCAGCTTCTCGCTCTGTCCTGCCAGCGGGCAGGCTGGGGGTGCAGCAAGAGCTGGGAGGGGACAGACCCAGGACAGCTGACCCCAACTGGCCAAAGGGGTATTCCATACCATCTGACGGCATGCTGAACAATGTATAGGGGTGGCTAGCCGGGGTGGGGGGCCGGCTGCTCGGGGTTGGGCTGGGCATCGGTCAGCGGGTGGTGAGCAATTGCATTGTGCATCACTTGTTTCGTACACACGATTTATTATTATTATTATTATTATTATTTCCTATCTTAATAAACAGTCTTTATCTCAACTCACAGGTTTCACTTTCCCATTTCTCTCCCCTGTCCCAGAGAGGGAGGGGGGAGGGTGAGCGAACGGCTGCGTGGTGTTTAGCTGCCAGCCGAGTTAAACCACAACATGTGTAGTAATGAACTTCAATAGGGAAACAAACTTTTTCTTAATAAGAAGTCTTGGAAAGGAAAAGAAAGAACGGTAAAGGAAATGAGGAAAAAAAAGTAGGGAGAGACCAAATAAGATAGGAAAAAAATAGAAAAGGAAGGCGCTAAAAGGAGAGCAAACTCTGTATTTCTTGTTCTTTCAAAAGTTCTCATGTAGGACTATGCCTCATTATGTTGTCACCTGAAATAAACATAAAACTGTGTTTTTGAAACAGTTCTGGCATTTTATTCAGACAGAATTATACCAAATATACTTTATTATGTTTCATTAGAAATAGCCACTTGTTTAAACTCACTCTGAAACCTCTCCTGCAGGAAATCCAAGTATATTCTTAGCAGTTACGATTGCCTTTCATGTCACTATCAGATAAATATGAACATGCTTAGCAATGCCAGTACTGCATTGTATGAGTTTTCACAATGCCTGCACGTTTTAACAAAGAAGTATGAAATGTATGATGCATTCATTTTTATACAATTTATAAGTTTAAATATATCTTGAAATATTTAAGTATGCTAAAAGAGCTTGAAATATCTAGAAGCCATTCATTAGTTGTTCCTTTATTACTTTGTCCAATTAATGAAGGGCTATAAATTTTATATTAATTTAGAAATGCATTTGGCCTCTAACCATTATGATCTTTCATGATGTGATGGTGACATAAAATAAAAACAATTGCTGGATGCTTGAATGATTTTAGAAATATTTATTACTCACTATAAAACTGTCTCTAAACTCTATAATGATGCTATAAAAATTACAGTACCAAGGGAGAAAGGTCTTTAGTAAGGACTGGATTCAGGCTGATAACAAGGCAGAACAAAAAGAAGGAGAATGCAATGTGAGTCTTGAAAGTGAGCAGATTTAAAAGGAAAAGGGAGAAAAGAGAAAGATAAAATAAAATGATCTCTTCAATATAAATTAAGTTGACAGTTTCTAGGGGTTGATCTGAGGTTCATTAGCTGGGTATAGCTAGCTAAACAGGCTCTGAGGAGAATAATTGGTGAGATAAAACACAGGTAAAGGTTGATAGATTAGCAAAGAATTATTGAAGCTGACAGCCCTCTGTTTTCCTGAGAAATGTTTGTGTGAAGTTAGGAACAGATGTCGAACGATATGGTACATGCGATTTCATGCTGTATGCAATGCATGCATGATGCAAGCTGACCCCTGGAGTTCTGTCTGAGGTCAAAAGATTTCCAAAATCTCAGTCAGCAGGAACAACAAATACATAGGCTGATGGCTGCAATCAGATGTATGTCTTGCCTTTCAGCTCACGTCTGATGATTTCGTATTTCAAATAAAATCTAAGGCTCACTAGAAAACACCTGAAATGCTAGCTGTTGTATAATTTTTCTGGGTTCTAAGGGTTTGCTGGGTATACATTGTATAATCTATATTTATTTATCACTCTCCTTACTTGATTATTCAGAGTAGAAACTATTATTGCAAGTTATTCTTAGTATGGAGAATTCATTTCAACAAAACAATTTGTAATGCACAGTTTAGGTGAGGACATACTGAAATAAATTGGTAGAGTTAGCTAGAATTGCATTTGTTACCCGAAGCACTATAATTATTATTTTTTTAAATGGTATAATGATTCATACAAATAAAGATGCAATTTTAATTTAAACCATAAGTAATTGTTTTCTTTGTCCAAATAATTTACATACTGTTTTTTAACATTTAAATGTTTAAGTACTGTTATCCAACCAAACCAAGTGTGTTTTAGGATCTGGTAGTTAATAGAGACGTTTGTCTGTACCTGCTTTATCAAATGTACTTTTGCTGCAAGTATTGAGGAAGACAGCAGAGAACTATCCAAAACCCCTGTTCCTTGCTGGCCTTCAGCTAAAGCTTTAACATTTTAAACATTACTGGGATAAATTACTGCATAACATATTTCTCACCTTTGGATCAGACAAAAGTGCATCATCTTCTGCCAACAGCGAATAGTGGAAGGGTAGGAAAGAATGGAGAATAGGACAAGCTTATAGTCGTGCTTCCCTAGTGCTCTCCATGTTCAGAGATTTTAAGTGAAAGGTGATAGCAATGTGTTAAGAAGCAGTAGATGAAGTTGCGGAAGAATTACAAAGGTTTAAGATCATCATCCTTAGTGAAGTAGAAGGCAGAAAAATTTGGCTCTAGTCCCTTTCTTCACAAAATTTAACATTTTGGGATCCTAAAATACCAAGAAAAATACAAGAGGAAAAGGGAAAAATAACATGCCTTGAAAAATGGTGTCATTTGCGTAATGGCAGACAGATAATGTGATGGTAGATGATGATGAAACTGGGGAGGTCATTTGCAGTTGTAGAATGACTGCTTTAATCCTCAACTTTCCTTAAAATGGTGATTTATTCATACAGTGCATTATATTAAAGGACATACTGTATTTATTATGCTATAAAACATCACAGAGAGGAAACAGCAGAAGTTGCCAACAAAGCTGTGCTTTTTTTTAGTATTGTGACATTCCAGTTAACCCTATGAGCTACATAAAAAGCTCTCTTGGGCTGCTGGTCTGGTATGCAGACCAGCAGCCTAGCATGCAAGGCAGGAGCTAGAAAGCAGGCCACCAGAAGAATGAGAACTCTTAAGAAGCAAAGGAGTTAGCAGGTGAAGCTTTACCAGGTAAAGCAATGGCATTACCTTTTGATTTTTTGTTGTTGTTTGTTTTGTTTTCCCATTTTAATGACATTGTGTAAATAGACCTAAGCAATATTGTAACGGGAAATGTTTTTCTTGGGCTTTCTCAGCCAATCATATATTAAGCAAGCAAGGGAAATCTGTGAAATAGAGCAAATATGAAATAATTATGAAATGATTATGAAATACTTGATGTATTTTTATTTACAGTGTATGTTTGTCCATATTTGCAGTACTGATTCTTAAGAAACAAAGACTCTGATCATATATTATAGGGATTATATATCTTTTTCTTTAACAGTGGAACTGATTGACTGGTTCCAGGGAGTAGTCACAAAAATTATTCAGTTCCTAAAGATTCTGTGAAAATAAGGAGATCTACAGACAAAAGGCCCTATAAATATCTCAAGTAAAGGGGCAGATTTTCAAATCAGATCTTCAGTTACAGATCTTATTTTAATAGTTGTGCTAAAAATCACTTCGGAGAGAGCCCTTCTATATGCTTGAACAACATGGAAGAGCTCCAGTCACTTGGTTTTGTTTAACACCAAAATAAATCATCACTAAGACAAGGGCTGCAGGATACCTGGAATTACGAGTCCAGTACTTACAGAGTTACTTTACTTTGCTTTATATCTTCCTCATTGCCATTGTTTCCTCATCACTATGTATCATGATGAGCTACCTTTATGATACAGTCTTTCTTAAGCAGGGAGAAATAAAGGGTTGTATGTAAAAGATACTGTAGATTGGTCAGACTAAATTTGAATAGATTGTTAAACACAGGATGACAAGAAGATGTCTGAGAGTGAAAGAAGAGTCAGGCCCAGATTTACGTCCTTCAGACTTTCCCAGCAGAGTATAGGAACTGAAAGTAATGATGGTGATTTGCCTCAGAATCCGAAAGTTAGGTCAGCGAGGTGAGATGGCATCAAGGTTCTGTGATTTTGTTGGGAAGATATCCATGGCAGTTTGGGTTTTTTGTTTGTTTGCTTGTTTTTAACAATACTTACTGGTTTCCCTAGTGGAAGAAAGGAAGTTTTCAGAAAGGAAAATATATTTCCCCGTTATGCAGGGAGAATACTGTATAATTAATGCCATTCTTATGCACACAATAGACTATGTAAAATATATTTTACAGTTATCCGGGGAAGGTATGCTTGTCATATAATCTCCATGTTTCAAAACAAATTGATATAGACAATAAAGAGCAGAAATTCTCAGTTATTGGTTGGAGAACATTTGTCACAAAATAGTGTTCCATTTCAGACCTTGTTTCAGATCTGTAATTCTGAAGGGAAACTCACAGAATAAATTCAGCCTACAATTCTTGGAACTAAAACTGGCAGCAACAAAAGATGCAGAAAGAATGAGATCAGTTTAAATACTGTGTTTATGACATTAGAATTTTTTTCACACCTCTCTCTCAGATCACCCATAATTTCCATAGATAATAACTATCTTTCTCTTTCTTGCAGTTCCTCCAAAGCAAATGACTCTTATTCCCTTGCTAGTATCTCTTCTGCTCCACAGGTACTAACCATGCTTGTCTGTCACATTACCTAGCTGATTAACATCCTTATGGTTCAGTCAAAGCCATTGTACTCAATTTCTATTTTCTTGTGCTTCAGGCCTGAGTAAGTGTGTGAGTTTATCCCTTTAACTATGCCAGTTGGGCTAATAAGTGATATTATTTTTTCCTATAAACTTTGTTTTCTGCTTTCCAACTATTTACTTCTGGTATTTCTTTTATGCCATGGGGGAAAGAACTACATTCCCACTACATGCTTCTGTCCCTTCAACACTGTAGGCTGCCTGCCTATGCAGTTCTGACTTCAGACTCTGTTCATTGCATAGGTGAGCAGAACAAGGAACTGCAAGGAACTATAAAATAAAAAATAAAAAAAATCTTTTAATTGTTGTACATGTATAAATCTATTTGTCTCCTGCCAGTTCATTTTCCCCATGGCAAAGGGCTGGGCAGCAGAAATAGCAGGAACCACTAGAGCTGCTGCTGCAGATTTCATGGCATTGAGACCACATCTTGACCCAGGACAAGTCTGCTGCATGCAGCTCCCATCGCCCAGGCTGTGGGCTGCTATTGCCATCTCCTGGCTTTCATGTTTTCCTCTTTCACTCTCCCCCCCTACCCACTCTTTTTTTTTTTTTTTTTTCTTTTTTTTTTTTTTCTGTTTGCTTTCTACAACTTCCCGAGGAGGGGAGGGGAAGCAGAGAGGGAGGTGCCAGCCGCTGCTCCCTGGAAACTGATGACAGGACATGCGAGAACCATGGAAGGTTCATACTGGACATCAGGAAACATTTCTTTACTGTGAGGGTGGTCAAATCTTTGAACAGGCTTCTTGGAGAGGTAGTGATGTCCCTCCTTGTCAGTGTTCAAGATTTTTGGACAATGTGAATATGCTCTAACTTTTGGTCATCCCTGAAGAGGTCTGGCACCTTGACTGGTGTTTTGGTGCTCTCTCAGTTCAAGTAATAATACAGAATTCTGGACAGGTTATGGGCTTTGTGGCCGTCACAACGAAGAGATTTCATGATTACAGTCAGCATTGTATAGCGCTGTTTATGTCTTTGATTAGAGGATATATGTTTTTGTTTGGGGTCAAATAAGCTATTTCAGACTTAATATAAGCTTTGCAAAAAGGCCACAGCCTCAGCTTTTATTCATTCCCTTCATCAGTAAGGACTGAGTGCACATTCAGAAGGGCAGAACTGAACACCATGTATTTCGTTAGGCACATCACCTTCCCTAAGGTGTGTTAGAGTTCTCATTTATGTTAAATCACCACAAAAATCTGTTCCATAGGAACCTGTTGGCAAGTGTTGTAAACTCAGCAACTACAGGATTCTCTTTGCAAAAGAAGTAACTTTTTACTGTAGACAAATAAGGGCAAATCAAATGCACTGACTCTTCATTTATCTCACTTCTGGATCTGAGAAGACAAAATAGTCTTTATAATCTGCTTTAGATTTGAAGTAGTAAAGATTTAAAGAAATCTTGCAGTAAATGCATAATGCAGTTAAACCTAGGTAGGGCAGGCTTTCTACAATGAAATCTAAGATATGTTGAAAAATAGTACCATAATTTTAGATCTACTTGGTACTCTCATATGAGCAGATAATTTCAAATAGTGAAATATATCATAATAGCATAAACTATTACAGAGATAACAGTGTGGTAGTTTCAGTGGTTGTTCCATAAAACAACTTCTGAGACACAGTCAGGTCTAATTGTGCCAAAACCTCCAGCAGCTCAATTGGTATCATATAGGTGTAGTGCAACTTACTTTTGCCAAATATTATTTGTATAGGGACACATATGAATTATGTTTCTTGAAAAAGAACCAAGTGTAATGTATGGACTAAACATTTGTGTCACTTAACACACAGGCTCTAGAAATGAAATATAGCACTTCTTGATTTGTTGAATTCTTAGTTATTTGTGCCACAACTATTCAGTAGGTATGAAAGCCCTAAGGAATGAATGGGCTTGTTGTTTGTTAGCAACAAAATTTCAAAGCCACCATGTTACCACTCTGCAGTTTCCTTTTCAGGCTATTTTGTGAAATTAAGCTGCTCATTTGCAACTCTGAAAGCTGCTTTGGGACACTAATTCTGCTGCAGAAGGAGCAGTATTCTTCTTATATAATTTATTTTGAAGAAGCTTTTTCATAGGATTCTGCCATATCTGTATTTTTCTTTCCACACAGGCCTGCTCGTTCACTTGCAATTAACCCTTAATAAAATGTGGGGTGCTCCATTTCCCTATAAATTGCAAGGAATTATGAGGAGTTGGGTGGTGTGGGGTTCTCTTCAAATGCCTTCAGCTTGGCACTACCCTGAAACAGAATATGTGAGGCAGGATCTGTAGCTTTGTATAGAAGAACATGTTTGTATTCAAAACACTGTATGGCTTCAGTGAAAAGCCATAGAAAAGGTGAAGAGTCAAAAAGCCACAAAACAAAAAGGAATCTGTGCAAAATCATGTAATATGCATTTTTTCAGTCAGTCATTAATAGGCAATAGAACACAATCAGGAACTTGCTTCAGAAGTTAAAAACAATAAAATGATATTGCATGGCTTGAAAATTATTTACTTACATTTCTTGATAAAGCATTGCATTTTGGTATGGCAACAGTGGTTTCCCTAAAAATAATTTGTAAAGTTACCTTGAATAACAAATTAGTGACTTCAATATACATGGTGGTAGGATTTATTTCTTTGAGCACTGCAGTGTTACCTTGATGTAGATTTATAGAACTGTGCTTTTGTGCTTTCTGGAAGCTTTGCAAAAATCTATACTGAATTAAAGAACGTGTTCTGAAACTTTCTGTGGTATGAGAAATTTACTCTGATGCCTCTCATGGAATAATTTCAGCTTTTATAAAGTTAGAATTCAGAATAATTAAACTCCAAATATAGGTGAAGTTGGAAGATGAAAAGAAAGGGACTAATTGTTTTAGTTGAAATTATTTTATTCAGTCCAATGGGAACTTTGCTTCAGTTTTTTTAATGATTTTGCAGTAATAGCTTTTCAGCTTATGCAATTTATATAGCAATTGTCTAATAATGGTGGAGAATTAACTCCTAATTAAACAGTCATAAATAGTGATGCAAAATGTGGTAAAATAATAAGCGTCTTAAGGAGAAATAACACCGTCCTTTGTTTTAGAGTGCTGTTCAATTACTTCTCTTGTTGTACAAAAATCTAACATTTCCAGTGCTATTTTACTGTTTAACAAGCCATGTCCATGTCCATTTGGCAGTAATTGCCATGATTTATTGAGAACTCTGCAGTTTGAAACCCTAAAATTTAAAAGTATATGTAAATTAACAGCATTTGCACTTAGAATTGTACACAGCAGCTGATTGGAAAATATTAAATACCTTTCACTCAGTGAATATATGGTATGTGTTTGAGTATCACACGTTCTTCTTTGCTCTGATTGACCCTTTCTCCACTTACATTTACTTACACTTACATTATGATTAAATATTAAAAAGTTGGAAGTTTTTTCTATCATTTACAGAGCATTGCAATTTTTCAAGTGCATTAACCACTGTGTGAACAATCTGTGGACATTCTTCATGAACATCCTTGATGATTTTTTCTGAACATTCACAAAATGCTAATGAATATTAACCAAAATTCATCAGGATGTAAAATCCAACAAGGTGAGATGGCCTCTTTCATCACATTAAAATTGAATGATTATTTTTTGTTTTGTTGTAGTTTTGAGAAAGTTCTTGTTCATTGAAAAAGTTCAACGACAATTGTCACTGGTATTTCCCTTTCAGAAGGATTAAATCTCTGCTCATTAGATATCTACAGGTCATAAATGGCATGTAATAGCAAACATATAATAATTTACAAATCTCTACCACTACTTTATGTACACTCAAATACATATTTAGATACACCTAAAGAAATAAATTAGTAGACTTGTTTATACTGTCTGAACTAATAGTGTGCCTGTACAACTCTGAAGGTACATGAGCACAGTACAGACATAAGAAAAGGAAAACTATAGAACCTCCCTGCATGTACATCTGGACCCTCAGATGTAATTTTGTGCCACTTCATGAGTCTATTGATAGGACAAGGAGTAACATTTTTAAACTTAAAAGTGGAGAGATTTAGATGAGATGTTAGGCAGAAATTCTTCACTCGGAGGGTGGTGAGGCACTGGAATAGGTTTACAGGTTGCCCAGAGAAGCTGTGGATACCCCATCCAAGTGTTCAAGGCCAGGCCAGATGGGGCTTTGGGCAACCTGGTGTAGTGGAAGGTGTCCCTGCTCATGGCAGGGAGACTGGAACTGGGTCCCTTCCATCCCAAACCAGTCTGTGATTCTATAATATATCAACAGCAGAGACTCCAAACAGGTTTGGGCTCAATAGACTCAATTTGTTTAGTCCACTATATTGTGTTGTCTCTCAAACTATGAGCTGTTTGGATAATCTTGACTTGTGAGAGAAGTATAATCTGAGAAAACAACTGCATGCATGTTTTAGATGTAAACCACGTGTTTTAGGCAACACATGAGCTCATGCTGTCACAATGCGAATAACAGAAGAGTGTTAGAGTTTCAGTGTAACTGGTATCAGACAAAAAGTTTGGGATTAGTTGATTTTGATGTTGAGTGAAACAATGTGCTCTTTAGTCATATGGTATTGCTTGTCAGTGTCTTTCTTTCACTTGTCTGTATGTTTCCTCCCTGATCATTCCTATGATACTGGTGGTTTGGCCAATTTCCCATCCATTTTCCAGTTCATACAGTCAACATGTCCTTGTATCTCCCATTGTATCATGCCTACCATGATACAATGGGAGACAGTATCCAAAAGCTTTGCTCAAATCAAGTTAAATGACATCAGCTACAGAACAAGTCATTTGATTATAGAAGCAGTTGCTTTGGTAAAGTGTGATTTGTCAAAAATCATGTTTTTGTTCTCTTTGTCCTTTAGATGGAATATTTAAAATAGTGTCAGTTATAAATGAGTTTAACACATTATTAACACAAATTCAAAATATCAAAAAAAAAAACAGATTTAAGATTAAATCTTTCAACAGATAGAACACTGTTTGCTTTTGCAGTGAAATAAATTGTGCTTACTGTTGCTTTTGACTTTTTAATGAATTACATTTAAATTCACCCTCTGCAGGAGCTGGGATTGGAGGAACAGATTACATGCAAATGAGAAGGAAAGTAATATGTTAATTATTAATGTCTCTATGATGCTTGCAATTCTTAAATTAATAAAGTAGCCTCAGGGAAGCCCCTTGATACTAAATTTTAAACTCAGTTTGAGAAGAATAATAGAGTGGACCATGGAAGCACTTGAAATGAATTACCAGAAAGTTAGCAGATTAGCAGCCTCTAAACATTTCCCTATATAGATGCAATCATATGTTAAGCAACAGGTACAATACATCTTCAGAGTGATTGATATATCACATGATATAACCCATACACTAGGGAAATATATAGGAGGTCAAAGGATTACTGTTTTATATTCAAAGTACAAAGAAATTCAGGGAAATGAAAGTCTCTTGATCTGCTGAAAAAAGACTAATCATAGTCTTAAATTTCTATCTCTGGAAACATTTCATTATGAGTTTTTATAGCACTCTGGATTTCTCTGGAGTTGTTTTCCTTTGGATAAATCAGAGACTAGTCAACCATTCAGGGAAAAAAAAAAAAAAGAGTAAATGACTGGTCATACTTTTTACTTGGAAAATATCAGCAATGCTGGTTTCAGATGTCATTACAGTAAGAAAATAAAAAAAAAAAAAAAAAAAAAAAGAGGGGGAAGAGTTATCTGCGTCCCTCCCTTGCCCCTCCCAGTTGTTACAAATTAGATGTTAATGGTAATAAAGGAAAGGCTTTAAGGCTTTTCAACCTCTAGTTGTAAATATTTCTACCAACAATATAAGAAAAAACATATTTTCTTTAAAAGTGACTGTGTGAATTTATATGTAAAGAGAGCATAACACTTACAAAACAAATTTGGGACTTTTTTTTTTGTCATAAAACAAATGTGAAAGGTCGAAAGAAACAGTGAATGCAACTTAGGTATTGTTAGTATTTATTAATTAGTTGTTATTGAAGCCGGTGGTCACTTACTTTTGTAATACCTTATTCTGAAATTTAGGGAAACAAGATACAGGACACTATATATGACTAGATCATAGAAGAAAGCATGCCACACAAAATAACTATTTTAGGAACATACATTTCTATAAGTGCTTTAGCTAAGACTTCTGAAGTGGACAATGTAACTGCCTGTGCCTGGTTTCTATAACTATTTCCTTGCAAATTATTTTAATTTCAGACAGATTTGTTTCCATTCAACATCATCTATGACGTTTTATTGTTAGTATTTTAACAACGTGCATCATAAAACCAGAATTAGAAAAGGTATTTCTTGTTTTTAAAGAAATCACAAAGTTAACTGCTTGTGCAGCACAAAATCTTGATGACGCAAGCCAAACTTGTCTTACACAAAGAGATAGCATACTTGCCTTGTATGAAGATAGTATATTTCAGATCATTATCTGCTGAGATGTTAACATACTTTAAAAATACTGTAGTAGATAATAGTACTATTTCAGGATAATCTTCCAGTGATGCAGATCTCTGTTACTAGAGCTACAGTTTTCTGCTAAGATAGTGGTACATTCAATAACTCTGCTAGAGAAATTAATCTTAACTTATATTTCATGGGCCAGATTTCAGAAATTGATAATATAAACTTAGTGTTATTTAAGTGGCATATCAGCTGTGTGCTTTTGTGGCTTAATTCTGTAGCCGCCTTTATCTTTACAGAATACTGTGTATAGTGTAATAGTAACACAGAGGTAAATACACTGGGAGAAGGGGTAACCAAAGCTGTACAGGCACTGTGAGATGCGGTGCACACTCTCCAGGTTACGTGACTGGGAGATCTGCCATGCTGCTGCATGCAGCTTCTCCACTCTCAATCCCAGCGCAGCTGCATCTGGCATGAATTATTATTAGACTAGTCTACATGTGTATGTGTCTTGTGTTGTTCACTGGAAACATCTGAAAATTTGAGCATGAGTGGTGACAGTTATTTAGAACAGTTTAGGGGGAGGCAGGAAATTGCCAAGTGGCTTCCTCCCTCTGAGGGAGGAAGAAAGGTCGTGAAAAGATTTGGAATAGGCTCCTGTTTTGGTCCTAACCCTAAATCTAACCGGTCTTATTTTCTTATGAATAAGTAAATAAATCCTATTAATCAGCACTGTGTCTTTGTCATCAGGTAAAATCATCTTCTTCTTCTTTCACTTAACCTCTTCCATTGCTGGAGTGTAGAGGGGACACTTCAATGTGTGTATTTACGTGTTTGTGGGAGATCTAACCTTGCTGTAACCTCTTTTGCCTAAAAGCAGCAGGGGCAGCAGTCAGCCTCAGGGACAATCTACACCTCTCCTTTCCTCTCATGGACTTTCTCCTTCTTGGAATAAGTAAGCTAACTTTTCCCTTCTATATTTAAGGGGAACTGTCTGAGAGGAATGAGATGGACCACAAGGAGAGGGAATGAAATATAACTGCAGAGCAGGAGAGCAAAGGTGTCTATGGACACAAGGTAGATGATAGGTAGCATAGAGAGATCTGTGGAGCTAGAAGGGAAGGTAAAACAGTAGTGGGTGAGGACAAAGAGTCACCAACTACCCGCCTAGGTCCCCAGTAGACTTCACAGTTCCCAAAAACTCCATTTTTTTCTCCATTGGTTTCACCACCTATGAGTAACTGATAGAACCTTTTTTCTCTGGTAACTACTGCATTTCAAAGCTGTGAAGATGATACTGCTTTACTGCTTGTTATATTTTCTATCATGAATTGTTATTAAAGGTTATTAAAAGTATTTTAAAGGTTATTAAAATGTTAAGATAGTTCTTCCTATTTTGTGCCACAAAAGGTTATTATACTGGTACAGGATTTTCCTCTGTTTTCAGAGTAATGAGTTCATTATTTTCTGCCTCAGAATAGAAGTACCTCTCATTTGGTAACTTGTACAAAACCACTAAATACCTAGAAGTATTTGGGTCAAAACACCATCTGTAAGTTAGAATCAAGCACAGTCATTTTCAGTGAGTTGTGAAGAATGTCACTGCTGTCCCCTTCCCCACCCCCACCAAAAAAATAAGAAAATAATAATAAAAAAAAAAAAGATATACAAGTGAGATTGAAACTTAATTGTACAAAAAAGGTGAAATTATATAGTATGATCAGAGAATGCTAAATATAGTAAAATCAATTACATCAGTCAATTTCTAGTAAGTTTCCAACAAGACTTGGAAAATAAAATAACATTTCTAGCTAGTATTGTTAAAATAAAAAATAAAATAATAATAATAATAATAATAATAAATACTTTAAAAATATATAAAAGAAAAAAAAAAAAAAGAAGGCTAGAAATGAGTGATATTTTGATATTTCCAGGTTCGATTCTTTCTTATTCTTTTAGAAATATATAAATAGCCAGCCATCCTGCCTCTTCTTTACCTTGGCAGATGCTACACTAGCAACATATGATTCTAGTGCAATTGCTGAGGGAAAAAAAAAAAAAAAAAAAAAAAAAAAAGTTGGTTACAGACCAACTGTATGTTGAAGTGTTAAATTCTGCCCTAAATAAGACCCTTTTCTCTTCCTTAAGGGTTTGTCTGTCACTAATCCTGAAAGTGAAATGTATTGGTTTAAAACAGTGCTATTTTAATGCTAAGTCAAATATTCATTAAATTCTAGTTGCCCTGAACAGGGGACAGAAAGTGCTATCCACCACTGGAAACAAACAATATTTAATCTAGCATTTGCAGAATCATTATGATAGTTTCTTAGGTGACAGCAGTAGAAATAATGGGAATTGCAGCATTATAAAACGGTGTTTTAGCTGTTATTGTGTAGATTATTATAGTTCAGATTGCTGATCAAAAATGAAGAATTGATAATAGACTGTGTAATAAGGAAATGTGCATATTGTTAAGGTTGCTTTAGCATGAAAGAGTGGCCAAGGTTTCATTAATGCTTGGGTTAACTGCAGTAACATAATGCAGTGCAATTCACCTCATTACCTCCGGGTAAGCCACATGAGTTAAAATCATGGAAAAACTAATCTATGTAAATGGGAGACAATACTAGTGGCGGTTACTACATCAAGAACCTAAGAGAAATTTTAAAAATAAATTGCAGGGAAAGATTGGTTTAGATTTCAGGTAGAATGAAAGCATCTTGTGCTCAGAATAGATGAGGAAAAATGGATAGAACAAAGACTTAATCTTGAATGAATGACCCTAATAGATATATTTTTTCTGTCATTAAATACATTTTGAATACAGACAGCAACCAGTTTGCAGTATCACCCTACAAAGATTCATGTAGCTACAAAAGGATCATAAATGATAGGATTTGGCAACTGTATAGCATTTGTTAGTCTTTGAGCTGAACAAATCCAGACTGACTGCAAGAAAACAAGAGGTAGAAGTTATGATACGAACCAGGTTCTCTGGTATTTTATAGAAATTAATGGAAAAACTGTAAATATTTCAGTTTTTAAGCACACTTGCACTGCACTAAAGATTGGTGTAGGAGGTAGTTTGCTATATCATTACAAAATAAATATAACTTCCATAAATTAGATTGCTTTAGACATTAAAGCCATGCAAATGTATCTGTTACTTAGAAATTCTCTTTAAATGAAAAATGAAAAAATATTCAGTATTCATATGGGAGAATACATTGTCGCAATGTTGCTTTAAGCAGAAATTCTCCATAATTTTCCAAGAAAACATTGGTGTTAATAGGCTGATTGCAAAAATTCTGATGGAGACCTTCGTGTTCGTGTGTGAGAGAGTGAAAAATAAATGTTTTTGAAGAAATGCATAAGTTTTGACTATTCCCTCATGTTAAGAGCTGAATTTCTAGATTCTAATTTTCAAAACTAGCTGGAGTCCAGTGGTCCTGAATACCCTTTAGAGCGGCTACTGCAGAGCTCACCTGGGATGTGCTAGAGAATAGCTGTAGTGCTTTTTTTTTTCCACAGGTGTGTGGAGTGTGGATCTGTGTGGCCCACCACCAGCATTACTACCACGGTATGCAGGTAGAGAGCAGTGTGCAGAAATCCCTGGTTACGTTGGTAGCATGCAAGTGGTGCAACTGTGTAATTTTTCCTTTAAACTGTACTGATATGTACTCTCTATTAGTACTTGTGTTTGATGACTATTCTGATGTTACGTACAGGCATTTTGCAGTGTATTCTTTGTTTATGTGTGAGTCTCTTTAGAATACTTTATATGAATTTACCAGGTTTTGATAGTACTAACACTTACCAACGTGAATTGATAGCATAGTCATGGAACTATTTTCAAAGGGACTGAATTTCAATTCAATAGCAGTAAGTAGATGTTGCACGTGTATGTAGATTTTGCAATACCCAGTGCACTCACTTCCTTGGTAGCTCTTAATCATTGCTAAATAGCTTTGAAATTTCATTGGTTTACAGAATATTTAGATGTAATTCAGGTATGCAACCAAAGAAAATATGTTTATTTAGTTTATTTTATATTATTTTAACCATCTAACTTTTTTTTTGCTTTTGCTTTAGTTAATGCTTTGTTATTTTTTTCCCAAATTTTCCATTTTTTCCTCCAGTGCCTCAAATTAAATGGTTAGAAACTGTGTTCTGTTTCCTATAGAAATATAGGTAACACACAATACACATGTGTGTTTGCTGTATTTGCTGTGATTATGGAAATAGTTTGCATTCATATTTGCTGAACTTAAAGATCAAAAAATATACGAATATAGAAGGGTAAGAAAGAAACATGATTATAATTAAAAAGAAACAAAAAAACATTTATTTTTTAAAGCAAAAGTGTTGACATTTAGTCTGGTAGTTTTAAATGATGTAACAAATTATAAACTAGTAACATATTTTTTCTTTATTTCATGAATACTTTTCCTGAATCATGTCAGCATATTTTTAAAAAATAAGAAACTCACACATCTTTTACAGTGATTATTGCAAAAACTGTAGAGAAGTATAAAAACCATGCAGTGTGTCAGACATTTTCATTAATGTGCCTGTTACATATAACCTGGTTCTTTATTCTGCAGATCAGCATTGAAGATGTACAGCGTAAAACTGCTGTGGTAATACACTTGTTAGTGTCAGCATTTCTGCCTCATGTTGCTCAGTTCGGTCATCTAGGATAATCATATGTCATTGTGTACTATGCCTGTAGGAATAAGAGGAGTATGTCCAAAAATTATAATCAAATTTTCAAAGGCTTATTGAAGTAACAGTGTTCTTGGACACTTCCCATATGGGTCTTAATTTAGGATAGTGCTTTAGTGCCTCAGTTTAAGTTTGGTAAAGTTTGTATTGTCTTTTTTTTTACAATTTAACAATTTATTTTTTGCTGAATTGGAAATGTAATTTTAAAATTTTGTCTTTAATTTATGCCACTCTCAAAACTATGAGAGTACACTATAGGTCGGTTTATGACCACAGTTATATTCGCCATATTTTGAAAGACACATTTAAGCATAAGCTTTATTTTAAGCAAGAAAGTATATCTGTTGAACCTATTGATTTCAAAGATTTGGTGCCTGAATTTTCTAATAAAACAGGTTGTGTTCAGCATTATGGTTCCCATTCACTTAGTGGGTCTCTTTTATGAAACAGCATGGTAGTTTTAAAATCTCTAGATATTTTTCTGTAGTTACAAAATCAAGTGTCCTATAAAAATAAAAAGTTGTGATCCATTGTGTCACATACTATGTTTCACTGTTTTCTGAAACTTGTATATATATATTAAAATAATCTTTTAGAAGGTTCAGAACTTTTTTTGCTGATCTTACAAAAATCTTGTTTTCTTATTTTCAGTATTCTGTTTAGTAAAAGAAAATTAAAGAAATAAATTCTCGGGGACCTAATTTATATGCCTGTGGTATTCCTAAAGGAACTTAGTGCAGGTTTCACAAAACAGTCTGGGCTGATTCTGTACATGGATTACTAATATTAGAGATAAAAATCTGTAACTTAAAGGCTTAATAACCTTGGACAAATTAGTCTGAGTCAGGAAGTCCCAGTTTTGGATGTTCAATAATCAGCAACAAAATGACCGAGCTGGGACACGGTATCTTGAAAACATGGTAAAACCTAGTAGTGCCATGCCTTCTGTGAAACAGCAACACCATGAAGAATTTTGTTAAGTCCAATACAAATGACTACAGAAGTCTACAGTCTCTGAATCATTTCAATATGAAATGCAACAAATATCAGTATTTATCTTAAACACATAGATCATGGTTTTCTGCTACACAACTACTTGCTAAAACAAAATCTCAAAGCTAATGCATTACTGAACAGTCTGTATTTGGATATGTAGTTACCTCATATACACTTGGTCCCAGAACTATTTAGTCACGCTAACATTTGTTGTCTTCCTGGTATGAAAGTTTCTGGAACATTTGGATTTACTAATATTGACAGCATCAGAAGTTTGAGCACCATACCTCTAAGTTGTTATCTCAAACCATTATCTGTCCACTGTGCTTTTTTGTTTGCAAGACTTTATTATTATTATTATTATTATTTTCTCCTAAAAAGTCTCATAATGTGTTGGTGAATTTATACCCTTGAGATACACTCCAGATGTTTTACAGGAGCAAAATTATGCTACCTGAGGTTCCTCCATGTTGGCATCCCAGAAGTCCACCTCAATCAGCTAACACATCTGCTCTCTCAAGTTATGTATGACAGGATACATGTGAAGAATGAATACAGTTTTACTCTGTTCCTATGATGAACTGGAAGTTGATCAGGTTCTACCCCTATGCTCAATATAATTATCCCAGTGGTCCCAAAATACTTTAATTAGCTCAATGCAAACTCACCTTAATCCACCAAGACATAGTTCCCGCTCCCTTTTTATAGCAGATTTTTCCTTATTTTTTATCAATAAAAGACAGCTAATTCTAGTCTATGTGCCTGACTCTGGACATATATGGCCCTTTAGAAAGGAGCCTATTTTATAGCAAAGGATCTATAATTAACTGAGCATCTATTTTTATTTGTTGTTAGATGTCTTTATGACCCACAGCTTCAAAGCTCGTTGCAGGAGAATGCAGACATCTTCTGCCCCTTTTAGTAATGTGCTAGTAACACAGTCTGCAAGACAGCAATGTGTCAAGCATTGTATCTTAGCTTTGTGGTTAGATCAGATATTTTCATTTGATTACTGAGTTGAAACCTGCCTCCCACCAAGAATATTTCTCAGCTGTCACCTAAGTGGGGATTAACAATGACATACCATGAAAAGAAAAAAAAAAAATATATATATATATATATATCCTGCAAGACATGATTTCTGAGTATCAGTGAGTAAAGCCTCTGACTCATTTTCTGAGTTCTTCCTTTTCCAAATCCTCATCATCATTGTGTTTAGAGTTGTGAAGACATAGGTAGAATCTGAGTAAAAAACTTTTTTTATGCCTTCTTGTAGGGCACATTCACATCCCCAGCAAATTCTGGTATTCTGTGACTCAGTATAGATCCACATATACAGTTGGACTTACCTTTTAACCTACATTTTCTTTCTAAAGCTTGCTAGAAGTCTAACAGCCTCAACAATGAACTATTAAAAAATCAATATCTCCCCATCTTGCAGCATACAGATGTGCTGTGATGAGCTCTGCAGCATTCATTAGAAGACCTTTTCATGAAGGGATACAATGACATTTTGTACACAGCTAGGTAGAAGTCTGGATGAAGTAAACTTTGCTTTCTTTGAAATGAATAATGATGGTTATTTTAAGAGGTCTGGAAAAGGGTAGAATGCCTGCTTGGGTTCTTGTCTAATAACCTTCGTACAATGCTGTGTTCTTTCCATCATGAAAGACACTGATGATTGTTACAGTCATACAAGAAAGAAAAATAACCTCCATCCTTCATAGCACAGGCAAACTGTATCAAGGAGCTTAATGAGTTTTAACTTCATAGCTTTATTTGCAAGAAAGCAAAGCCAATCCCAAACTATATTATTATTGAGATAAAGAGCCATGTTTAAATTGTTGCAGGTTAATCTAGTGTAAAGCTATCTCAGATGAAAAAGTTGTAGTTCTAAACCTATTTTGAAAATGATGTTATGATAGTAGAGTATGGAAATTTTCATTTAATGTATGTGTACAGAAAGCCTCAGAAAATATTGATTATGTTTTCTAAATTCACTATGGAAAATGTGGCATAATATATTAATTCCCTAGTAGCTTACACCAGTAACAATGTCTTTCAAGTTTTTCTCATCTGTATTTCAAGTTTTTCTCAGCTCTGTGGTCAGTGCTGATGGTGCTGACCCTTCCTGCATTCCTAATATATCAAAATATCAATAATGTTCTGAATTATTTGTAGAGCTATGACAAATATCCCCACTGAATTCAGAAAAAAAAAAAAAATCTTAATCTAAAATAAAAAGTTTGATGTCACTAGAATGTTTACTCAGGTTCAAAATGGAAGACATAAATGCTGATATTTCAGCCTCTTTCATCTTTCAGTGATGCACAGCTGATGAAATCGTTTGGCCTTTCCTTAAATTCCAGAGATTTGTACTTTGTCAATTAAGGTTAATAATTATATAAATTAGAGGGAAACATTTTCTCAAAAACATTCTACGGCCATTTTTTGAAGGATACCACTATACAGGGCTTAAAGAATAAACTGCATAATTTACTTTTCAGAAAAGGGGGAAAAAAAAAAAAAAAAAAGTTTGCAGGGTTTTTAACCTTTTGTGCATCAAACCTGCATTTTGTGCATCAGTGAAAATAAATGCTTTTGAATTTACTTAGGAAATTAATACAGCCCAGATTATGTATTTGGGTACAGTGGGAATTAAAATTATGCCTGTAGAAAAACAAAAAGACTGATGGACATATCAAAAGAAAGGAAACTCAGAAACCTTGCAAGCAGTTGCCGTATATAATGAACAAAAAATAAGGTGCTCTTGTTGTGGTCTGGTAGATAAAGGCAGCACATAGCGACACACCATATAAAAAAAAAAAAAAAAAAAGAGTAGGTTCTGAGATATGGTCTTTGCTATGCAAGCTACAAAAACTAGATATAATTATGTAAGTCTGAAATAGAATATATAAAGTTCAGGAAATGTGTTCTGATCTTATTAAGAGTACTTTTCCCAGCCACTTTATCTTTCAGAGCTTGTACTTAAGAACAAGTCATCTCTAAAAAGGAAAAGTTAAAGAGCACATTGCTATTTTGGAGATAGTTGGTGATATGATAAATTAAGGGATTTGAAGGTAGTAGAGATGTACGTAATTTATATCGGTTTTTATTTCAGTGTATTTGGTGCTGTTACATTATTTTGTGGACATAACTGCACTCACACATCATAATCCACTACAGAAAATAACTGTTTAAATGCATTAGTCACATCACACTGATGCACAGACCTTCAGTTTCTGAAAGACTTCATTATTTGGCTTGGGTTTAACTACAAATGGCCTTACATGATGAGGTACTATAGGAATCTGCCTGAGGATGGAGTCTTACAAGACTGCTTCTTTTTTGTGATCAGACAGGAATGAGGGAAGAGAGTAAGTGGAGTCTTGTTATTAGCCCACTGAATGTGTCAGGCACTGCTAGGCAGGAAGAGGTCTGGAAGGGAATGCTGTGTGCCCTTTCCTGGAGATTTCAGTGCATGGTTATGTGGCCATGAAGTATCCAGAACAGCAGAACCTAAACCAAATTGATAAATTGTGTTTATTCCATCCTATAACTTATGCACTGCAGTTTAAGATTACATTAGAGAAGTAATCTTGATTTTTAACAGAAAATAGCAATCCATTACTGTCTAAATCCAAATCTGTCTGTCCTTGGAGAGAGTAAACACACACTGCCCCTTATGACAAGGAAATATTCATTTACAATTTAGGAAAACAATAACTATTTCCTGCTGCCAAGAATACTTTAGTTATTTCTTTATTTACTTACTAACTGCACTCTAGTGTAGATGTGATTTTCCACACTGCCTTTCAGTCATTATTCCCACAGCATGTGTGTGAATATTCATGATTCTACTCTTTTCTGGATGTTCTTCGATAAAACCAGTGTCTGGCATTGAAAGGATGATAAAATCAGCAACCTTCCTGAGTGAGTAATGTTACTGCCCATCAAAAGCTGAGGGACTGGACTGTGTCAGCAGGGATACTTCTTCTAGTCATATATCCCTGTTTTGAATCACAACTCATGTTCTGTCAGCAGGTAATAGTATTCAGTTTAAAAGAAATAAAAACGTGACTAGAACAGAACACTGTTCTTTGTATGTGTCAGATGGTGTTTTAAGGCTTAAATACTGGGCCTTTACTGATTTTACTGGGCCTCTCTGATTGTGGCATCTACATTGTTTTGATAACGATCATGCTTGAGAAGTCTTAAGAATTTTACAGATAAGATTTTGAACATAGTAGAATTACAACTGCTGGAATAGTCTGATGACTGCATGAGTTATATTTTAGTTTCTTTTGATGACTGACTCAATTCACACAGATCAGTGCTTGTATAAACTAGAGATGGAACAGCAAAAGAGAACAGAATACAGACACTATCGTATAACTTGCCTCTGCTGTTTTATTTGCATACCCTTTATATTCTAAAACATTAGCATCTGGTATGTGACCACATACCAGAGTTTTGTATTGATAATGTAAATAGGCCATACTTGAAAGGAAAATAAAAAATGAAAAACAAAAAAACACAACTGACAAATATATTCCATTGTTCACCCGAGTACTATTATTGCATTTTTGAAAAGCTTATCCCAAACTTTAAAGCATAGGCTGCACTTGTGTGTAGGGAAAGCTGTTTTCTGACTTTTCCAGAATGACACAGATGATAACTTCAGTTAGTCTTTCCTGCTGGTACTAGAGAATTGGCATTGTATAGTCCTTTGCTATCTCAGGTAATATGCCTCAGCAATGGATTCAGTACTAGTGACTACTCACAAGATGTGCTTGGCAGCAGTATACTCCAGATGGTGAACTAAAAAAAAAATCTGCCTTTCTACAGCAGCAATAGCATCTGGGTTTGTGGCTGCCTTTCTTGTTGATCTCTGCTCAACCTACTGGGCTCATTTTCTTCTTTTATATCATCACAGATATCAAATTGCTCATGAGAAAGGCTCTTTTTAGGATGCATTTTCTTTTAATGAGAAAATATTAACTTTTCTGATCATCTTGATAAAGTTACAATTTTGCTTCTGGAAGAAGCAGAATATGAGCCATGCTTTTTCTGTAATGAATCATATTTATAACAGACTAAATATCCGTTAGTGGTTAGAGTACATTAGATGCTTCATTAGAAAAGACTCCAGTTTTCATGTGGTTTGAGAATTAAGCAGTGTAATGGGGAATGATCTGGAGATAATCTTCAGCAGATTCACACCTGAAATAAAACTGTAAATTTAAATTTACACGTTGACTTGTTATAGAGGCCTGCAAGAAGTTTAGAAAATCAGTATCAAGCTAGTTTTAAGGAATCTAAAAGGTAAATGTTTTGTAGAGAAACTTGAGGTACATGAATTTAGAGTGAAGAACACTTGTCAAATTTACTGATAGGTCCACTCTATAACAGAAGAGCTTGATTGGGATGAAAATAAAGCAACTTTCTCTGTGATAATGAGATGAACTTCTGACACTAGTCATCGTTTCACATCAGAGTGAAACCTAGTTCTGTCATCACTGTTTTTTGAAGGAGAAAAAAAATTGTTGGTGTTTGACAGTGTCTAGAATGATGGAACGTGTTGGTGAGTCCTTTATCTTTGGTAAAAATCATATGTGGAAAATACACTCATTTGTCTCTGAACTTGAGATAATCTCTGCTGCATAAGTATTCCCCCGCCCCCCCCCCCCCCCCCCCCCCAAATGTTGGTTTGAACAAGAATGTAGATTCCAATAAATGCCTGGTATTTAGAGGTTTAATGGCTGTAGTGTGCCTTCATGAGTGAGTTGGGAGGAGTTTGGAGTTTTGATTTAAGGACTAAAACAGTGAGCTTAAAAAGTTAAGGCTGTCTACAGCCTTACATGTATGCACCAGGTCAGTTCTCCCCTAAGATTAATTGTGTAACTGATGCTGGTTTGGTGTAACTGTAAGATGAGAACAGGATATAGCCTGACAGTAGGGTCATACACCATGCAGATGTGTATGTGAATCCATGCAAAGAGGCAATGAGGACTTCTATCTTCCACTCCTGAACACTTCATTGGTAGTTTGGATATGTCTGTGGTTTAAGAAAATATTACAGGCAAAAGAGATTTCAAGCAAGCAGGATATTCAAACTACTTTTTTTTTTTTTTTTTTTTTTCCTTTATTAAAGCAAGCATGATATCTTATTATCAGTTTAACCAATCATCAACTCTGGAGGTTTGAGTATAAAATTCTGCTTTTATTAGAGGAAGTGAGAGTCTTGCCATTAGTCTTACTGGAACAAGAGTTTTACTGACTAATTTTTATGAAAGGAGCCTGACAAATCAGGCTTGGATCCCTAGTTTAAATTAAAGCCCAAATTGAACTTTGAAGTAAGATTTCTCCTGCCTGTTTCATAGACAGAACTGACTGGTTGAGATGAGTAGTTTAAGTGCTCCTCTATAATAACTCATGGAAAAAGGTCCAACCATAAATGTCATTATTTGTAATACTTCCAAAGTGATTTGCAGCCTCATTTGTCAGGTAAAAGCTCACATTTTTTATGTGTGATTGGTTTGAAAATCCAGTCTTTGATAATGGCTCTCTGAAAAAACATAAACCATTTCTGTTAACAAACATCCTAGATTGCCTTGGTCTTGTCCAACTCTGCTTATTGTAGGTTTAAGTAATTGTGCTTTCTGCAAGCAACAGATGAATAATTCCTGTAAGTATTTGACTTCACAGTAATTTTATCTGTTTCTCATTTATGTTATGTATTGTAGTGGCTCAAATACTCCTTTTTTTTTAAAAAAAGTGTTTTTTGTTTTGTTTTGTTTTGTTTTTTAATTTTGTCCATGAGATTATATTTTACAGACTAAGTTAGAACAATAGGAGTTTCTTAATTTTATTGAAAATTAATACATATAACTTACATAAATTGATGCTGAATAAATGCTTCAGAACCTTTGCAACCCACAATATAATTATTTAAAAGCTAGTCCCTAAAGATTGTGCTTTATGGCCACCTGTAATTTAAAATATTCAGTACTAAAGAACTGTTTATGTGGTAACAACTTCATATCTTTGAACAATGAAGGCAAGATTTTTTAAGATATTTTTCTCCTCCAAATGATCCATGTTCACTATGTAACATGGATGACCGTGTCTCCATCCTGTCCTAATATTCTTCAGCATTTCATCAATGTAAAAGGGAATAATGCACACAATGCATACTTGCTCTGCTGAATAATGCTTCTAAAAACTACAAAAAAAAAGGTAAAATGGGAAATGAATAATGTTACACCATTCTGTTTGTAATGGCACGTGACCCTAAGGAAATCTACTCACCTCCCATATGTACTGATATAAATTGGGGTAAGACCTGCTATTCCAGTCTGACAAATAAATTGGTGACGGTAAGATAGCCCAATTCAGGACTGGAAAATGTGAGTCTGATAAAGAAACGTGGAAGTGGTGTATATGCATTTCAAGTCTGTATATGGATTTCCATACTTAGGCTGCAGAAAAGAGAAGAACAAATGGGGTGCTAAGAGGAGAGTATGTATCTGTGTGTTTGTATCTGGTTTGCCATGACAGGGTATTTCAGTGTAACACAGATGAACATCCTTACCCTAAATAAACATGACTGTGTTTAGCACAAAAGATATACATATATATGTGTGTGTCTGGCAATGCCTCACTTTTTGCCCATTCAATAGAACAAAGAAAGCTGGGGTTATTACAAATGAGGGCAGGATGACTTCTGGAATAATATATATTGAAATGTAGTTTGTGTGTTTTTAATTGCTGTTATTGTTGGAGAAGGCCCCCATGTCTTTCCCAGAGAGCTGGTCTTCTTTGTCAAAAGCAATGTATGTCTCCTAACAAAAGAAAGATAATGGAGGAAATATCCTCCTCATTTTATATATGAAATGAGACACAAGAAAATGTTAGCCTACCTAATCTTACAGTAGTAGCCTGAAGCACAGCTGGGAAGAGCAGGTAAAGACTTTGTCCTGTGTTACTGTGATGGTTTTACTCGGGTGGGTGGCTGAGCTCCACCACAACCATTCTCTCACTCCCCCTCCTCAAAGAGGAACAGGGAGAAAATACGATGAAAGGGGCTCAAGGGTTGAGATAAGGACAGGGAGATCACGCAGTAATTATTGTGATGGACAAAACAGACTCAGCATAGGGAGATAGTAAGATTTATTGCCTATTACTAACCAGCTAGAGAAGTGAGAAACAAAGGAAAGAAACCAAAAGCACCACCAAACCTCTGTGAATATTTCTGAGAAACATGTATGTCACTTGGCAGCAGAAATGCAGTTAAGGTCATTTTCTTCTTTCTCCAGTAGCTGTTTGTACATGTTATTTGTATAAACTTGATAGCACTGATTAATATGCTGGTGCAAACTTTTTTTTTGCATGGCTGAAACCTATCTTACATTGCTATGTAATATAGACAAACTTACTGAAACCGCTTTCTCAGTGGAAGACTGCATCCAGTCACACAGAAAGAAAGTTTTATTTTCAACCATAGAAGTCCCCTAATCTAGCTCAGACACAGCCTACAGAAATGTTAGCAGGGCACAAGGAGAAAGCCAGGTACCCATTGCCTAGAAGAAAGGTGAACAGATGCCCTTCTCAGCAGCAACCTACAATTAAATTGGCTTAAACTGTTTTTATTTATTTATTTATGTATTTATTTTCAACACAATTTCACAAAAGGAGAAAGAAATAGCAACAGCAAGTAAAACATCAAGAAAGGAAATAAAATGCTCATGTTAACCCCCCAGAGAAAAGAAACTGGGACCTCTTGTATCACCAGTGAGAGAGTGGTAGATTTGTTTCCATGTTAACTCTGTTCCCAATCATATCAATTCCTTTTGTGCAGCAGGAACTACTCATAAAATGAATTTTGGCTAAACTGATATCAGAATTGCATCCAAATATACTACTTTACTCAGACGATTTGACAACCAATAGGGAGCAGACAAACTCTGCAGGCTGTAGAAGAAAGCAAGAAAGTGCAGTCTATGACTGTGCTCCTTGACTTTCTACCCCTGCTTTGGGAAGGGTCTTTTTCACAAATAAAGTAGTTTTCTCTCATTCTGCCCATGATGATTTGCTTTTTTTAATGTCTGCATGTACAGCTTTTGTAAGCTGATCCTTCAATTTACTTACCAATTGTCCAATTTCACTGTGCTAAGGGGAGATATGGCAAAAAGCACTGAGCAGTGCAACAACTCAATTAGTCATGAGTTTGGTCTTAGTGCTTCATTTTTGCAGATAATTAGTAGATTATCGTAAGCACCATGTTATTATTGATTTCATTTTAAATTTGATTTTTGTAGTCTTTTTTTTTTTTTTTTTTTTTTACTTTTAATTTATTTTTAGGATAGTAGAATAGTGCATATCTAAACAGGACTCCACCATTTAAAATTCTCAGATTTTCACTGAATCTATTTAAAAGGAGTAGCCACAGCCACATCTACTTACAAATCCCCTCTAAAGGACTTATCTTTGTTGACCACAATAGGATTCACCTAGTACTGTTTAAATTAAATTCAGCCTCATAAAAATTCAAGTGCAATAAGCTGTCTTACGAGTTTCTGACAACATAAACTTTTTTTGTTGGGAACATCAGCTATGCTTTTTAGGGTAGAATACTGTTTTTTCGATTATGGGTTCAGAGTATCTCATGTTTTATACAATATCAGTCATTTGCAAAAGAGTCACTTGGAAAATAACAAAAAATATTAGCAAATGTATATTCTATGGATATTTTGAACTTAGTATTTTATGAGTTTAGATGCTGATTGTTTATTTTTCTGTGATGCTTTTTAGGGCACCCTGAACTTAAGGGAGGGTAAACATACACATTTCCTAAAGCTGCAGTCAAGTTGTCATTGTGAAATACTTTTTGTAGCAGTAATAAATGTTCGCAGAGAAAATATTTTGTTGTCTGGATGAAGAAAAAGGAAAAAGAATTACTGTCATATCTTCATATTTTCCATGATTCTTTATCATTTTTTTCATGGCTTTTTTTTTTGGTTTTGGTTTTGTTTTTATATGGCAGAGATCAACAGAAAACTATGCTAACTGAACCTGATTTTTTATATTGAGAGGGAGTCAAACTATTGTAACTATCACTTGCCAGATGTAATCATAAAGAAAGAGACAGTTGCTTTGAGACATTTTTACCAGAGCATCATCACTGAAGAAATGATGTTGCCTGAACAAGTGTGCAGATCAAGGAGATTCAGCTCATGCTGTGACTGTAGGGAAGGAGTTATATGTATTCTCCTTCTTCTTTGAGTTACAGAACAAAGCTACATTTTGCCATTGTCTCAAGCAGTTAACGATGTACTGGTGTCTTAAAATGACATAAATACTGCAACATCTTGCAGTAACAAATGTTAATATCACTGTCGGCTATGTGTGTATTGCTAAGTTTGAGAGGATCATAGAACCACCACTGTCCTAGAGGACAAGTAGCATAGAATAACTACATCTGTAGTGCCTAGTGTTTGACTTGCCTCCAGTTTGGATCCCATATGGTCCCTCTTGGTCAAAAATATTATCACTGTTTTTAGTTTTCAGTTCTAATTGTCTGAAACAACGTACTCTATTGATAAGTTTTGCATAGCACAGAAATGAAGCAATTGCATATCTTAAGATTTAACAAAAGGCATGTTGAGTTTGAGGTTGCAGGATTTGTTTGACCGTGCTGAAGTACTGTGAGTAAAATGAGGATACAAATGTGATTTAGTCATGTTGGTGCTGCCTACAGCAATGGTTGTGCTTCTGTTCTGTCACCCAGCTTTGTAGTTGTATGGAAAACTTCAGAAAAATTGCCAGAAGGCATTGATTTTTTATTTATTTATTTTTTGTCTTATGGTATATCTGCCTTAACATTTCCTGTCCTCAGGATTTTAATTCAAGATATAGTTGGAAGTTTTATAATAGTATTTTTCTTACCTCTACACAGCTGTGTTTCATATAGCTTGGAATCTCAACTTCAATTGTGAGTTACATTGATTTGTTGTGTTTTATTAGAAATGGGTATTTTATGGAACAAAGATCATATTTTCTTTCAATTTCCTTCTTTGTATATCATGATGAATCTCCTCAACCCAACAAATGATTAAAGAATTATTTACAAAGTATGCTGTAGTGAGTATTCCAGATTAATTTAACTGACCGGTTTGTAGGCTATTCATCGGTTTAGCATTGTGTGGATCAGAAAATAGTGCTAAACAATTTATTTAATGTGCATACACAATATGTGTACAAAATAGACGTAGGTCCTGTTTGTAAAATTGCACCCAGTCAATATTATTTTTTGCAGTTTATTGCCATGAAACCACACCTTCTTTCTCACTCTATTTCTTCTACAATGTCTTTTCTGTGTTCTGTTTTTAAAACCTTATAGCTTAGAATTGGTGACTGCATGGAGCTTCCATTTTGGTCAACAAAATCTTCGCTAACCAAAAAGTGTCTGAAGAATAGTAAACCTATTCTTCAATGCATCCATTAGAGTATAAATACCCAATTTTACATGGTATTCCATGAATATGGTTATTTTATATCATTCTTCCTGTAAATGAACCTACAAAAAATGGTTAGAAAGGTGTGGTTCTTCTCAGCTCCCTAAAATGGCCATCAGCCAATATATCTCCATTGAAACCAATGAAGAGAACCATATTTCATTGCTACATCTTTTTAATCTTTGTCCTTCCTGTTGTGTTCATTTGCAAACAACAAGAATAGTGTTACTTTCTATGTATGTGCATCAGCTATCAGAATCATTCTAACACGAGTGTTAACATGTTACTCTCTAAGGAGTATTAGAATTAAAAGAAAAAAAATGCAAGGGGAATTAATTCATTACACAGCTGGTAAAAGAACCACTGTGCTCTTAATTCTTTTATAATATGAGCCAAGAAAGTACATAGATGTTTTCTGTATTGTATCTTGCTTTTATATTTATTTCCTAGGTACTAAAATTTCTAAACTGAACAACATTGTTATAGAATTTTTCTTCCACATACTGGGAGTTTTTTTTCAGATTCTTAACTTTGAATCCTGTCTGTAACTTTAAAGATGGAGCTTCTTGAATCTTTAGAAGTAAAGTTTAGCGGTATTTTTTCTAGTCATTTAATATTTTGTGTTACTTCTATAAACTTTTCTTCAATTTAGCAATGTATTTCATGTGTTTCTATTGACCTTTATGCTTTGAATTTCATATAAAGAAAAAAAAAAGCATACTCTAGCTCCCAGAATGTGGCAGGTATCTATCATTTTATTCCACCATGACTCAGATGAAAGTTTTCATTTTTGAGGTGGAAGTTTTGCGGAAACTTTTACTTCACTATAAGGACATATTTTGTTGGAAATATTATCAGATATGAAAAACTAGTTAATATCATTTGTGATCTTATTTAATATTAATATTACTTGTGATATACTAGTGGAATACTCTTAATTTGGAACCTGTAGTCAAATACTTAGTTCTAAAAAGTGGTTAGTGTACTCAAAATAGTGAAAGCCTAATATGCTATAATTTATTGTGATAAATTAATTGCTTCACTTATTATCAGTTATATTATCAGCATTTACAGAAGTCTTATTCTAAATGCCCCCAATTCCTACTTACTCCTCTTGTGCTTGTATTTTGCTTCATGTGAAAATTAAGTAGTTTTCATCAAACTGCAACTGCATAAAAGCTTGCAGAAATTACTTATATGTCATTGATTTCTCCCTTAAGATGGATCAGATTAATTTTATCTCATTAAACTATCTTGATATCCCATCTCTGTTGACTCCTCCAAGTCATTGATAAAGATACTAAACACATGAGCTCCCTGTGGTACTCCAGTAGCCACTAGCCTCTTGTTAGAGGACGATGACCATTAACCACTGTTAAAGTGAATCCAATCAACTTCTATTCATATAGTTATTCACCTATCCAGACCATAATGTCCTCATTTGATTACAGGAATATTCTGGAAGAAAGTTTCAAAACCCTTACTAAAGTCAAGGTAAATGTTACCCACTGTTCTCTCCTTGTCTGCAAATCCAATAATTTTATCACAGAAAGCAGTTTGGCTGGTTATGCAACCTTTGATAAATCCAAGATGACTTTTCCAGTCATGTTCTTTTTCTTTATTTGCCCAGAAGTGTATTTAAAGGGCATTTGTCAAAAGGTTTTTTCAGGGATCAAAGTGAGGCTGTCTGGTCAGCAGGTCCTTGGATTGCCCTTTTGACTCTTTTTAAAGATGATTGCAATATGTCTTTCTCCAGTTGTTGAGCTCGTTCTCCATGGCTCATGATTTTTCAAAGATGATAGAGAGGGGTCTTGCAGGTACATCAGCCAATTTTCTCAACGCCCTCAGATTCAGCCCATTAGGTCCTACTGATTGGGACCTGTTGACTTGTAAGAGTTCAATTCCCTCAGCTGGTCCCTGCTTCAGTCCTCATTCGCTGCTGGTAGCTCTTCTTAAAACACTTTGTATAAGCATGGAGGGCTGGGAGACCTAGAAGGTGAAGATCAGGTCTCCCCTTTGTGTAACACTTGATGCTAATGTGGAACATGCAGCATCACATTATATGTAATATTTAATATATCTAAGATCTCAGGTAAAATGAATTGTCTTCTATCGCATCTTTCTTCATTCCTTTTTTTTGCCAGTATTGCCAGTATTTGTGAAACAGCATCAATCTTCTGTTTAACATTTACTGTTAAAATCTGGCATTTTACAACAATGAGAAATCCCAGTTTTGGTGGTTGGATTCTTTGAAAATTTTGATGTTGGATTCTTTGAAATTTTGATGTAGCTGATGGGTAAATAGCTTGACTAGTAGAATTTAAGCTAAATAATTGGAATATACTAGCATTGTTTGTAGGATTGCAATTTGAGAAATAAAAGAAGAAAATGGGTTCTTTTTTTTTTTTTTTTTTTTTTTTTTTTTTTTTTTTTTT